>NC_077229.1:469682851-470003684 GCF_027887165.1 Monodelphis domestica | reverse complement strand
AACATTCCAGGGATGAGGGACAGCCTGAAAGATTGTCCAGAGCCAAAATATGGAAACTAAAGTCAAGAAAAGCTGCAATTTTTTCAAGGTCACATAGCTAGGAAATGGCCAAGTTGGGACTAGAACTCATGTTCTTTGACTTCCAATCCAACTCTTTTCCCACTATACTTGGTTATAGCTCTCTGGTCCTTAAGGTAAAAAGAAAAGCTATTTTTTTTTGGTAATTGTTTCTCATTCTTCAATCTAAATTTGGCAGTTATGTTTCTTAGAGATATGTTTTTAGAATTAGAGCTAGAACAGAACCATAGTAACAATCTAAATCATTTCCCTGAATTTTTTTTTTATTAAAACACTGAGGTTTAAAGGGATTTAAAGGACTTATAATTGGTTAATAGCACAGCTGGGATTGGAAGTATAGGCCTCTGATTCTAAATTCAATGTTCTAACCAATATGCTATACTTTCTAACGTTTTCACCACCATAATTAAATACAAATAGAATTTATAATTACAGATGAGATTTATATTTGGAGAATGAACACTGATAAAAATGGTTAACTGAAGATGAATATTTTAGAACTAAAGCTCCCCCCGTTTGATTTTAGAATGCAGAATCTCTCATATGGAGAAAGTGTATAATAGAGGGGGAAAAAAGAAGTAAAGAGTCAATAAAGATGGCAGAGGCTAACTATTTAATTTACTTATGAGATCTCTGAACCATATATGAATTCTTCTTTCCCATATTTGTTTTGCAAAAACTAAAAATGTCTGGAAGGCATTTATTAACATTCAACCCTCAGTTTATTTCTACAATAGACATGTCCTGATGATGCTAACTGCCTTTAAAAAGTCGAACTGGAAAAAAATTTTTAACATGATCACTCTTTTCTCCTTCAAGTCTTTAAGTTACATTCTTCTCCTTGGCTAAAAAATTGTATTATTTCGTAATAAACTACTTCAAAGGTTTGCGATTTTCTTGATGTGGAAACTCCTTCCATAAATGTGGACTGTATTTTCTCTGCAATTTGGAAAATACCCTTTGTGACTTGCTGAGGTCAAGATATCTGTCACTCTACGGCCAGCCTACTAAACGTGCATCTCTGAATGGAACTTGCTATCTCCAGAATACTCCCATAGGCTGTCAGGGGACTCCTGAGGCTCAGTCAATCCACGCGTATCTATTAGTGACTATTCTGTGCCAGGTGCTCTGTTAGGTATTAGGGATAAAAATAGTCCCCGCACTCGAGGAATTTTCAGTCTAGCTTGAGGAGGCACATATTTACATAGATAGGGACTTTTTTAAAAAAGAGAAGTAATTTTGGTGAGAAGGCACCAGTCGCTGTGGGGATCAGGAAACGTTTTACCTAGAAGTCTGCTTTTCAGCAGAGCCTTGAAGGAAATGAGGGATTCTGCGGGGAAACTGAGCAAAGCGTCAGTTTCAGACAGGAGAACGGCTTGTGCCAAAGCACAATTCCTCTTCTCTGAGGAAGAGGCAACAATGACACCTTAGCTGAACCCGAATGTGCAGGAAGGAGAGAGATACGTAAGAAAGCTCGAGGGAAAGGCTTAAACCAAGTGGTGACCCTGGAATAACGGGTATCTACTGGAGTCTCCTGAACTGAGGAGTGACATGGCCACTGGAAGTGACTCACTCTGGAAGCAGGGCAGAGAAAGAGCCTTGAAACAGGAAGAGATTAAGGAATGTTTTTCATATTATATTTTACTGAATTGATGTTAATACAGGACCCTAATTTGCACAGTGGATAAATGATTGAATGTGGATTTAGATATGAATTCAAATCTGGTTTCATACACTGACTAGTTGAGTGATCTTGTGAAAGTCATTTAACCTTTGTCCTCAGTTTTCTCATCTGTAAAATGGGGCTAATAACAGTACTTACCTTCCAGGGTTATTGTGTCATATGGTGTAAAGCACTTCACAAAACTTAAAGCACTATATAAGTGCTGGCTATTATTACTCCTGTTCTTTTTTTTTTTAAATAAATACACTTTAAAGAGTTTTCAAAACCAACTTTTTACTCTGATAAATATTAAGTTACTCTAGTTTTTCTTCTTTTTAATGTTGCTAAAAGTTTAGTATCAGCTAAAATACAAACTGTGTATCCTGTCCTAGCAAGACAACCCTATCTCTTATATGAAACATCATGGAACTGCTCTATTTCCTTGGAAACATTCAGAAAATAAACACAAATCAGACCTTTACATGAACTCCAGAAAAACACAAAGGTAAAAGTGTTCATGAATTCAGTATGTGAGGAATTTATGATAATGCTTGGGTCAGGCAACACATTGGCATTTTCCAGGGCTTATCAAGCATGGAAAAGAGTTCAAAAGAATATATACATAACTATCTGTCTATTTTAAAGGACTTTGTCAGAGCTGGTAACTCAAAACAAAGAATGACCTAGGATAAAAATAGAAATCTAATTATACTATCCCCCTTTTCCTGAGGAACAGATCTTAAAATCAGGGCCATAGAAATCTTTTAATTTCTAATTAAACTTCCTGGTAACACAATCAAATTAATTGAAGGTGTTACAATTCTCCATAAAAACTTCACATAGCTCATTCTTTTACTAAATTCATTCAGAGGATAGACAATAAAGATAAACTGATCTAATAATTTGTCCATAAATTATCCATCCAAAAGAGCAATGGTACACAATAAGCTCTATGTAAATAAAAACTATGATTATTATTACATATGCACAAAAAGAACAAAGTAGAAATTGTATTATTATCTTATTGGTGGATTCTCTTCAAATGCAAAACAAACCCAATTTTAGTCTACAGGTTTTGAATTTGTCCTTTTAGTCTACTAGCATGTAATGAGTTGATTAAACTTTTAAATTTATGCTAAGTTTATCATAACCTTTATAACCTCTTATATATAAATTAGAGGCACAGACAAGAAGGTAAGCAGCATTTAAATATATTTTATTTATTTTTGGAAGGCAAATGTTTAGCTAATTTGCAAAATAATCCCTAAAAAATGGATCAATGCTATTATATTTGTTTTACAGTAAAGGATGGAGATGGGACTTTCCATAGCAGTTAGCCACAAGAAGTAAAAGTATGTAACCCTAGCTCCAAGCCTGGCGTATTTACATAAGAATCTGATAGATGGAGAGAATCATGCTGGCATGAAAGGTGGAATTGGCATAAGAGCTTGGGAGAGGAGAGATCTTCATATTCCTTATTTTGAGAAAGGACACACATGGTTCTAAGACTCTTTGAGGAGTAACCCTGGGAGATAGAGAGAAAGGGTTTTGATGAAATGTAGGACAAAATAAGAAAAACCCAGTTCCTCACATGTCCTTGATTTTCAGTATGCCTCTCAGGAAACCGGAGGGAATTTCCTTTTGGGTGAAATTGCAGGCATTGTCTTAGTTGTTCTGAGATACCTCACACCCAGTGGGAAAGCTCATTTGATCTATTTTCTGGTATATGTGTAAAACTTTGTTTTCTATTTGCTATTGGATAAATAAGTTTACCTTTCACTAATTTGTGACAATCTTTTGTGTAACTAACACTTAGTGGGAAAAGGCCAAGCCTTTAAATAAGCTTGACATGTGCATATCCTCTAAAGGATAGTGACGAAAGAAGTAGTTTGAACAAAAAAAAAATCATTCCTATACAGTAGCAATATTTAGAAGAGTAGATAGATACATTTCTAAATAGGTACCCTCACTCTGAGGAAAGCACAGAGGTCAGCCTTCTGTCCCATTCTTCTGTTTCCTCCAGGAGGGAATCCAAGTCTCCTTTGGAGAGAAGCAAGCAGGATTCCCAAGATATCTATTTGTGACTCTCCATGAGCTGAATTTACATATAAGCTACATGGGCAAAACATACATGTTGTATTTACATGCATGCACATGCTTTACAATGAAAACAAAAGTGAGTTAAGGTCTGAGGACCTTAGTTCCAGAAAGTATATAAGGCAAGAAAAATAAATGGTTTTATGTCCCAGGCAAGTCAATGTTATATTTATTCAAAATCTCCCTTAAAGTGAAGATTGCTAACTAATGGATTTGTCTGTTATAGGAAAGATACACTGTGCTAGAACAATACAGTTCCTTCAGAGTCTTAAGTCAGAACTTGACAAAGCATATCCTTGTTCTGATTGATCAATTTTCAGAATTCTTGGTTGCTTTCATCCGGGTTAATTATTTTAAGTGGTTATTACTACTAAACAATCCAGTGCAGTTTTTCTATCAATATGTGAAAACTAAGTAGCACCTCCAGGCATGGCCAAGTCTTGTGGGATATTCTTTTTGGCTGTTTTATTCACTATCAGGCACTCTGGCAACCTGCCTGGGTTGAGCCAGGGACTGGAGCAAATATTTAGTGTGTTAGGTTAGATCTCTTACTCTACCCTCTTAAACATTGCAGTTCTCTACTTTCACCCTTTCCCTCTCTTTTTGTAAATAAAGCCTCTAAAAATCATTTTGACTTGAGCTGTATTAGTTTTTTTTTAAATTGACCACATTCTCTTATATTTAGTCCAACCATAAATTAATCCCTACACATGACAGGTAAGGAATAGTCAGGTTCTTGCTTCCCTTCCATTCCTAGACAACCATTTTTCATCTCATAATATTTTAACACTAAGACAATGGACATATCCCAACATATGCCCAAATGTAAACTCTCTCTAGTGATATTGATCACAACGTATCTAGTTTTCTCATCCTGTGCAGCCAAGACATAAAGCCTCCCCTAAATCCTCCCTATAGGGTCCGCCAAGACAAGCTAAAAGCCTTCTTCTAGATGAGAGATTCTTGAGATGGGGTACACAGCCTCTGTTTATGGAGAGAGTTCAGAGATGCTCATGAACTTCGGTAGGAAAAAACTACACCTTTATCTTCACTTAGTTTTGGTTTCATTTATAAATTTCCATATGTTATTTGATTAATTTGGGGTTCATGTGCTCCACCAGACTGTTTATAGGGTTCATGACAAAGAAAAAGGTAAATAATCTCTTGTCTAGGTCTTTTAACATTACAGCATGTTGGCTGTCCATAGCTATGCTAAGATCGCAGAATTTTTTATAAATGTGGAACTTGTAACCCAGGGAAATGAAGTGGTTTGGTTAATATAGTAAGAGGAAGGTCAGGGATTTGAACCTAATCCCTCTAACTCCAAACCCAGCACTCTTTCCCCTACTTTCTACTCAGACTTCTTTCTGAGGATATTCTTTATTTCTGGGTAATTCCTCATTGGCAATGTGTTACAACCTACTTCTATCCAACAGGTGATGTGGTAGATAATCACCTGAAGGATATTGCTGTGGGAAAAGATGGGAGAAGCTTTTGGACAATAAAAAGCCTTATATTCTTGCCTAAAGGCAATCTAGTCCCCTCTTCTACTATTATTTAAATCTGAGTTTGGCTCATCACTCATTCACACTGACCAACCAAGATGTATGTACCAATGGAATGTTTCTATGAGGTATCCAACCAATTGTCAATTAGGGTCTGAACAACAGTCACCCTTCATTCACTTGTTTTTTTGTGTGTCGATAGTTAGTCAAACTCCTCTGAATAAATATCAGTCACTTTTAGGTGACTAATTGTACAACAACCAATGTAAAAAATACAGGGTTATCTAAAAACCTACGTATCTGGAGAAACTCACCATTTATTGGGAATCCCTTTTTTCTTTACTGTAATCAATTTCCTCGACTACAGTAACCCCTTTGTCAGGTATACATCTCCCATCTTAAATCTCACTAACTTGAATAATGAGCCCCCAATAGAGTTCTCTCATTTGTTATCTTTCAAGCAGTCTTATGATTTTGGCATATGCATGGTAGGCATTTTTTGAAAGAGAGCCTTTAAAGAGGTGTTTTGCTTTTCTGAATCTTAGATTATTTAAGGTCAACAAACAACAAGTACAATGCAATCTTATTTTTCTATGCCTTTCTATACCTATAAATTACATACATAAAGATTGGCTATTATCTCTCATATGTTTATCAAGCATGACCTCAGTGTTTATCAACATTTCTCTCCTAAAATTATTTGTAGAGATAGGAAAATAAGTATACAGTTTGGTAGTTACTACTGTATTATATAGTCTTCTTTTTTTTAATAGATCTGGGATCCCCCCACCCCCCACGATTTTGCTGTTTTTTTTTTTCCCTTTTAGATACTTTGAGAATTTATTCTTTGAAACTCTTGCAATTATATTGTCTCCAAAATGGACTTCCTCAGTGTACATCTGGTCTAATACAGTTATTCTTCTCCAATTTTTTTTCTTTAGTAGATATTTCTGCTTCCTCGTGTAGCACATCTAGACTGTGAAATTATGTTCCAAATGTTGTGGCTTCTCTGTCACTTATGAAGAAAAGAGTTTATAATAAAAATCTCACAAATATTTTTATCTATTCGTTGTCTGCCTTCCACTTACATCCTTAAATCCCCTCAGAATTGTTTTGTCTAGCTGGGTTTGTCAACAACCTTTCTGAAAACTTGTTTACCCTCTATAGTTGCTTACTATTTTATCAGATAATACTAACTCAAAATCTTCCACCATCTTCCTGTAAGATTTTACGAATGAATTTATGTTCTTCACTGTTGTTGCTCTTGGCAGTCACCTATTTCCACATGGAAAGACTATCAAAGATTTACTGAAGAGGCAATACATAGGCTTTTTTTGTCTTCCTTATTGAAGATTTACCTGGGGTAGTGGACAGAGTGCTGGGCCTAAAGCCAGACGACCTGGGTTCAGATCTGGCCTCAGACACTTACTAACTATGTAACCCTGGGAAAGTTATTTAGTCCTGTTGCTTCAGTTTCCTCATCTGTAAAATGAGCTGGAGAAAGCAATGGCAAATCACTCCAGTATCTTTGCCAAGAAAACTCCACCTGGGGTCACAAAGAATCATTCTACTCAAATGACTGAACAACAACTAAGAAACAGTGATAATGTTTTTTCTCAAAAATTTTTTTTTCATTTGCAGCTTGTTTAAAAAGTCAGATTAAGGTTTTTACTGTTGGGTATTACATCTTTTTCTTATTTTTATTATTTTATCTAATTTAAATTTATTTCACTCTTTATTCTAACAAACTTATGGGCTGAATATAAGTAGATTTTTAAAATTTTAAATTAGTCCCAAATGAATAACCAGTCATTACTCTATTAAAATATATTCAATTTCATTACTTCAGATTTTGGTGATGGTCTTGTATAGCAACTCTCAACTGTTCTCTTGAAAAATGTATTCATGATACATTAGGTATGAAGCTTCTGCATAGTCCATACACCCAGGCTCCCTCTCCCATCTTGTTTCTTATTCCTGAGCTGTATTTCCCAATATCTATATATTTTTGCTATCCTCTTGTTTGGCTCACCTTTTGTCACCTGGTTTATTTATTTTTGTTTTAATTTTTAATTTTTAACTAATTTATTTATTGGTTACAATAATCACTTTATTTCCCTCTCTCCCCTCCACCCACCCTTTCTGCACACCCTTCAAAAAATTTCTCTACTTCCTTATACTCTGCACCAAATGTCAGCTAGAATCTATCTTGCAATTATCTTCATGGTAATCTTTTTGCAAATGCTTATCATGAGAGAGATGTTTAACATCCCAAGAAGCAATGTTTCTTTCTCATTGTCTTTGGACTCATAATAATAAGAAGTCCTTTAGTTGCCTTTTGAAAGAGAACTTGTGGGTCTTCTTTCCCTTTGGCTGTAACTTCCTCTTGTGGTCTGGTTCCATTATATTGAGAGAGTTAAAATTAAAGTTATTTCTTTAACTCGTTTGTCACTTTTTGATCATTAGATGAGAATCACATATTTAGAATTCCAAAAGCTAAGTGGATATTTATGGAATGTAAAAATTATGTTATTCTCAGCATATTATTCTCTGATGTCTTTTCATCCAGAACAGTCAATAAGTTTGCTTTATAATCTGTATAATTTTTTCTGCCTTCCCTTCCTCTGAGTATCGGTAAGATTAATTATCTTTTTACCTCTAACCATTAATAGCTAACATTTATATATCATTTTTTTTGCAAATTCTTTAAATATATGACCTTGTTGAAACCTCACAACTTTGTGCAGTAAATGCTATTATTCTCCTAATTTTAGAGGTAAAGAAACTGAGGAGAGAATTTGAGTGACTTTTTCAAGGTTGCGGAGCTTTGTTTCATCATTACTCAATCATGTCTGGCTTCCTGTGACTCCATTTGGTCTTTTTTTTTTTTGGCAAAGATAGTGGAGTAGTTTGCTATTTCCTTCTCCAGCTCATTTTACAGATGAGGAAACTGAGAAAACAGGCCTAAGTGACTCATCCAAGGTCACAAAGCTAGTATCTTGAACTCAAGAAGTGTGAAGATTAGATTTAGCAATCTCCTGATTGTAACAATGAAGATACTTAGTCTAACAAAATCAGGAATGTCTTGGGAACTTTACATTACTCCACCCTACTTAGTCTAACAAAATCAGGAATATCTATACCCATACTTAAATACTTAAATTAAGTATTTAGGAGGATGGCTTTTGATAGAGCAGATGACAAATCAGAAACAGCTGACAGACCCCTGGGCTGTCCTAAGTCAAGCTTAAGCTACCATTGGTACAGATGAGATGCAGGAAAGTGATGTAAAACTGTCTATACATTTCGCATCACTTCCTCTCTTCAGGCTCTGTCCCTGGGGAGGTGGCTCTGGCTGGCAGCATGCTAAGCATTCCGTTATCTTGGCATGGTGGCAGCTATTGTCCAGTTTGGTGGTGAGTTTCCCTTGATACTTTATTGGGAAAAACTGAGTAGCTAGTTTAGGTTCAGGCATCTTAGCTGAGCCCTCTTGGAGTTTTAGGCTGATTCCTTTTTCCTTTACCTTCCAACACTATCCTCTTAAAAGCCTCTAATCTTTCCCCAGGTGCAGGCCAGGCGGGAGAAATCCTACACCCTTTCCCTCTCCCTTCTCCTTAATTTCTTTCCTCTATATTAATATGTATTTCCAGCTGACTTGGGTATTTTATTTGGGATATTCCCTGGTGACCAATAAATAATTTAGATTTAGGTAACACCCTAAAATTATCCTTATAGAAGTCAAGTCTTCCTGACTCCAAGCCCTGCACTCTATCTACTGAGTGACTTCACTGCTATAGTGCTATGAAGTGTTTAAGGCAAAAATTAAAATGAGGTCTTCCTGCCTCCAAGTCCAGCTGCTCCAAGGACAGCTACAATCTGGGTCAGTAGCAGACACTTACTCATCTATGTGAAAACTCCTGTTGAATTCAAGGCCATCCAACTGTCCCTGACAGTAATTTTCTGGATTTAGGATCTTCCTTCTAATCAGGAGTCCAATTCATCTGGGTCCTACCATGCTCAACATTTTTATTCATAAATCAAATGAAGGCTTACATAAAGTGTGCAGTATACTAAACAGAATGGGAGGGCTAGTACCCTGGATGCCAGAATGGAGATCCAAAATGTTCTCCACAGACTGGAATTATGGGCAAATGCTATTAGAGTGAAGTTTATTATTATGATTAGATCACAGGCGCTACTACCCAGAGTTTAAAAAAAAAGCAAGTGTTCAAGTACAGGATGAGAGATGCCAGCAGCCAATGTTAAAATGACCTGGTATTTTCAGTACTCTGCCAAATCAATGATGATTTAATGGACAAAATAGATCATTTGATTTAGGCTGTTCTAATAATAATAATAACAACAACAACAAGGGCTTAGATTCCAAGCCTATCCCTGGTGCTTACTCTCAGTGTCATTCTAGTTGACCACTTTGAACTTTATTTTTCTCAACTGTAACATGAAGAGTTTGGCTGGATGGTCCCTGATGTGGGATCCCCAGGTAGAATGATTTAGACTTTATAAATCACTTTATGGATATTTTCTTGCTCTGTCCTAACAAGCTCTCTATGAGACAGGTACTCATCATTATTCCCATTGTACAGATGAGGAAATGGAAGCTCAGTGAGATGAACTGATTTGAGCAAGGTCTCACAGCTAGTAAAAGCTAGAGATAGGTCTAATGGAAATGGAGTCATGAGAAAGAGGAGGATAGTTCCATTGACTTTAGTCAAACTATTGTGAATATTGTGTTCGATTTGAGGCACATTTTAGGAGGGATTTTGATAAGTTGGAGCAAAACGAGAGGAGAGATTGCAGGGGACTGAGACCAGGCTTCTTAAGAATTGGTTTAAAGAAATTTTAGATGTTCACTGGAAAAAAGAGGAGACGTAGTTGGGAGAAGGTGATAGTGCTTGTCAAGCATATGAAACCTATCCAATGGAAAGGTTATATTTGTTTGCTTTGGTCCCAAAGGGAAGAACTAAACAACAAAGGGTTAAAGATGGAGAAACAAATTTTGGCTCAAGATGAGGAAAAACTGTTTAAGAAAGGGGAGCAATTAAAAATGGGATAGACTGCTTCTGAAAAAAGGGAGATTCTCATTTGGGAACTTGATGTCTTCAAGCTAAGTAAGGTGGGATGAATATGGGTCAGAGAGGATATATTTGGGATTCCTGCTCAGATGTGGGTCAGACTTGATAACTTCCAAACTCCCTTCTAAAAATCAGATTCTGGTTATATCTTGAAGAATTTTTCCTGTAGAGTAGGTTCTGCATAAGCACTTACTGAATGACTAAATGTTTTAAAGAAATCACCTCAACTTCAAAATCTTCAAGCAAAAGAAAATAATAAGAAGATAACCCTAGAAATATCCTACTGATGTTCCTTTTATAATTCTAAAACTAAGTCTAAGACTACTATAGGGATTGTCTATTGATAAGAAATAAGGATTTAGAGTCTGTTAAGCACATTTATAAGACAATTTAAAACTGAACATTATTATTTATTATAATACAAAGAAAAAATGACACATTTTTTTCTCTAGCAAAGATACACTGCAGTAATTGCAATATCATGGAAATATTTTGGAGAAATGAGTTTAAGATGAATACAGGAAGGACATTATTACAAACAACACAGCATTAGGAAATATACTGTACAAAATAATTGTGCTGTGGAGAGGGAACAAGAGCTATGATCCAAAAGGATTTTTCCATTCTTAACTTGGTAGATCACAGATACAGAGCTAAATTATCATATTCTTGGTTTCTTAGAAGCCTATTTTGATTCTTAAAAGAAGTAATTATCCCTTGAAAAATATCATTCAAAAAACCTAATTATTTTAATACAAAATCGGGGTTTACTAATTTATTGATGTAATGGAGTAAAATAGAACCATAACCTATTTTTTACTCAGATATCTTCCTTTTCTGTTCTCCTGCCCTTTCAATCAGTCAGTGATTATTAAGTTCCTATTATGTGTACCAAGCCCTATGCTAAGCATTGGGGATAAAAATGAACAAAAGATAGTCCCTGCCATCAGGGAGCTCACAAACTATTGCTCTAGCCCCTGAAATAGTACACATCAGAAGTCAGAAGTAAAAGGATAGAAAGAGATGAAAAGTATCTGACCTGTAAAGAAAGGTCCAGAACTTATTTCTCAGATATATAGAATCTGGCTAGTGTTTGTGTGTTGAATAAGAAGTGGCACTAGAGAATATACATTGATAAGAGAAAGCATATGAACGTCAACAAGTCCAGGTGTCAGAAGCTAGAAGCTATAGCCATCGTGTTGCAGGACAAGGGCAACAAGAAATATCATGACCCTATTTTGGATAGTGTTTGCACCACACAAGTTTCTGACTATTGCATTACCATTGATTTTCTAATCTCCTGTTCTAAACACCTGAGAAAACTCCCCTATTGTATGATTAGCAAACTCTTACAACCAGATCCCAAGATGCATCAATCAACAAGCATTTTGTAAGCGCTGTGGACTTTTCTTCTTTCTCAGTCTGGATTTCCTCCTCCCACAGTACCTACTGTGTGCTAGGTAGTAGAGAGAAAGATCCCAAAGCAAGGCAATCCCCAGCATCAAGGAACTTACATTCTACTGGAGTGAAGGGATGTACGCACAGAGAAGTGAACCTGGGCTATACCGTGTGGTAGCACAATTGGGGAGATCAGAAAAAGCCTCTTGAAGGGGCTGGCCTTAAAGGGAGCAAGATTTTCCTAAAGGCAATGGTGAGTAGGAAGAACACTTCAGGAACTGGGGTCAGCCTGAGCCAAAGCTTTTTATATGGGAAATGGAATGCTAGGTAAAGGAAACAGCAAGTAGGGCAGTTTATTTGGAATGTTGTGCAAGAAGGGGAACAATATGGAATCAGCCAAGGATAACCTGTTGCCAAATTATGGAAGGGTATAAATGCCAAACAGTGAAGTTTGTATTTTATCATAGAAATAATGGGGAGGGGGCAACTAGGTAGCTCAGTGGACTGAGACAAGCCTGGAGATGGGAGATCCTGGATTCTAATGTGACCTCAGACACTTCTCAGCTGGGTGACCCTGGGCAAGTCACTTAACCCCCATTGAAGGAGTCTATCACTCTCACCACTCCAATACACAATTATTGATTACTCCAATAACCAATACACAATTATTGATTCTAACACAGGAGGTAAGGGTTAAAAAAAAAAAAGAAAGAATGGGGAAGTCATTAAAGCATCTCGAAGAGGACAGGGGCATAATCAGACCAGACCTACCCTTGAGAATGATCAATTTGGAAAATGAATTGTAAAGGCAGAACCTGAATGCAAGACCAGTTAATGAGGCTACTGAAGGAGTCAGACAAGATGAAGGCTTGAACTACAGTGGATGCAATGTGAGCAGAGAGAAAGGGGGCGTATGTGAGAGCATTCTAGAATCAAGAAGACTTGGCTTTTCATTGCTTATCAGAGATAAGTGAGGGTAAAGTCAGTCCCAGTATGAATAGCCACATGAAACCGAGGGATCAGAGGAAGAACAGTGCCCTCTAGAGAAGCAGAGAAGCCAGGAAGAAGGGGTCTATCACTCTCCAACTTAAGAAGACTCCACCCAGGAAACTTTGCTTTATAAAGGCTGAGGTCTTCTCAAAGGACAAGAAAGGCTCAACTAGTTACCGTGCTCTATTTCCATCTGTGTAAAACTACAATTAGGCAGAGGGTAGGTAGATAGAACAGAAAGAAAAGAAGGGAAATATGTTCTTGGGGCTCTCAAAATATAGTTTCATACCACTTTTATGGTAAGTGGGGAAGGGAAAGGAGGGAAATAAAAGACCAAGGATGAGGTCTAGGTGATGGAGGGTCTCCTAGGGCAAGGTGAAGTACCTAAGATTAGAAACTAAGGGGAGGGAGTCACTGGAAATCTATCCTCTCCACAGTTGCCCATAATCTTCATCTCTGCAGTTGCTATCCTTCCCACATTCCTTAGAAGTCTCTCCATCATTTTCCTAGGGCCCTGGAGGTGGGGAATGGAAAACATTCCCAATGTTCCCAAGTGTCCTTCTAACTTCAATTTGAAATATATATATATATATATATCTTTTCACTTAAAAACAATGCTTTTTAAATTAAGGAAAAAAATTTTTCGAGGCTGGGTTTTCCTGTCTTGCCCAGAATTATAGCAGAAATTTGTGGAACTGATCCTAATGCTTATCAAAAGAGAAGTTTCAACATGCTCTAGGTCCTCCACTCCCATGGATATCCAGTGAACTTTAATCCTACTGCATCTTAGAACTGAAATTCATGGGAACTACCAGCTTTGGCCTCACCCAGTAGAAAGGATTATAGGCACGCACCACCATGCCCAGAATCAAGACTTCAAATAATCACCAGACAGAACAAGAATTTCATATACAACAAATCAGAAAAAAAAAATGTACTGATGGAAAAAATTTTGTTGAAGCAGCTATCACTCTTGAGCTGTACCAAGTTAATAAAACACGAGCTGGTCAAAAAGTTAGATATTTTCTAAGTCGAGGGGAAAACAGACCTGGGAAAAATGGGAAAGCATATTTTCCCAGTCTCTGGATGGAAGAACAATTTCTGACTTCTGAGGATAAACAAAATTTCATCAAAGTCAAGACAGATTCACAAATATATATACAGACATATATATTTGCATGACTAAATGTAATAATCACATTCAAAGAAAAACAAATGAATGGAATACACATTTGTATGATATATACATGTGACAAACAACTTGATAGATTTTAAAATATCTAATGAATTGATATTAATATATAAGCTCAATATTCATATTACACATGATAATAGCCCAACCTCTTCATTTTACCGATGAAGAAACTGAGTCCCAGAGGTTAAATGAATTGTCCAAGATTTCATAGTAACTGTCTAAGGCAAGATTCAAATTCCTTTCTTCCCAAATCCAAGTGTAGCCCTCTTTTCAACACACCAAATCTCTCTAAAGGTCAAATTTCTCATTTGTAAAGTGGAATTACAATCTACCTCATAAGGGTGTTAAGAAAATATTTTTCAAAAATTTAAGTATTAACTAATGTAAATGTATTAATGAAAAGACAGAAGAGAATTTGTAGCAATAATGTCTCAAGATAGTTACCTTTTTTCCCATAAAATTGCTGAAGTTTATCATTTAAGAGAGAAGTAGTTAGATTTTCTAGTTTAACACCTCTAGAAAAAAAAGATGAGGGAGCTTCTAGCTGGAGTCCTCTTAGATGCAGCCCTCTCAGTCACAAGGTGCGATTTCAATCATCTATGAAGTATAGCTCTTTTCCACCCTCACCATAATGGTGGTGGTTGCTGCTGTTCTTTCTTTCATATAGAGCAGGCATTCAATTAACTTGTAATTAGAGATTATAGTGGGGTCACTGTGTGCCTTTGCCTCACTTGTCTGTTTCTGACCGTTAGAATCAACCTTAGGAGTACCAAAAGATCTCCTTCCTTGACACTAACTGGGTGAAAGTGCCTAAGTAGCATCAGGAATGAACTAGCATCAAAACAGTCAGCCCATGGAGAGGGTACTAGGAAGGCCAGGCTAGGATAGTTGATACCAATGGAGGGGAAATGTAATGTGACTAATTGTCAGAGTTGCAAAAACTATTTTATATTCCCCACCCCAGTTGGACATTATTTCTTTTTGTTTACCCTCCTAGTTGCAATGTTATGATATTGAATCCTATTTAAATTGTTCTTGTAATGAACACTGTGATTCATCTGTGCTTCTCTTTCCTATCTGCATATGAATAAATGTTTTATCAGGGCCAGTTCATAATGTGAATTGAGTATCTCTTTTACTTTCCTCTTTTTGGGAAACTCTAGATTAGAACCAAAAATAGAATTCATCCTGGAGTAGACTAAGTCAAGTTTGATAAACTAATAAAAATGATAATGGAGAGCCTACTTTCCTAAATGAAGGCTAAGGTTTCCCCTAGAGTTGAATATGGCAAACTTCAATGACCTGATAAAGATTAGGTACTGGTATAGGAGGGGAATTAGCTAAAATGGTAGAGTGCTCGCTTAGCATGCGAGAGTAACGGGATCGATGCCCGCATTCTCCAGTTCCTTTGGCGTGTATGGGGTGCTCAGAGAGGGGTAGTATCTCTGGTATGGAGGGCTTGTCATGCCCTTCTAGGGCAGCTCTCCAGCCTCTGACCCTCACCTGACACCCAGCTCTCACTTGTGGCTCCCAGTAGCTGCTAGCATGTGGCAGCAGCCACACCCCAGGCAATGGCTTTGACAGGCCAGCTAAACCTTGTGAGAGTAGCCATCGGGTCATTGACTCCTGGTGAACAAGGGCTTTGCTCACCCAACATGTGAAGGCTGCTTCAGTTGAACAGATGGAAGAAACCAATAAGAAGGTTTAACGGCTGAGAGGGCGACGCAGCAAAGCACTGTGGAGTGCTTAGGGCATGTTGGAGCACAAAAGACAACACGGCCATCCAATGCAGCTGAGGAAGTCTCCAGGTGTAACGACTTTTTGTGCCAATGGACCCAGGCTTCCAATGCCGAGAGAGTGGGACTGTCTCTGTGCATCGGCTTTTCCACTTAAATCTCCTTCACGCACAAGTGTCTTTGTGCACACTCATCTACCATAGATGAAAACGCACAAAGACAATCGTCATCCTCGGTTACCGAGAGACTACTACTACTACTACTACTACTACTACTACTACTACTACTACTACTACTAGTTAGATTTTCAATCTATAGAGGCTAAAGTAGTGAAAAAAATCTCACAATTATAACAGTATTGTTTTTCACTATTATTTAATACAATTGCACCATATTTCAGCTACATTATAAGTAAAATATTTGCCTCCCGGGGATTAGTTTGGGATCCTAACTGCCATTGTGGCATTTGTTTTGTATTCCAAACAGACTACAAATAACAAAAGCAGAAGTGATAGAGATTCACTCTGAAGGTGACAAGTGGTAGAGACACAATGAGGTAGGGATGCCATTCAGTGGAGCTAGGGAAACTGCTGATGATAAACTTGTGGTTCAGATGATTATTTGTTCATGCCCTTCTCTATTTCTTTTTACTTTGCTGTCATAAATTATTTCTGAACCTATTTTAAAGGACAAAGTACATACAATTCCTCATTAAAACTGAATTATAATCACTGTAACCATTAAATTAAACAAATATGTTTAGGTATATATCACATGCAAAGAAAGCATTGGGCTAGGCACTTGGGCTACAAAGCTGAAAAATGATACAGTCTCTGTCTCCAAAATCTTATAACACAATAAGGGGGCAGGTGATGGTATATTATATACATACATAAATAAATGTGATATGAGAGAGAGTGAAAAGGACAAAATAAAGATCCAGGCAATGTCCTAGGAGAAAATGTGAAGATAGCTCACCTCCAGATGAAGAGATCAGAGAAGCCTTCATTGAGGAGATGAAAGAAGGATATTTTTTTAAAGCAGAGATGTGGAGAGAGCAGATTTCTAGTATAAATGGGAGGTGGTTGTCCTGACCCATTAACAGATTAGCCAAGATGGCGTCACCCAAATGGAAGATGCAGGAGAGACTTGCTTTTGAAAGACTAGAGGACCAGATGTGTGTGGACATATTGGCTTAAGAGGATGGAATAGCCTTTTTCTCCTGATAGTATCATTAAAACTGCCTCTCCACATACTCTTGGGTATTTTTTCTGCATTCGCATCTATCCTTCACTGACATCCAACCAATGCCACCTTCTCTCTGTCCCTGATAAGGCCAAGAGGCACCTGAAGTTCTGACCTTTTCTTACATGTTTTCCCTTCTGGTGGGGTTTCTGCCTATCCAATAGGTTGTAAGTTGGGAAATGGGGTGATTTGGAAAATTAGGTTGGTGCCAGACTACAGGGAACATTAAGTGCCTGGCTAAAGGCTGTGTATTTGTTCCTATGAAAAGAGGAAGCAATGGAATTAGGAGAGTGACATGCCCTGCCCCACGCATCACAGAAAGATGACCTTTGCCAATGCTGGGAAGATGGAAGGAAGGGTGCAGAGACAGGAGGAAGTGAGATCAGTTAGGAAGACAGTGTAATATAGTTTAGGTCATAATTGATGAGGACCCAAACAAGGACAATAGGAATAGGAAATATAGAATTAATAGGATTTGGCATCCGATGCTGCCATGAGACAAGAGGAGAGGTAAGATTCAGATAATACTCAGAAGTTTCAAGGCTGGGAGGGTTGTGGTCCCAACAATATAGGGGCATAGGGCTCAGGAATAATAAGTATAATAATTCATTTTTAGGTAGCATAGAATGTTCGCAGTAATCACTGACCATTATTCTGTGCTAAATATTTTACAAAGTTTATCTCATCTGATTCCTACCACAACAGTGGGAGGCAGATGCTATCATTATCCTTCTTTTTCTGATAAGGAAACAGAGGCCAATAGTGCCTTGTTCAAGGTCGCACAGTCCAGTGTTCTATCCACCAGATCACCTAGTTGCTCCTATCCTGCAGTATACTTTAGGGAGAGCCAATGGGATCACCATTTTCTCAATGAAGGAATTGAGAGAAATTCTTCTCCAGGATGAAAAGCTTATGGCCATTGTGGTAAGTGTGAAAGGAATGGCACACAGTAAATAGGAAAGAATTAAGTAGTTTATAAACAGTATGGTTTACAGACTCTTCAGAATTTGAGTCAAGGACTAAAAGGATCCCAAGGAAATTCTGTGAGACAAAAAGCCTAGTTGTCTTTAACATCCATAAATTCTGACATTATAGAACTAAGGATGTCACATTTGCTCTCTTCCCTTAATTGTGTCAACAACTAAAATCAGGGCTAAAGGCAGGAGGGCTAGAGAAATAGCAATTCATTTTTTCAATTCTGGGCTAAACTACTGCTATGTATGCCTGTACTAAATTAAATACTGCCATCCTTAGTATCCCAAAGGCCCTCTTCATTTTCACATGAACTGAACAGCATCCAGTTTTACATTCACCTTTTTTTCCTTATCAAGGCATTCAAAAGAACTTTTTAATTTTTTTTTAACTTTTAAACATTATTTTATTTGGTCAATTTCAAACATTATTCCTTGGATACAAAAATAATTTTCAAAAGAACTTTTTTAATATGGATGTTCATCTTCCCGGAAAACAGAGAAAGTTATTCAGGATCCATCAGTGTGTCCTAAAAAGAAGGCCATCTAGTGAAAAGGCTACCCCTTTTCACGTGTATTTTGTTTGCCTTGTAAACACTATGTGATCATGGAACTATTTAAAGAAAGTTAAAAAAAAAGTATTGCAGAAGTTAGGTCATTTTTTTCTTTGAAATGTGTGGTCATTTGGACTTTATTGTTTATGGAAAGAAAAAAAGACAGGCAGCAGCAGATTTTGTTTTAAACTTTAACTATATCTTCATTCCAAGAAACAGTAAAAGCCATCCTGAGCACCTCTGGGTCAATTAAAGTCAACCAATTATTAGTGCTTGCAAATTTTCAAGCATGCCTGGAACTCAGATATGTTTAATAGACTTTAACCTAGGAGGGGAAAAAAACCATGAAAATGCATTTATTAGGGAATTCCTTTATTCAGAAAGAAATCATGAAAGATGTGGACTTTTTGCAAGTGGGAAAAACTGAACAAAGATTGAAGTTTAATTGTAAGAATGAAATATTTCCATTTATCTAGAAATCAAATTTTAATAAAGTTTTAAAAAATTTTCTGGCAGTTCAAAAGTGAAAGATGAAATAAAATAAATCAGCTACCTAAGAACCTAAATGAACATTGAAAACGAGCAAAATGTGGATTTTTAAAAAATGCTAGAGTTAGGATTCATATAGTTGCTCCAGGATTGTTTTGTCTTGTTTTTTCCTTTTTAATTCCAGCAAAGCAGTGGAGACTGTTTGGAACTTTCATGTGAAAAGCCCTTAGTTTGAACTTTTGAAATCTTTCTGATGGGGCAAGCCAAACAATCCTGACTCACCGGGGAACTTCCATTAGGTTTAAAGGACCCTCCTGGGACCTGAAGAAAGCCAAGGCCAAAGAAAGCTGAGCAAAAACAAGGCCAGAGGAGCTCTGGAAAAGCTAAGAATGGGGTTAGTATAGATGGAGAAGAATGACTAACATCCTCCTACTTAATATGAATGCCAACTTCACAGAATTGTTTATGTATGAGCATAGAATAACATGACATACCAACATATAAGGATGTCTTGGTCACCCATATATGTACACCTTTATGGAAAAGATGGAGCATTGCTTTCCTCTTAAAAATGGATATAAATATGATTCATATCAATACAGATAAGCTGGGGCAATGGAAAGTGGTACAAAGATGCCCAATCAAGGGGGATATAGCCAAATCAAGAGTGTATTTTGTGTTCATTAGTTTGTTAAGTTTCGGGGGGTATAGCAGAAGCATTTCTCCTGTGTAGCTCTGACACCCAATTATGATCAAAAAAAGAGATAAAGACCATTTGTATTTATTTACAGGTATATGCCTTCTCCTATCTGTGAATTTTAGACTTACTCCACCCAGTATAGTCTTTAGAATTTTAGCAACCAGGAATGTATACAATCCACTTAAGGATTAACTGTGGGGGAGGAAGGTCTATGACCCATGTGTGCTGGCAAATGACAAATCAGAAAAAACTGACTGATCCCCTGGGCTGTCCAAAGCCAAGTTTAAGCCTCCATTGGTACATGTGAGACACAGGAAGTGATGTAAAGAACTGCCTTTATATTTCACATCACTTCCTGTAAGAGGGACTTTTGCGGGCTTTTGCAAATTTTTGAAATTGACTTGGTGGAGCGTGGGACCTCAGACTGGTTCCCTGAAATGACCATGTGATGATTGTTGTAGCTGGAAGCCAAACTAGATTTAATCTTCTGGAAAGGCCCCTTGGCTGAGGCCTCTGAACTCCCCCTGGCTCAGACCAGGCCGGAGCAGATCTTTCCCCCTCATTCTTCATTTCTTCCTTCTATTATAAATAAACCACCATAAAATTCCATTTTGACTTGAGTATTTAATTGGGATTTAGAATTTAAATCCCTGGTGACCAGTAAAAAATATATTCAGTCTCAACCCTAAAATTTATGCTTAACACATCCTAACCTCTAGGGAATGAATTGAATATGGAAGCTTCTTTCTTCTAAATCTGACTTAAGTGTAGTATAACACAAGGCACCCCCAGCTCTCCTTTATGATACCTGTGTGCCTTCTTGAGCATAACATGGAAATATATAGGAAATTATGATTAAAAGTAAATAAGTTAAATAAGACTTTATATAAACTGTTTTGCTAAATTCACTCACAAATAAAAGCAAATCATATTATCTTCCTAAGTAATAAATATGGGTAGCTTTTATCATTCTTATTTTACAATTGAAGATATAGATTAAAGGATAATTCTGTGGCAGAGCTGGGGAGAAAATGTAGGACTCCTGAGTCCCATCGCAGTACTTCACTGCTTACAATGTATCCTCACCATATGCAGAAATACATTTTTATTTAAATGGGTAATAGAGTACAAAACACAGAGTTTCCAATTGATTAAAACATTCTGAGGATATATTCAATTCTTCAGTTGGAAAAATGACCTGTTGGGTTCAATTCTTCATTTTTCTACATTGAGACAATTTCCTTTGTATTTTTTTAAAATCAGAAAGATATCATTATGAGAAGCTTTTTATCTAAAAAGCTATTCTAGAAATAAATAAAGCTCTTAATCACTTCTTTTCAGTATATAAATACAATATTTCATAATCTTAAAATGGATTATTATAGTAATTTGTAGAATTAACTGGTATACAGGCCACATTTAAACCACATGCTGTAGGAAGTATTTTTGGCTAGTCCTGGCCTGTTCCCACGAAAGGTTTTATACTGTTTTATGTTAGCTAAATAAACAGGAGTTCACTGTCAGGTTATACTTTTTTTTCCCCTTGAGAAATCATAGTTGTTATTGTTTAAATGCTTAAACAATAACTTTGTTTTGATAGATTCATTTTAATTAAATAAATATTTAGTGCATGAGAAAACATTATATGTAAGCCATTCAAAACATCAATAGAGTGATTTTGTAGAGGACAAAGAAAAATTCTATTAATAAAAATGTGTTTATTATTAAACTATTTTTGTTATTTTCAATTATAATAATAACAGCTGGGGTGTTTAAGTGGTTCAGTGGATTGAGAACTAGGTCTGGAGATGAGAAGATCTGGATTCAAATCTGGCATTAGAGATTTCTTCGCTGTGTGACCCTGGGCAAGTCACTTAACCCCTGTTGCCTAGACCTTATTGCCCTTCTACCTTGGAACCAATATACAGCATTGATTCTAAGATGGAAGTTATGGGTTAAAAAAAATGATAATATAAATTGCTTCAGTTTCCAAAGGAAGAATGGCATCTAAAAACTTTTACTACCCTCCTTTCTCTACCTCCCCTCAAAAACTCTTTTCTGTTTAAAAACTATCACTTAATACCATAGACTAAATTTTGTGAAAATATAATTTTTATCTTTTAGATTTGGGAATTATTGAGGAAAGAAAAAGACTTTAGGCAGTGATATTTAAGAGAGGAGAAGGAAGTCATATACAACAATGGAGGAACCACCATGCTTTAAGCATAGCCCTGAGATATATAATGCCAAGGACAGTGAGCCAAAAAATTTCCTTATTTATAAAATAGGAATTATACTTATACTATCTGCACCACAAAGTTATTTTAAGGAAAGCTTTGCATACATCTTAAAGTGTTAGAAAAATGTAAACTATTCTTATTCTCAGAAATAGTAGGAAACTATTCCATCTATTAGAAGTAAAGTTGGGGAACTGAATAGAGGGCTTAGGAAAACTATTGTGGGGAGTGTAATAGGGAGCCTGAGAAGAAATGAATAAAAAAAGACTGAGATTCTATAACATGAATATGTTAGGGAGCCATGAAGTCAAGTTCTCTGACTTGTTCTAGTAACATTCAATCACTTAGGTGTAACCTCGACAATTGGGGTAATTTGACCAAAAGAAAAGAAAAGAAAAGAAAAGAAAAGAAAAGAAAAGAAAAGAAAAGAAAAGAAAAGAAAAGAAAAGAAAAGAAAAGAAAAGAAAAGAAAAGAAAAGAAAAGAAAAGAAAAGAAAAGAAAAAGAAACAACTTCTGGGAAAACTATATTGGAATTAGGTTTAGAACTAATACTTCACATTATATCCCAAGAAAAGCTCCAAATGACTTAGACCTTAAAAGGTCATATATTTGTCATTGAAAATCTGTTACCCTAAAAAACTACATTTTCCAAGAGCCCACTGACTTCCTGTTGTTATGTACTTCCTGTAGACAGAGGATATTAGCAAGTGGACAGTCCTCTTGGGGCTCTTTCTTGGTCTTGTAGCTAGCATGGTGGCAGTGATAAGCTAAGTGTAGGGATTTTGAAATGGGTTAATCAGCCATGGCCACATGATCTTTTATTTTTGTATTCTCTTTATTCCTTGATTTCTAATGATCATTTAATATATCTCCAAAAATTAAGTAATTTTTATTTATTGAGACTAATTTTAATTTTACAAATAGAAAACACATTAGAGGAACAAGGGGAATTTGCCCTTCAGGGCTATGGCTATGTAGAGAGGAAGAAGTTCTAACTAAACAAAGAATAGAGAGGATCAAAGAAGACAAAATAGATAATTTTTACAAAAGAATTTTTTAAAAAGGTTTTAAACAGCAATGCAGCTAAGAATGTAAGAGAAGTGGTGAAGGAAAACTTTCTAACAAGTTTTTCTAATAAAGGTCTTATTTCTATATACATAGAAAACAGATTCAAATTCATAAGAATAAATGCCATTCCTCAACTGATAAATGGCCCAAGGACTAGGTAGTTCTAAAGGGCAGAATTCCAAGTCATGTGAAAAATGCTCCAAACCACTAATGATGAGAGAAGAAGCAAAATAGAGCAACTCAACCAGAGTCAATAATATAATATAATAGCAAAGAAAACCAATTCTATCTTAGACTGCACTAAAAGAAACACAATGTCTAGGAATAAATAGGTAATAGCAACATTCTACCTTGTGCTAGTCAAGCCACATCTAAAATACCTTGTGTGATTCTGGGCATCCCATATTCAGATACATATTTAAATTGATACTAAGTAG
The DNA here is from genome assembly GCF_027887165.1 of Monodelphis domestica. Lineage (NCBI taxonomy): Eukaryota > Metazoa > Chordata > Mammalia > Didelphimorphia > Didelphidae > Monodelphis > Monodelphis domestica. Next base: position 469,980,227 of record NC_077229.1, on the reverse strand, counting down.
GGTACTGAAAGGAATGTGTGTTAGAGGTTTAAAGAACTAGGGATATTTAGTATGGAGAAGACAAGAATCGGGATATGTGTATGTATATCTAATACCTGTCTCCAAGTGTGTGATGGGCTCACATGTGAAAGGGTATCCGGAACAGAGTTACCCTGTTACTCTCAAAGAGAAGAAATAGAAAAAAATAAATGGAAACTGCAAAGAAGAAAGTTTAGGCTTGATATATAAAAATAATTTTTTATCAATTAAAGCTTTCCCAAAGTAAAAAAGGCTATCTTAGAAGGTAGATCTTCCAACAGAGGATGGATGGTCACTTAACAGTTATGTTACTGAAGGAATTCTTTATAGTAATGGGTTAGGATAGAAGGTTACTGAGATTCCTTTTAAATCAGGAATTGTAAGATTCTCTGGATTTTTCTGATACTCCCTGATGTTAGGTCCACATATAAAAGAAAGACAATGCTATATAGGAAATTCTGAATGTTTAGGGAGGTAAAGAGCCAGAAAAATGGATGAATTAACTAGCTTCTATATTGATATACCTCAAATTAACAATTTTTAATGTATTATATCTATGATGCACATTAGTTAAATATAAACAAATTTGCTGATATAATCTACAGGACTTTTAACTTAAATTGGAGAGAGAGAGAAAGAGAAATTCATAGATATAGTTGTTAAAGAAAAACTTGAAAGGCAGTATGTATCCCATTAAAAAAAGGATAATAGTGAAGGAACCATCTGGTTGTTCAAAGAAGTGAATAAGTAAGAAAGACAAAAAACAATATATAATGCCCTTTGATATGTATGTGTCAATTGTGTAGAGCAGAGATGGTAAGCAGAATGAACTTGATATTTCATCACAAAGAAAATCTGACCTCCTCAATACCATGAGTACTTGTTAGATTGACTGACTACTAGAAAATGTCCTAGCATGTCTTGCCAAAAATAAAACAAAACAACAAAAAAAAACATAGCTACAGAGATTTCCTCTAGTAGAATTCTGTCTTTTTTGAAAGATGGGGAGAATGGGTTGTTGTTTAAAAATTTGTTTTACAGAGCTATACACCTCTGGTGGAAAGCCACACATCTGATGGAAAAGCTATTGGCATGGGCATTGTACCCCTAGAAACTCAGGCAAACTATTATCAGGGAAATTCCTTTGCTCCCTTCCCCTCTGACTCCCAACCCAAAACATCTAACCCTGAGAGGATTATCCTCCTTTGATTGTCCCATTGATTTGAGATGGACAAAGATACACCTCATCCATCTGTCCTTCAAATCATGAGAACCACCCCTATGCCTTCAGGGGAACATCCTCCCCAACCCCTTGCCCTAGAGTCAAGTCCTCATTGCTGTAAAAGAATATAAAAACCCCAGAATGGAGGCATTCTGGGAGCAACCTCCAGGTTGTTCGTTCATGGTGTCTTGCTAGCCAAAGATTTAACATTACTAATAAATCTCTCTCTTTACTTTTAAGCTAAGTTTCAAAGTCTTACATTCTTGTGAAACATATCCTTTCTGAACCCCAGGGGTTCTCCTCTGTACCCCACAACACTATGATAAAGCATAGTCAGCTGAGGGAAAAACATAAGTAACTTCTGTGCAAGTATTTATCATAGACTCATCATAGACTTCTAATTGGAAGAGCCATCAAGCCCAAACCCCTAATTTTAAAGATGAGGAAACTATGCCACCTTACCTCTTACTAGGTGGAGTTCAAAAAAGTAAATAAAATCTTACACACATTTCTGATATGGATGCCACATTTGGCAGAGGCAAGCTACAGTAGTGATGGCGACTTCTACTGCTAGGATATTTCCTTGGAGGACATCTCCTCAATTCATTGAAAGCAGAGGATCCGATGAATTCTTGACTGGTGATGCTGAAAATTTCCTTTTAGAAAGTAGAGAAAACTTACTCTGGGCCTAATTCTAGGAGGAAGTAGATCAGTCAAATATTGGTCAAAGCTAATTGTGTGCTATAGACTAGGAAAGGATTTCAAAACGTCAACAGAATGTGTGTGTATGAAATCTTGTGACAAGAGGAAAGGAATTAAGGGTTCCCAGAGAGTCAAATTAAGATTTCACAACACTGGAAAATTAATCTGACTCTCAAGAGGCTATTTAGTTCATCCTTCACATTTTACAGGTGAGAAAACGGAGACTCCTAATAGTTCTGGACTTGACCAAAATCACACAGGTCATAAGTGTCAGAGACTCTAAAAAGTCATATTAGGGCCAAACAACTGTGAATAATGCTGAAGAAGAAGAAACCAGAATCTATTTAAAGAGAACTAGGTAAGCATAAAAGGCTTGTCAGTTGACACAGACTTTAAAAGGACATGGTTAAAAAGCATTCAAAGAGTTTTAAAGATATCTTAAAGACAGGAAGATTCTAAAGGAATGAAAATCATCATGGATTGTATTTTTACCATTAAATGGTAGCCATGAAGACTTGAGTATCTTTTTTTTTTAACCCTTACCTTCCATCTTGGAATCAATACTGTGTATGGTTTCCAAGGCAGAAGAGTGGTAAGGATCAGGCAATGGGGGTTAAGTGACTTGCTCAAGGTCACACAGCTGGGAAGTGACTGAGGCCAGGTTTGAACCTAGAATCTCCCTTCTCTGGACCTGGCTCTCAATCCACTGAGCCACCCAGCTGCCCCCAAGACTTGATATTCTTAAGAAGCATTTATTTTGCACTTATTATGTGCAAGAGATATAGTAATATCATCAACTATGAACCTATATGTCCACTTTTCAGTCTCTATAAATGCTCTACACACAAATTAAGGATATCCTTCCTGAAAATATGAAAAAATGCATTATGTTTGGGAAATCACACAATTTCAAAGAAATAAAAATTGCAGGTTACCCAGAATGCAGTAGGAGATACATGGTGAGTGACAATAGGGTATTTAATCAATAATAACTTTGTCCAAGAGAAGTAGTATAAAATCCATTTTCATGGACGTGAATGATGAGAAAATGAGTTTGCTTATGTAGTAAGAACAAATGAAAAAGATAAGACAATTCAATTTTTCTACTAGTATCTAAAATATATTAAAAGATTCAGAGAAAAGCTCCCCAAACATTCAGTAGATATTCTATAATGTCTTTATGGAAGGACACAGACAAGAATCTATACCCTTTAGAAGTACTGGCCTCTGAAAAAGGCAAAAAAGGTATCAAATTAAATACAAAAAATGTAAGTGGGGTTATAGAATCCAGAATGTATAGAAGACAGTGTAATGGACCTATAAAATGACTAACATGAATGTTACTAACCAGAAAGAATGGAGGTTTAAAAAAATTCTCAGGGCAATGCAACTATTTTTTCACTCTTTAGGACCAAGAAAAACATACAAGGAAGTGGAAAGCTCATAGATGCCACAGTCAAAAAGAAAAAAAATGACAGATAGAAAGCACAATGGCTCAGATCCTATTTTACTTTCATTATCTGTATCAAGGTGATAGTTTTCATATATAAAAGTGCAGGGGGGAAAAGGCCTACAAATAACTAAAACTCCAAGCAGGCGAGGAAATAAGAGAAACCTCTCTGCTCTGAAAGAGTTCAAGTTGCTTAAAGTTAATAAATTGCATGTCAATGTACTAAGAAGAACTTAAAGCATGTTGTTTTCTTCTTTCCTTATTCCCTACTCAAAACAATTACTATTTATTTTGTGAAACGAGCAGAACTAGAACAATTTATACCATAACAACACAACTGCAAAATTAAACAACTTTGAATGTTCTAATAACTATAATCAAAATGATAACAATTCATTATTCCAAAGGAAGAACAAGGGGACTTGCTGACCATGATGGATTTAGGGCATAGAATGAGATACAGTAGATTCTTGTCATTTACAGGAATTATGTCCTATCAAGCTGCTGCAGACACTGAATTAGCAAATACTGAACTATTGCTCCTCGGGGAAATATAGGGTTAGGTTCCTGTGAGCCTCTGGTCACAGTATTTTTGTCAGTTGATCAATACATAACCTTGTTTCATGTCTGTTTCTGTTTAAAGATATCTTAGTTAACTTTTGCCTGAGCAAAGCTTATCTAACACAAGTATTTTCTAAAGGGACACCACAGCCTTCTCGGGCTTAGGAACAGTAGATAGCACTTCAGAACTACATTTGGAGACTATTTTAAACAATGAAATTACCAACCAAAAGGATAAAAATGTGAAAAACATGATACTAAAAAGACTGAAAAGGATACTTGTTTACAGTATAAGAGCTATAATAAGAAGGCAGAACATCACCTTTTTCCACTTCAGCTGGGATATGTCAGGCAACTCAAAATTTCTCATCACTTTGTGCATGTCCACAAATGACTGAGAAAGTACTGTGAGTATTGATTTTAAGGTCGCAGATAAATTTTAGCAAGTAGGCAAATTCATCAATATGAAATCTATAAATAATGAGGATCAACTACATATATAGATATTGAGGGAATTTGCTTTGTGTAACCATGCATATTTGCTCTGGAGGTGTTTTTTTTTTTCCTTTCTTTTGCCCAATGGACTTGAGAGGATAAGAAAATATATTTCTGTTAATTTTTTACAAAGAGATTGGGAATTCTACAGTTGCAGAATGTTGCATATACCTTCAGGAGAAGTCACTGCATTATTTTTACTTCATGGTTTAATTTCATTACAAGAGAAAAAAAGGAAAGGAAAGGAAAGGAAAGGAAAGGAAAGGAAAGGAAAGGAAAGGAAAGGAAAGGAAAGGAAAGGAAAGGAAAGGAAAGGAAAGGAAAGGAAAGGAAAGGAAAGGAAAGGAAAGGAAAGGAAAGGAAAGGAAAGGAAAGGAAAGGAAAGGAAAGGAAAGGAAAGGAAAGGAAAGGAAAGGAAAGGAAAGGAAAGGAAAGGAAAGGAAAGGAAAGGAAAGGAAAGGAAAGGAAAGGGAGGAAGGGAGGGGAGGGGAGGGGAGGGGAGGGGAGGGGAGGGAAGGGGAGGGAAGGGGAGGGAAGGGAAAAAGCAATTCTTGTGTTTCCTATGTGCAGAGAAATGACAGGAATAAGAAAACAAATATTGTTCCTATCTTCAAGGAGCTTAGAATCTACCAGAGGATGAGAAATTACAGTAATGCATGACAGATACCCAGGATACTGAAATCTATTTAAAGGTGAGGATTCCATTTTTCATTTTTGAATTCATAGCATCTAGCGCAATGCCATAAATAGAAAGTGGCTTCAAGGCAAATAAATAATTTATCAAATATATGTAATACATATATATATATATATCAGGCTTTATACATTTTTGTTAAATTAAAATGAAAAAAGACTCCTGAACCACTCTCAATGAAATATGAATAGCAAACTACAAGAGTTGTCACAGGATTGTTAATTGGAACTGTCTACATTTTTTAACTGTAAGTCAGTGAGGGTGACTCCCACAAACTTTAGAGTGTTAATCTGATAATGGTCCCCAGACAAATTCCAGAAAGTTTATTGAATGGATGTTTAATGAGTTCTTGGGCAGTGATAACCAAAAGGAACTAACATAAATCCACTAAAAAAGCCATAACAAGTGAAACTAACTTTCCTACTTTTGACAGTTTTTCGACTATTAGTTCGAAGGAATAGCATAGAAATCAAATACCTTCTTTTCAAAGAGGCATTTAATAAAATCTCTCATAATAGCCTTGTGGATAAGATGGACAAATATGGACTACATGATATTACAGTTAGGTGTATTTTTATCCAATTCAAACTTTGTAACCCTCATACTGATTCACCTGGATTCTGTTCTCTAGTAGTTAGGTCATGGATTTCTATTTGAGATATCTTCCTCTGTTTAACATTTTTGCCAGTAATTGATGAAGAACCAGAAGGCATGATTATCAAACCAAAGTATGTCATAAAGCTGAAAGAGATATCCAATTTGCTAAATTGTACAATCAAATTAAGATCCAAGATTTAACTTAACAAAGATTTTTTAAGAACTTAAGACATGAAGGTGTTGTGTTAGCTACTGAAAATATTAAGATGGAAAATTATTTCATCCTTGACCTCAAAGTATTTATAGTATATTATAAAGGGTGGGGCAAGAACAGAGAGCTACAACATACATAGAATTAAGTATAACATCTGGTTGAAGATGCAAAGGAAAGATTCAGAAAAATGGGATCTAAGAAAATTTGAGGAAGAGAGGGAAGATGAGGGAAGAGTTTGAGGGTGGGGAGAGGGATATCTGAATTAGACCTCGAAGGAAGAAAGTATTTCAGTAGGGAGAGCACATGCCAATCTTGGAGGAAAGACCCACAGGAATTCTTGTAAGTGATATGACACAAGGCAACCCTGTGGAATAACTGCTTTTCCTACTGAATGATGAGTCTTCCTGACCCAGGTCCAGCACACTACCCACTGGGCAACCTAGCTGCCCATCTGCTACATAATAGGTGCTTATTAAATGTTTATTGAATTAAACTATTTATCTATCCATCATCCATCCATCTACCTATGATACTCCAGGAAATTCATCATTAGCAAGATTGAACTGGCTTTGCTACTCACACCTCATCAGTATTCTCAGTAGACTCTGCCCCTCTGATTGAAGGGTTAGAAGATGGAGCAGAAAAACTCCTTCCAAAGATTTCATTTAAAGAGGACTTACACAGCTATTTCCCACCATGTCCCTGGTACAGGATACAATATTCCCACTACCCTTCTAACCACCTTTTGTGTATCATGTTCTCCCATTGGATTGTAAGCTCTTTGAGGGCAGAAACTGTCTTTTCTTCTTATATGTTCCCCAGAGCTTAACACAGCATCTGGTATGTTGTTGTTTTGGTTTAGTCATTATCAGTTGTGTCTAACTCTTCACAACCCCATTTAGGGTTTTCTTGACAAAGATACTGTAATGGTCTGCCATTCCTTACCCAGCTCATTTTACAGATGAGGAAACTGAGGCAAACAGGGTTAAGTGATTTGCCCAGGCAGGGTCATTCAGCTATTAAGTGTCTGAGGCTAGATTCAAACTCAGGAAGTTGAATCTTCCTGACTCCAGGCCCAGCTTGCTATCTGATATCCTAGCTGCCCATCTGCCTCATAATAGATGCTTATTAAATGTTTATTGAATAGAAGTAAGAATCTTGGGTGGAAGGGAATTAAAATAGCATAGAAAAAAATGATGAGGGCTTGAATTAGGTTGATATAGTGAATAGGGGAAAGATGGAGGCAGTGAAAGAGAAGAAAAATGATAAAAACAACTCCAATGTTTCAACTATTGGTGACTGGTAAGATAGCGAAATTAAGGAAACTGAGAGGAGGAATAAGTTTCAGAGTACAAAAATGGGCTTTTTTAAATTAAATTTTAAGGAACCAAGAGGTATCCAGGTGGGGATATCTACAAGGGAGTTAAAAGTGTGAGACTAAAGCCTGGAGTGTGAATGTGTATATGTGTGTATGTGTGTTTACAATATATATTTTTGAACATATATTGTTGTTTGTCCTTCCTTCCAAAGAGGATCAGTGGCGTCATAGGAGGATCTCTTGACTTGGGTGTGAATTGGCTTTACTTGAGGCAGAGTTGCACACAGTCATCAGAGTGATAGAAACCCAGTGACAAGACAAAACTCAGGATGGCTGGAGATGGCCCGGGATGCAGTGGACAACCTTCATGTTTTCCATGTCTGGCCAGGCTGTGAGGGCTCCAAGTACTTCCTTCAGCTGCCTTTATGGCCATTGGAACACACTGTTCTCATCTGCCTCTCTGCCCAGGGAAGTCTTGACATGCTTTACATACTGTTAATTCACCAACAGGTTTACTCTCAACTTGGTTCAAACTGTCTGGCAAGACAATTTTACCAGGAATGGCTGCACGGGCTGGTTTCTTGGAGATACGGGTTAAGTGTTGGGTGGTGGGTGGACACCAAAGGAGAATGAGAAGCCCTGAAAGGGACTTGGCAAGCCTTCACACCAGAGGTACTAGTCCTTCCTGCACACTCCATATACACCACATTATTGTGTATCTCTCACCTCCTCCAAGATAGTTCCCTAATTTGTTTTTCTCAGTTGGCTTCTGCTACAACAGAAGCTCTTCACCTAGAGTCCATGATTTAAAAAAATTTTTGTTGATAACTATAATTCATTATAATTGGCTTCCTCTGAAATCATATGTTTTCAAATTTATGCTTTTAAAAATATTAGCGGAGGAGTTCATAGGCTTCACCAGATTGCCAAGGGATTTTAAGACATAAAAAAGTTAAGAACTATTCAAGGGAAATTCTGTGGGACCCCCCTTCTAGCTTATGGATCTCTACTAGTGTGCTAGTCATTAATAACATGTCAATCGATTTAAATTAGGTCAAAGCAAAAGCATTTCCAAGACAATAATATTAATAATAGCTCACATTTATATTGTGCCTACCATCTACCAGGCACTGTGGCCACTGCTTTACAGATATTACCTCATTTGAGTGAGGTACTATTACTATCCTCATTTTATAGTGGAGTAAACTGAGGCACACTGAGGTTAGGTAACTTGATCAAGATCACACAATTGGAAAGTATCTGAAGACAGACTTGAACCTGGGTCTTACTGACTCCAGGCTCATTTCTCTATCCATTGCACCACTGGCTGCCTCTGTCAGATGGAGGAGGAAGAATAGCTGCTACAAAATATTATAGTGGCCTCCAGCAAATGCATATGGCATCCATTGGAAGCCCAGACTTGAGCTTGGAGCAGCAGTTACGAGGCACACTTGAAGGTGGTGAAGGTGAAAGAGGAGCAGAGTATGGGAATATCCTTGTGCTCTTATCAAGTCCTCACATCGTGGTTCAAATCTGCTCCTCTCCACAGCTGATTTCTCCATTGCCAAGAATCAAACTTTTTGGAACTCTTTTCTCCTCCCTCTGATGGTGTGTGTGTGTATGTGTGTGTGTGTGTGTGTGTGTGTGTACCTCTAAAGGAATCTCCCCAACAGACAACCAAATTCCTGGTCATTTGAGGATGGATGATGACGAACAGGGAATTCATGTATCAGTTAAGAAATGTGTCTAAATGACCTCCAAGTTTTCTATCAACTTCAGATTATCTGAGAGCCACATTTTACATGACATCCTCAGCTTCTCATTCAGCAGGCTGTCTATTCATGTTGCCACTAAAAGCCTTTTTGGTTGTTAACTGTGATAGAGGTTTCAAATCCAAGAACTGGAGTTACAGTCTGGGAAATACCTCTATCATAAAACTTACCTAAGTATCACTTGGGCTGGGATCACTTGCTTTTTAAGCTTGAAATTAAGATTTTTTTAAAAAAATGTATCTTAATTTACTGGTGAAATTTTTAGTAATATTTATTTGAACCTCATAGTACTAAGATATATGTGAAATTTCTCCTGTGAAATTTGTTTTTTGGTCTGATAAATACATACATACTGATAAAGTCTGTTAAAATACAAATTTCCTTTCTAGACTTATCTTTGTTAGGATCTGGGATAAGTTTGTTGTTGTGCAATTTTTGGGTTTGTGTTTATGATCCCTTTTTGGGGTTGTCTTCCCAAAGATACTTAAGTAGCTTGTCATTTCCTTCTTCAACTCATTTTATGGATGAGGAACCTGAGGCAAACAGGATTAAGTGACCTGTCCAGGGTCACCCAGCTAGGCAGCATCTGAGGCTCTATTTGAACTCAGATCTTCCTGAATCCAGGCTTATCATTCTGTCCATTATGCCATCCAGCTATGTAAATTGATGATTTTCCCGTTGGGAGGCTGGGAAAGACTATACACATGAAAGCAATATGTTTATTTTATTGTTCCTATTATGTTGATTTTATAACAGCATATTAATAAAAACTGATATTTTACCTTATAAAAAGAGAAGAAGAGAAAGTAGTTGTGTTTGAGAATGGAAACATGAAAATGTTTTACCACCCACAGTTTCAGTTTTTTGCTTTTCTCCCATGGGTTTGTCTTATGTCCAGGCCCCACAAGATCTTTTACTTTTCATATTTACACTGGTTAGAAAAAAGGGAGCTGGAAATATAACTGAGGGAGTAAAGAAGGCCAACAAAATCCCACAAAAGTAACTGAATTTCAATGCATATCCAAAAGTCACAATGAATTAAAAATAATTGGCGGAAACTCTCCTTTAAATTCTAGAATGCAATCATAACAGTATATTACTGAATGTAAAACCCTTAAATTAAGTTTTATAGCAAAAGCATGATCATCCCTGAAGAGTATAATTACTAAGAAGTCTAGAAAAATGTTGGCCTCTGAGATTGAAACTTGGCTCCTCTAATCTATCCAAGTATCTTGGCCAACACTAACACTTGCTGCATTGCTCTTGACATTGCTCTTTAGCAATGACAGTCCATTGTATAGTATTCAACGCTGAGAGTTTTCTGACACACACATGCCTTTACCCTGTCCCCTCCAAGTAAATGGAGGCCTTGGGACAGAAGATCAAGCTAGCTACTTGCTCCTAGATCACACACACACACACACACACACACACACACACACACACACACACACACACACACAATTTAAGTGAGAAAACAAAACTGGATAAAATGAGTTGACAGGCCCAAGCACAAATGACTATTTTTGATGATAGGTACCACAATAACTTCCACTTCTGACATTTCACTTTGGCTCATAACCAACTCTAATTCTACAAAGACAATTCTGCCCTCAACTCTGCCTTTACCTAGAACACCAAAGAATTATTAAGTCATAAGCCAGATTCTTGACTACAACACCATAAAGTAAAATCTATTCTCTCTACTTAAAATTGTAATTTTTACAAGTGGTGGCACAGATATGAGGCTTGGGAAGGAAGAGAATAGGGAGCAGAGCATACCATGGGCAAAATTCCTTTATTTATGGGATTATTAGTGTCTCAGGTCAGTGAGAAAACGTGGAACCACCTTAGGTTCTTCCCTCTTCCCTATTACCTCTATCCAATCTGTCACCAAGTCTTTATTGAATTTTCTTTTAGATTCAGCCCTTTCTCAAGCCTTCATCACTTCATACTTCAGTCATTTCAAGAGGCGTCTGACTGCAGTCTCTCCATTCTAATCCTTCCTGCACGGTGCTTGCCAGACTAATCTCCCTAAAACGCCCATTTCATTAGAGTTCTTCCTCGCTCAAGAGAGCTCCCTATTGCTTAGTGAGTCAAGTCTCAACTGCTTTCAAGGCTTTCCCTCCATAATCAGACCTAACTTATATAAATAAGCACCCAACCCTTTCTCCTATCTTCTCCACATGAACCCTCTGCTCTCTCTGATCAGATCTCTTCACTGTTTGTTTGTACATGCCGTGCTTCTTTCCTCCTTCATAATTTTGTTAATGCCATTTCTTCTATTTCCATAAATTTCCTGTCTTCTTTCTTTAATCAATTTTCCCTACTCCTCAAGGGTGAACTCAAGATCTGCCTCCTCCAGGATGTTTTTTTATCCTTACAGACACATTCTTCTCTGCACTATCTGATGTCCTAGAGCATAATTATACTGTTCAGAGTCCCTCAAAACTTCTAAAAGGAAATTATATTGGAGATTTCTACAGTAGCCGTATCATTCTATAATGGTCAGGACCACATTAATTATTGTCTTTGTATACATTAACTTCGCAGCTAAACTGTGAAATTTCGAATGGGAAAAACCATATATTGGGCTCTTTGTTCTCATCACAGCTACTAACTCAACGCTTAGTATCCAGCAGGCTGGGGTTACCAAGTTTTTGCAAAGGAGCTACTCCTATTCATTGCCTTGAAACCTTGAGATCATTTGACATGGGAAGCAAGATGCAGTGAGAAAAGGGAGGGAGGTGCAGACCAGTAAGTTCTTCGGTAGGAACTCTGGGAGGAAAGTATTTGCTGCCAATGACTGGATGCCCTCCAGACTGATAATTCCAGCAAACCTAGTATGGAGCATAGTGGCAGCAACTAGCTAAGAGTTCTCACAGATAAAGTTTCAAGACAACACAAGAGATACTGATCTATTGATTGGGAACCGCAGGAAAACTTAATTGCCTCTTGATTGATAAACTTTTTCATTTCATAATACACAATATTTCTTTGTTTTTGCTTCCATTGATCATTATCCAAATCATGTATATAATCCCCTGTCATTTCCTGTATTTTCTTGCATGAATATAACTTCTTCAAATACAAAGCTACTTAATACTCCTCCTCTCTCCTCTGTTTTTTACCTATCTCATTCTTTTTAAATAAGGTATATTTGTTCAAAGTCATACTTTAGTCCCAGATCCTATCCTTACCCTCATATCAGTGTTACCTATGGAGATGAATTTAGCCATTTCATTAGTTTCTAGTTTATCTTGCCTGTCATCCATATTTGTGCTTTTTTATAGCCGTAATTAGGCAGGGCAACCATGGATTTTTCCTAGAGTACTGAATTTAAAGGGCATTGTTAATACTTCCAATTTTTCAGCAGCTTAGAAACAACTCAGCACATAGTTAACAAGAATTATTAGTTAAAACTGGAACGTACAAGGTAGCATATGCTTCCTTTCCTTAGGTAATCACTTCCTCAACCTAGATGGAAACTAGACCTCCTCCTCCCACTTCACCATGGTCCCCTCAGGGTATCTTTTCATGCTACTTCCCTTGGGCAAATCTTTTGATACATGTCCAGAGTGCAAAAAATACTAGTTATACCTCTGCACTTATGTGTGTTGTAAAGGGGAAAAGGAGTTTATCTTTTAAAGGGTTGGACTTGAGCATTTAAGAGTGGTCACCAGGAATTTAATTAATTCAAAGAGATTTATTTACAAAATGTAGAAAGAGTGAAGTAAGAAATCAGAGAGAGGTTAAGGTAAGATATCTAGCTTGAGCACTAAGTAATTTATCTCCTGCCCTTCCCTCAACCAGGGCAGGGAAAGTTAGTTCTTAGCTGGAGGGGCCTCAGCCCTTTTAGCCTAGGCCCTGGGGATACTGGGAGCCTCTCTCAAGAGGATAAATCTTTCCTGAGGCCAGTCTCTTCAGAGAAAATAAATGGCAGATAAGAATAAGCTTTTCACTCACCATGTGTCAGTCCAGTCAAGAACTGGGTCCCAGGTCCAGTCAGCAGGTCAAAGAATGAAAAATTGTCCTCCTCTCACAGGAAGTAACAGTCCCTTTTAAAGATGCTTCTTTTGCATCACTTCCTGTGTCTTCCCCTCATTTTAAGTCTACCAATCACAGTTGACACTTTCTTTTAGGACTGCCCAGAAGGCAGTCAGTTGATTCTGATTCATCATTCACTATCACACATGTGGGAAACAGACCTCCCCCACTCAAGTGTGAATGGGGTTTTTATACCTTTGGTGATTAAATCTAAAATGGGCAGATCTTCATACTCAACTTTAAGTACCATGTTTGCCCTTTTGGTGATTAAAATCTAAAAATAGGCAGATCTTGCAATTTTATCTTCACAATCAGGGAAGAGTTAAGTATTTTCATTATTATAATCAGGGGAGAGTTAAATTTAATCTTCACAGTGTCTATGTATATATATGTGTATATATATATGTCTGTGTGTATGTATACACATGTATATCACACACACACACACACACACACACACATATATATAAGAAAACAGATTATAGGTTTTATCATGGTTATTTTCCTGGATTTTATCTTCTGTGGATTTTTAGGCATCTCTATTATTGTATATGTATTTAAAGATATATTTATATGTAAAACACCCTTACATTTCCTCTAACCCTCTCTCTTTTCAGTTTAAAGACCTTTAGTTTATATTTCAAGTGTTTTTTTTAAACTGCCACTGATAGGTATACTCCATTCTTGATTAGATTATTCATATATATACATACATATATACACACACACATATATAAATATATACACACATATACATATACACACATACATATGTGTGTATGTATGTATTGTGAAAGAGAATTCTTTACTCTTGTCTATCCTGAGTAAAAGAAAAAAAACCTCAGGATAGACAATAAAGAATTCTCTTTCCTGATATCCATATATGTGTTCATTCATATATAGGAATTGTGCATATATAATGTATGCATATGTTTAGATAGGTGTATTTATATATATGTTATAGTCCAGAAATCCAAACCCCATTTTGAGACATCTTCTTACCCAAATTCCCTCTCATACAAATGCTGGCTCTACTGAATCATTTTTTAAAAATCAACAGGCAATAGACATGGAAGGGGTTCACAGAAACAGAATTCTTAGTTCCAATCAAATACAAGTGATGCATAGTAGATCTAAGAGGCAAGTAGCTTCTGTGAATGGAACAAGAGATAGGCTTGTAGGGTGTGGGAGAAGGACTTGGAGAGGTTAAAAAGTCCTCTTGTGGGTAAGATTTGAGACTATAGGCACTGGTACACTGTTAGGATGATATTAGAAAATAAGTATTGTTTTATTAGTTTAGAGATAAGAAGTAAAGTGGATGGCTTGAGAAAGAACTGGAGTTTGAAGCAGAGCTGAGAGAGTGTTAATTTCAGATGTGACAGTTACAAACATTTTTTCTATGTCAATTACTCTCTCTGGCAGTTGGCAGAGACACACACTCAGAGACTCTCAGGGCTGGAGGAGGTAACATCTTTGCCTCCTCTGTCTGAGGGAAAGATCTGAAGGAGCTCAGTGTTTTCCTTTCCCAAATTGGGAAACACTAGTGACTATTTATTGTGGTTTTTATAGATTGTTTAACTGAAAAGATCAAAGAAAAACCTGGTCTTTGGTTTGGACTCTGAGTCTCTTAAGACTCAGAGTCCTAACTTGATTCTTATTGAAACTCAACCAGCTAGTCTTTGCTATTTTATAATTTGAAGGTGAAGTTAAGATTTATAAGGATATTAGCGACAGTTTTTATTTAGATAGTATAAATTTGGGTTAGTCAGCTAAGGGAGGATTAGTGTAGCCTGTGAAACACAGGAGAAGCAGTTCCTTGTGGAACCACGGAGTTTATTTGGGTGGATTTAGAATCCCTTAGAATTAGAAATCCTTTATTTATCCTTATATATTTCAATAAATATTTATTTTATAATAAGAGTCTCTTAGCCTCCTTGTGCCTGGCCTTAAAGGGAAGTTCACATTTAAGTTTCACTTCTTCACTGAGGATCCTTTTGATTACCTCTATCAAAAATATCTGAACAGTTTGAACCTGATTGGCAAGTTAAACAGTTTTGAAAAGTTTTGAACCAATATTGGACCAGTTTTTCCATCTAAATATTTTATTTTTATAACTTGCCAAATTTATTTTTACAATACCAAGGAAGCCTCAGAGGATGGAAGGCCCTCTGTCTTATTCAACAGGCCCAGAGCATTCTTCCAGGGGTCAGCTATTAACCCATTGGTCCCCTGAGAAAGGGAATGATCTCCTCATGCTGGGACCTGACCACAATAGCAGGACTAGAAGGAATGGAGAAGGAAGGAAGCAGTACCACAGAGAACAGGAAATGTAGCCTGGGATGAATTTCACCTCCTGGGATCTTAGGAGAACTATAAGATGCAGAAATAAGAATAAGAAATTGTTATTTCTCAATAGGAAGATCATGACAAGGAATACCAATTGGGAGAAACATGCCCTAACTCTGTTTTCTTCTGGGTCTTATCACCTGAGACTCTAAAGCTCTCTGGGAGGAGGGCTGCCCACTGGGTCTGCATCAATACTTACTTTGGGCTCAGTTGAGAAGAACTTGTAAATGAAATTGCTGGCATTTGGAGCCAGCCATGTGTTTGAAAGGTGAACTGGTACATGGCCTTGAGGGTGGTAACATACTGGAGTTCCCAGATCTGGGCAGGGGCAATAAGCCAGAAAAGGGAAAAGTCTCCCAAACTGTTCCTAGGCTCTTAATGTCAATAAAAACATCAGGACAGCATTGAGAAAACTACCTAGAAATACTCTGCCTCAAAGATTTGCTGCTTGCTGCTGTGGTTGCTGCTGTTTTTACTGGGTTTATGGTTTCACTCCTACAGAGGTCTTCCTTCAGGAAAACTCTCTCCCAATGCAGATTCGTATTTCCTCTGAAATTTATCATCTTTGAGAGTTGTCTGAGGGCACCAAGAGATTCGGGGATTGCCTGGGATGATACAGCTACAAGGGCTTACAGCTTAAGTCCCTGGCACTAGGCCTGTTGCCAGCATGGTTGAAGTGCTAGCTCACATGGCAACAGAATGGATAAATAAATGTGGGCATACTGTATGCTCATTACTATTAATCTTGGTGGTTTGCAAATGCTTTAGGTCTGGGTGTGGCAACTTCTTTTGAAAAGACTCCTTGGCACCAGCCCCTGGACCTCATTATGATTCCTTTCCTACCATGGACACACCTTGTAGAAAAGACAAATATGATTCATGGGAGGGCATAATCAGAGAGGTGGTGTTCAGCATGTAGCTGGTGGTAAGTTTAGCTGAATCATGATTTTAATTAGGGCCATCATATCATGCTAAAGTAGTAAGCGCCATGACTTTCACATTTTAGCAATATGCATTTTGAAAGAACATTAGAAAGGTGTATTACAGGGGTTCACATAAGGTAATATGGTCAAATGTTACAGAGGAATTTTAAAATTAGTGCCAATATCAATGTTACACAATATTGGTACTGACTAGCAAAAAACAAAAAGGAGTTTTAAAAAGTGAAAGGGAGAAAGAAGGATAAAAACTATCAAAGAATTAATGCATAAATTGATAGTTTTTCTATACTAGGTATAGACATGCATAAAATATCCAGTATAAAATATTTTACTTTTTACTTTTTTAATTTTAATTTTTTTAAATTTTATTTAATTAATTTAGAATATTTTTGCATGATTACAAGATTCATGTTCTTTCCCTCCCCTACACCCCCCAAACCCCCTCATGTAGCTGACCCATAATTTCACTGGGTTTTACATTGTCATTGGTCAAGACCTATTTCCATATTATTGATAATTACAATAGGGTGATCATTTAGAGTGTACATCCCCAATCATATCCCCATCAACCCATGTGATCAAGTAGTTGTTTTTCTTCTGTGTTTCTATTCCTACAGTTCTTCCTCTGAATGTATTTCACTTTTTTAAAAACCCAAAATGTAATTGTATTGGTTAGTATATGGAACTCCTAAAGAAGAAATTCCCTATACCAGAGCAGAATAACAGTTGCCTGGGGCATTGAGAGATTAATGACTTGTCCAGAATCACACAGCCAATATATATCAGAGGCATAACTTGCACCTATGTCTTTTTAACTCTGAGGCCAGCTCTTTATCCACTATGCATACTGCCTCTCCTCACTGATATCTGTTCATTAGAAAATGCTGAGTTTGGGGCAGAGAGGTCACTCAGAGGAGGAGATCCTAGGTTCAGATCTGGTCTCAGACTAGCTGTGTGATACTGGGCAAATGACTTAACCCCAGGTGCCTAGTTCTTACTTCTCTTCTGATCTTAGAACCATATTTAAATCAATTCTAACATGGAAGGTAAGGATTTTATAAAAATAATTAGTTTAAATAATAATCTTTAAAACGCATATGCATACTTATACAAGTTTCAGTACTTCCAAGTATCTTCATATCATTCTTGTTGACTTCCAATTCTGAAATAATGCATAATTTTATTCTTAATAAGGTACTCTAGACATTCCATGATTTTCCCTTTTTCTAATATTTTTAAAAGGCAACCACAGTTTCCTGAGGTTCCTTAGCACTTTTCAAAGTGCTAAATGAAATATAAATGGTGTTACTCTAGGAATATAAATTATCCTTCTCTAGATAACCTGACCTCATGAGTATACATGTTTTAAAGTAACAGATATCTTCAATAGAGGCATGTCCAAATTTACAGTCATCAGCAGAAAAGATGTCTACCTTTCACTTCAAGACTGAATTGCTACTAGGGCAGCTAAGTGGCTCTGTGGACAGGAAGTCAGATCTAGCCACTCTATCTCAAATCTGGCCTCAAACACTTCCTATCTGGGGAACTCTGAGCAAGTCATTTAAGCCCAGTTGCCTAGCCCTAACCATTCTTCACCTGGAACCAATACTAAGATAGAAGGTACAGATTAAAAAAAAAAAAGATTGAAATGGCACTGTGTACATAGTATCCTCAATTTCTTCAGAAAGAAATTATAGCTGGAGACTGGAAAAATAAATGGAAAGTAGAAAAATAAAATCACTATGCCTTTAAGTAAGGCTTCAAATTAAGGTTTTTAGAATTAGCCAACATAAATTTTATATAAAGAAGTACAGATAGGGTGAATGCAATTTCCTGAATTAGAATTTGTGTCTAATTTCCCTATAAGTCCAAATTCCCTATTAGACACCAAGCAATCATTCCTGTGCTGGCCAGAAACTCTATGACCAGAATGCTGGCATCCATAATCACTGTTAAACTAAATCATACTGAGAGGGGGAAAACCCCTCCAACTCAATAGCTAACACCTCTGCCCACAATTGCTTAGGTTCTAAAACTACTTTCCATGTTCCTTTCATTCTGAAACACTGAACTAAATCACTCTTTTCTCTTGCTGGCAAATTCCTACTGGGAGAGTTTTCTTGGTCCCTTTCAAAATTAATAAATTCAAGTTGTTTTTTAAGTGTCCCAGATAAGTTTCTATAAGCTTTATTTTATCAAGAAAAATAAGTGCACATTTTATTGGTTCAAGTGAAGTTCTCAGAAGAGATTATGCATCAAAGAAAAGTAATTTTAATTAACCTGGCCTTAGTGCTTTGAAATCTTCTGGCAGGGCATGCCCTACATACTTTTAAGCCAGTGAAGTTTGACAAGTGTCCTCATTCTTTCCTATACCGTTTCCATAGTTTACCATAGGATAAAAGATTTAAACTGGAAGGGACCATAAAAGACATTTAGTCCAGGACTCTCATTTTTAGGAAACTGGGGACCAAGGAGGTTAAGTGAAGTTGGTTACCCAGGCAAGAAGTATGAAAGACAGGCAGGATTTGAACCAAGATCCTCTGACCCCAGATGCTAGTGTTTTTCCTGGGGTACCACACTGCCTTATTTCCTCCCCATAGTCACTCAATGCCTCCAGTTAGTATCACTTTCCTGGTGAAAGAAATCTGACACAAATAATTATTACAAAGACATTAATGATAATATGTTCCTTGTAAAAATCCCAAGAAGACAATGTTGAACACAGAAAACAAGTACACTGTGGGTAGATATCATCAGTAAGCAGGTCATTGGGGAAAATATTATGTGGTACATAGCTTTCTCCACATTTCTCAGTTCATACTTTTCAAATGAATGATCATTTCCAAAATTTTTTCATGGTAGAAAATTAAATATCCTACCATTGAAAAATTAAGACATTATGGCTCTCTAAAACTTTGATAATCACAATAACACAGTACAAAAATGCCACAGCAAATTCACAGCTGAAGAAAGGAAGCACTGGCCATTTCTTTTACTTGATCCATGATTTCACACGTATAGGAAATTCCTCATGAAGAAGTTCCTTCTACCAATGTAGATCAGCAACCGATCTGCAACTTACAATCTTAGGAAATTATTGCAATTAAATGACTGTGTGGCAAAGGTTTCACAGCCAGTATGTATAAGAGATGGGATTAGAACGTAGTTCTTTCTGATTCCAAGGCTGGCTCTCTTGTCCTTATGGATATTACCTCTCAGACATTTAACATCTTTAATGCCTCTATGTGAGTGTTATCTATATGTATGAAAAATGAAGGGAAAGAGGAAAAGGAGGTAAAATGTCAAACTGAATACATTTAGGAACATCTGTAACCTTGCAGCTCATAGTGAGTCTGTCCCTGCCAGTTCAAGTAAGTTTTTAGAGACTGACAAAAAAAAAAACAACCCAACAACTCTTTCTCACTGAAGCCTACTCTGTCCATTATCAAAGGAACTTAATAAATGAATCACAGAAACTCTCAGTGCACAATCAGAAGCAGAAATCTACCACATTACTGTCATCTTCAAAAATAACAGTATCAACTAACAAGGCTATGGTACTCAATGCCATCTGCAAGAGAGACATAGCAGGATAAACTCAATATTTCTATGCTTGGCTCCTGACAAATGAATGTATTTCCTCTTATGTTTATACAAAAATATTTATAACCACTCTTTTTGTGTCAGCAAAGAATTGGAAAATAAGGGGATGTCCATCAATTGGGGAATGGCTAAATAAGATATGGAATATGATTGTAATGGAATATTACTGTGCTATAAGAAAAGATGTTCTGCATTGTACACAGAGAGACGGGTACACTCTGGCACAATCAAACTTAATGGACTTCTCTACTAGCAGCAATGCAACGACCCAGGACAATCCAGAGAAACTTATGAGAAAACTCTATCCACATCCAGAGAAATAACTGTGGGAGCAGAAATGCAGAAGAAAAACATATGATTGCCCACATGAATCTATGACTGGGGATGTAGACTCCAAATGATCGCTCTATTGCAAATTTCAATAATACAGAAGTAGGTTTTGAACAATGATACATGTAAAACCCAGTGGAATTGCTCCTTCGCTCTGAGAGGGGGAAGGGTGGAGGGGAGAGAAAGAACATGAATCATGTAACTATGGAAACATATTCTAATTAAATTAATTAAATACATTTTTAATTCAAAAAAAAAGAAAAGAAAAAAATGTTCTGCTCACATCACCAGGAGAACAAAGTAACAGTAATATTATACAATGAAGTTTATGAATGACTTGACTATTCTTAGCAATACAGTGATCCAACACAATCCTCAAAGACCCATGATGAAAAATCTCATCTGCCTCCAGAAAAAGAACTAATGGAGACTGAGACATACTATATTTCACTTTATTTCTTCATTTTTGTTTGTTTGGGTTCTCTTTCACAAAATGATCAATTTGAAATATGTTTTACACTATATTACACATATAAAATCTATATTATATTGCTTGCTATCTCAGGGAGGTGGAAAGGGAGGGAAGGTGAGGATTTAGCTCAAACTTTTTTTTTAATGTCCAATATTGGTTTTTTCACACAATGGAAGAAAAAATAAAACATTATTTTAAAAAAGGAACCCATCTCCTCCTAATCTCTATTACAAAAGTCCAAACTCCTGAACATACCTTCAGAGTCCTGCCAAAATACATTGGTCCTATGTTCCAGCACAAGAGGACCTAAGCTAATCAATTTAAGAAATAAATTCAAAGTAACATGAACATGAATGCAATGGGTAAATGTGAGCCCTTCCCACCCTTTTTCCCTCAAACCTGTAGATATGGCTCTCATATAACTATTTAATGTCCAAGTTTCTAAACTTCTCAGCAGAACAGGAGTTTGTGGGAGATGACACCTTAAAGCAAAGACACTAACTCAGGCCCCAGAGAAAGTCCATAAGCTGAGACTAATGGACTGAAGAGGTTCTTTCAGAACTCTTCAAAGCACATCCTATTGAAGGCAATCATCTTCACTAGCATATAGGGATGATGGTCCACACCAGAAGTCTCTACATCAATTGCCTGGTAATTGCTGCATATAAATCACTCTACTCTTGATGCATACATGCAAAGGTACTGCTAAGAAAGATGATTTGTGGGTCATTTGACAGAGCCAATAAATATTCATTGCTAACAGGAATAAAATGAGGTAGTGGGAATAAGAACTAGATTTAAAACACAGTTTTGCTACTTACAAGCTGTGTCCTCTGAGACAAGTCACCACCTCTCTTAGTCTCCCGTCTCCTCCTCTGAAAGGATATATTTGCACTAGATAATCTCAAATATCCTTTTCAGATAAAATTTATATGACCATATAATTGTAAGGATTTGGAATAAGTGTGGAAAAAAAACCCTACACATAACCACATATTAAAATGAACAACAGAGGTGGAGACTGATACTGAATCCTACTCCAGGATCAGCTCATCAGACAAGATGTAAATGCAAAGTTTAAAAAAAAAAAAGCAGGAACATGAGAATTTGGTGGCAACAATCAATTTCTAAGAAATTAGAAATGGAGTGGATTTAAGACACGTTACAGGGCAGGCACTAAGCCAGAGGAGTCAGAGTCAATTCCAATGGTATTTATTTTCTTTAAAGAGGCTACAGTAATAAAGCAGAGGAAATTTTTATATAAAGAGTAAGTCGCTAAACATTTATTTAGCACCTATTATATGCCAGGTACTGTATCAAGTAGAGGAGCACAAGTAGTTGTGTCTTTTCACCTATATCTATATAGTAATGCTATCAACTAAATTGAAAGAATGACATATGTTTCCAAATAATATAGAAGGGTTAAGGAAGTCATTTTGTTAATGAGTCAGGCATATTGTGTCAGAATAGGACAATCTCTTAACCATGATTTCAAGAAAATATTTTCCAAAATAAAGTCTCTAAAGAAATGCATTTTCCAAAAAAATAATAAATTTTAAAAAAAGAAATGCATTTTCCTAAAAAGAGACCAAAGAAAATATCAATGGAAATTGGACATTAGGGGAAAAAATCACTTTCTTGTACAAAATTTCATCATATAATTTATTTAGTGTTGATATGGTTTATAAAATGAAGAACTTATATTATCAGAGTAGTTTTTAAGTTAACAGGAGATAGGAAAGGGAGAACAATATTTATTTAGAACCTACTCTATTCAGAACTTTGTGCTAAACACTAGGAGAGAAAATACAGTTTTGCTTCCATAAAACTTAAAGCTATATCAAATAAAAATTATTAAGCTAAGTCACTATATGATCTTCATCCTGGTTCTCAAAAAGAAAATAGTTGCTTTTTCTGGTAACATGCTATGCCTACAACCAAAGACCCATTGATATGTACTTAGATATTTCTCACAAAGAACATTAAACTGTTTATATTCTTTTCTACTGAAGAATTAAATAAATTCAATGATCTTCAGAAATGATCAGGGTCACTATTATCTTATGAAAAAACACCACTTAGGATAGTGGTTCCAAAGCCCCTAATGTTCAAAATGGTGATCTGATTTCTTCCTGAACTTCTGATTTCATGGAAAATATTATTAATGGAAACTACATAACAACTAAAACACTATTCTAATTTTAAAACATGGCAGTTCTAATTATAAGAAGGTAGTTAATGAATAAAAGAAAACTAGAGACCATTTTACAAAGTGAGTATTTTAATTTTAATTATCTTAATGTAAGAATAATTTATAAAATCACAAACATTCTATGGCTCCAGATGAAAACATTTTAATATATCATGTACTGTTTATTATTATTAGATTCTTGTTAATCATAACAAAAGATCTAGGTACCTCTTATGGGTTTATGGTTTTTCATCTGCCAAGAACTTAATCCCCACCCTTTAGTCCTTTTAGAAAAATAAAAATATGATAAAAATAAGGTACATGTTTCTATCCAGATGTCAAGGTTCTAACATAGCAAGGATCTTTGGCATGTCTAAGCAGGTAAATAATGAATTCAGAGCTCCCTCTGGCTAACTGTGCAGTTTTCCCATTCTGCAGAGCTTTCATCTTTAAAAAACATTAAAAAAAAAACAGGAAGATACAAGATGAAGTCTAATTACCAGCAGTCTATATTCAAAAAATGCACCCAAAAGAGTCAGATGTAAAGGTTTATAAAGATTATTCTTGGGAAAAGAGAAAAAAAACTTTCTTTGATATGATAATCACAACAACAACAAAATTATGACAATGATCACAGACATAAAGCTAACAAACAAAAAAGAAATGTAGAAAATAGCTGATTGGTGGGCTAAAAAGTATAATAAAGCTTCAACTTCCCTTGGTATTTAACATATTTACATTTCATTTAATGCTTCAATTTCAGAATTTCTAATGGTTTGATGTTCTGCTACAAATTTCAAAAAGGCAATCAAAATTTTCCCATTTTTTCCCTACACAGTTCCATTTCCCCCCTCTATTTTATATGATCACCTACAGTTTCATTAACATCGCCCCCTTGGGGGGGGGCAGCTGTGTACTGCCATTCAAGACCTATTTCCAAATTCTAAGCATGCCTTCCCTGTAAAATTTATTCAATCTTCATTTCCTGCAGAGAACTACTGTCCAAAGTCCACTACTCTTGAAAAGTTTCCCAACTGTTAGGATAATGGGCAGTCTGACTGGATGGGCATATATGGAAAAGTACAAGATTGCAAAAAACAAAACCCCACAGTATGACTCCTAATGGAGGTTTACAAGTGACACTAACCCATTAAATGATGGCACACTTAATGAGTGCTTAACCAATATCATTAATAATGAAATAATTGGGCCTATTTACCACAAGAAAGTAGATTTAGCCCGGTCATCATTTCCGGTCATACAGGTCATTGATGTTTCATTCTTACTTGGTATTTTTCCCCAATTGAATAAGCCAGAAATAATGAGCAAGTACAAATCTTCCTGAAACCTCAGCTCAGGCATTTAATGTTTTTTTTCCCCTAATACAATTATCAGTGCCCACATTTAATTAAGCTAGATGGAAATATCAAGTTACTATCAGCCTAGTGGTCTCTGGCAACTTTTTACAATTTGTTCTTGGGGGGCTGTTAGCTGAAGTAGAATCCAAGCAACAAACTGAGTTTCTTCAATCATCAACTAAGAATGGCTTCTACAAAGAGACTCTTTATTTTTTAATTGTTAAAATGTAATGTAAACTCCTGTCTCCCTTTAAAAGGGAGACTGAATAGTGAAGTAGTCACCAAATAAAGAGAAAATAGTCCCACACCAAGGGGACAAGTACAGAGCTCAACATTTTAAATCCTTTGGTTAGAATCAAAGCCAACAAAACTGTCAAACTTCTGGAGGCATTCTTGACAGAAGAGCGAGGCCATTTATAAAGTCTCATCATTAAAATCCATCCTCTTTCAAGAAGTGATTACAAAATTAACTTAGTCTAGGAGAGACTTGGCTTCCAGAGGAGAAAAGGAGAATCCTTAAGGTTGAGTCACCTGAGATTTGTTCAATTCCTAATTTATTAAAAATTGTCTTTATGGGACTGGCACAATGAGCTGGCTATTACTACTACTATTTGTGTACTTAACTCCCCTCTCATTCTGTTGTAATATTTATGTGTTTGTTTAGTAATAGCCCTAGGAAGGGTCCAGAGGGGAGTTACTACTGGGCTACCAAGCAAAAGAGAAAAAAAAATAATTAAGAGTGTTGCTCACATTCATCTTATCCCATGTTTGCTCCTTTGCTCCAAAAGTTCCAAAAGCTTGATTACTTTCTTGAAAGTGTGCCCTGTGCCTGCCAAAATATAGACCTATCCCTTTAACTATTCTCCCTCAACGATATTTCTTCTATTTGGCCCAAATTCCCATTGATAGCCCCACCATCCAAATCAATTGAATAGACATTGATTAAACCCTTCTATCTAAAGAGGGAATTTGCAGAAGACTTTATAGAGAGAGGCATCGTGAATAAAGAGTAACTGGGTTATAACTACAGTGGTAACGACTGTCTTAAGTAGGCCACAAGAACTATCACTACAGTAGACCAGTGGAACTCCTTTATTTGTAATGACAAGCTGCAGGCAAACCTGGTTCTCGAGATTATCTACCTGGGGTGACCCACATAAAAGGAAATCTTGATTAGACCAGCTGAAGCCTTTCTTAGATCCAATCAGTGATACTGGAAGATTCTTCTCTGGGTTATCATTTCTTTCAACTATCTCTACTAGGGCTTCCCCACCTATCCTGCCCATGCCAAGTTGCTGGAAATTTGAGAATAGATCCATTCAATAAAAGTCCTTTTTGCTCCTATGTTAAGGTTCTTGCTATCCTAGTTCTTCTGGGATTCAAGTCCAGGCTCCTTGTAAGCAACAGCACATTCTATGTTTATACCCAAAGCAATATGCTAAGCTTGGGTACAAAAAAAGGAAATGTCAGCCTCCCTTATTGGCCCTTGCTTACAGTTGTATTGGGGTACTATGACAGCCTCACAAGGAAATAGAAAAGAATTTGTTAGTGTCAGAGGTAAGGAAGAAACAAAAAGGTCTTGAAAAAAATCCATTTTTAACAAGCTGAATGTTTCAAGTGGTAGAAAATTGTATGTTTTAAGCAGTTCCCATATTGGTTCTAATTGGCTTAATCTATATCTATGCACTTAGAGCCTGTATCACACAGCTGAGGTTTTGAGCACATACTGTCTTTCTATAGTCTTATTTCTCTCATTTGGATTAGAAAGTCCTTGAAGGTGAGCATGACTCTCTCTGTTTCACCAATTACATTCTGGGGAAACGGAAATCAATGACATAGTCCCTTCCCTTAAGACCTTTACTACCTAATGGGAAAGAGAAATGTGAATATGTATACATACACACATATGTAGATTTACATATATATATATATATGTGTGTGTGTGTGTGTGTGTAGTAGATAGATATTTTTAAGCATCTATATATCTATCCATAGGAAGGAGGGAGGAGGACAGTCAACTGCCCTATTTGTCCCTTCACAGGGAGATTTTAGTGAGTTTTGAATGCCAAATAATTTTGGTGGTAATAATGAGCACTGAAAGTTTTAAGAGTGAAAGAATGAATCAGAGCTATATCTTAGGAAGAAAATACAGTCACTTGTATAAAAGATGTAATCCTGAAGATAGATGAAGTAAAAAAAAAAACAGAAGATGATGAAGGCTTGAACTTTTAAAAGTGGAAAAAAGAAAGGAGGGAATGGTTAAAAGAGGTACTATAGAAGTAGAATATAGTAGGGCTTAGCAACTGGATGAATATAAAAATGAGACAAAAGAATAAAAGATGACTGAAGTTTTGAACCTGAAAGGTGGCATCATTAACAGAAATAATGAAATTGATATAAAGACATTTGGGAAAGGGAAGACAAAATCATTTTGGAAATATTGAGTTTGAAGTGATAGGTGGACATCCAGATGGAGGGACCCAGGACAATTAGAAACAAAGAATCACTCTTTTGGAGAGAGGTTGTGTCTGGAGGCATAGAATTGGAATTCAATGAGAATCTGACTGAAACCATGGAAACAGAGAGAAAAGGAAAGAGTCAATGAAAAAACCTTGAAAGATACCAAAATTTAAGAGGATAGGAGAAGAATGAGTAGAATATAAATTCCTTGAAGTCAAGGATTATTACCTTTTCATCTTTGTATCCTAGCACCTAACAGAGTTAGCATTTAACAAACATAACAAACATCCAGCATTTACTATGTTCCAGGCACTGTGCTAGGACTGAGGATACAAAGAGGCAAAACAAAATTTTTTTCCTGCTCCCAAGAAGATTACATTCTAATGGACATGGTGCTTGGTACACATTAATTGCTTAAGTGCTTGTTGAATTGAATCAGTCAGAATGAAGAAATGTGAAGAAGACTGTATAGGAGCAGGAGAGAAGATGTCTTCTCCCCAAATGTGTCTCTCTTCAAAATCACCCCATTCCTGTTCAGGATACCTATTTCCTTCCAGCCCTACAGATTTCTAATCTTAGAATCATCTTTGACTTTTCAGTCCTCCTTAATATCTCTTCTCTATATTTAATTAGTTACTGAGTTTACTATATTTATCTCCACAATATCTTTTGATTCCATTCCCTTCTTATCACTCACATGGCCACCACCCAGGTAAGACTATCATCACTTCTTGCCTAGACTATTATAATATTCCAGTCTCTTTTCTCTAATACAGCTCTGATAAAGCTGCCAAAATCAAAATTTTTAAGCACAGGTTTGACCCTGTTCAAGAATCTTCTGTTGCACTGGACATATACTTCAAAGAAATGAAAGACAGAGGGAAAAGGTACCAAATATGCAAAAATATTTAGAGTTGTAATTTTAAAGTAACAAAGAACAAAATGGAAAGGGGGTAACCACTGGTTGTGGAATGACCAAATAATTATAGTCTATGAATATAAATGGATATTATTTTCACTGTAAGAAAAGAAAAATATGAAGAATTCAAAGAGATTTTTGCCTTTTGACAAAACCAGCAGGAGAGGTTCTATGATGACAAAAACATAGAGGAAAATAAAATTTAAAGACTTCAGAACTTTCTTTAAAATTTATTAAATTTATTAAAATTTAATTATTTATTTATATTATATATACTATTAATAATTTAATAATTAATAATCTAATAATTAATAATTAATTAATAATAAATTATAATTATTTTAAATTATATATAAATATATAAATAATATATAAATAAATATATAAATATATATAAATTTTATAATCAATAAATAATAAAATAATAAGTAATAAATAAAATTATTAATAATTTATTAAAATTAAAAATTTATTAAAATTAATTAATTGTGACTTCAAAAGAATGACCACACATGTGTAGAATGTACCCATTGCTCAACATCCATGTTATTTGTTTTCTTTAACTATACATTGTTACAAGGGAGGGTTTCTATAGATAGATGTAGGAAGGATTCAGAGAAGTAACAACTATTTTTTTAAAAGGTCTTGAGAAAAAAAGGTCTAGGGAAAAAGTCTCTTCAGTGGCCTAATGTCAGTTTCTCTGTTCATTACTTCACAGTCTGATTCCAGTCTATCTTCAGGACATTTTATATTAGTCATATTATTATTTATATTTATATTAGTTTACATTATATTTGTATGTCTACCTTCCAATCAAACTGGACTCCTTACTTATTCTTCCAACTTTGCATTGCATCTACTACCTCTTCACCTTTGCAAAAGTTATTCTATCCTCATGCAATGTATCCCTCCTCCCCTCCACCTCTTAGATTCCTTATCTTCCTGTAAGAATCAAATCAAGTACCATGTCCAAGAGGAAGCCTTTCTAGAATCCAAGAGTTTTTAGGGCTCTCTCCTCCATCAAATTATATTCTCTTTACTTATCTAGTTTAAGTGTTCTGTTGCCAGTAAAATAAATGCATATTAAATAGTAGAGGCCATTTTGTTTTGGTCTTTGTATTCCCAGTACATTGAATAAAATTATTTTTAGAAGACTGGTAATAACAGAGAAGAAAGATAGAATGAAAGCTTGAAGAATAAGAAGGAAAGTTATTTACACCCATAGGATGGGGAGGCATGAGCATGTTTAAAGAGAAGGAATCATTTAGAATATAAGAATGATCAATGAAACAAGGCCACAGAAAAGATGAGGGAGAATAGATCAAGGTGTAGAGCAAGGGTTTTGCCTTGACAAAGGAGAGAGATTTAGTGGAGGCAAAGAGGGATTTAAAGATGTGAAGAAAGATATTTCTGAAATACTCTCCTAAATATCTATTTTCTAGACACTGGAAAATCCAGAGCAAAGTCCAGCCAATGTGATTCCAAAAGGTAGTTCTTAGCTAAATCTTATCACGGTTTTCATTACTACTGCCTACAATTCTGTTATATGATCTTTATGGGCTCCAAAGCAAAGCATCACAAACTATGAACTTGGATAGACATAGACACCAATGAATATCACCTTTTGCCACAGTGACAACTGTGACAAGTGACAAGGGAAAAAAGATAAAGAAACCCACCATGGGGGTGCCATAGACTGTTCCTCTATCACTACTCTTATACTGATACACTCATGAACAAATTCTCACCATGCCTCCTACTGATCATAATAAACAGCCTGCTTTGACTCCAGGTATACAAGATCCTTAATCACTGTCTTATAGAATTACCTGTTCTCTAGCACCATTTCTGCTGCCACAGAACCACAGGAACATCACAGGGAAACTTCCTTTGTGTTGCTCAAGTTGTCCCAGAAAAGCATTTTATGATGTAAAACCGCATTCCATACCATTCTGGACTGCTTGCTTTAGTCTTATTTGTCTTTTAATTTCACTAATAAACTTTTTTTTAACTTGCTTCCTCTGCTATAGCTACTGATATAGGATGAATGCTACATACATGAATGCTAGAGAAGCAATCTCTAAGGATTTAGGCAATAGACATAACTTGGCAGCCACTTGTAAACTTCCAAACTTGTAAATCAAATAATAGTGACTGCTGAGGAGGCTGAATTACTTCCTCTTTTTGAGTTTTTCACAAATCTGTTTGCATCCAACTTCCCTCCCCTCTCTAACACAGTGCTGCTGACTTCTGACTGACTTCTGTTTCCTCAGATTGCCTTCTATTTGGGTAAAACTGGTTTGGGTTCTCTTTGTAATACTGCAAATCATGAGTTTTAATTTTTTTATTAAAAGATATTTGCATTTCTTTTGAAAAATTTATTTTCCAGGTTTTATAATTCTGTTCTCCTCAAGAGTATAATTCTACATTCTTAAGTAAACATAATGTTACTACAACCTAATGGAGAGAGAAAATGGAGTTAAAATTTGAAATTCAGGTCAAGTGCTGCTTCTGACATACACCAGGGCTGCAAGACTCAAGGTAGGTCATTTAATCTCTTCATGGCCCCAAAAACCCTATAGGTCTATAAGATGCAGAGGAGTGATTTGACCTACTTTGATGAAGGGAGTTTCCACACTGGAAGTTCCCTATAGAGATTAATGTACAAGCATGTTTGCCACTCTCTACTCTCCCTAACTAACAAAAAAGATGTTTAAATAAAATAAAATTACAAACAAAAGGACAATGAAACACAGATGAGATTTCTCCTATAACTAATGCTTTGGAATAAAATTCACTCAAATATTGTTTCTGACTTATGCCCCTAGACTTATATCTATAAAGCATATAGAAATTGAGTCAGTGATAGCAAACCTATGGCATGTGTACCAAAGATGGCATGCAGAGTGTTCTCTATGGGCATGGCCACTCTCCCCCCCCCCCCACCCCCCGCCCCCATTCATTACTAGAAAGGCAAAGGAACTTTGCTGGAACTGCTCTTCTCTCCTTCTCCACTGTTCCTAATGACATTTTTTCACATCCCCTGCCTCTCTGCCCGGCAGCCAATGGGAGCACACAGAGGGTAAGGTGGGTGGCTCAGGCCATTCCCCTCCCCCTCTTCACCTGCTGCTCTGAGGACATTTTTTTCACTTGAACTACCCTCCACCCAGCAGCCCAATGGTAACACTTTCTCCCTCCCCTGTGTGGGGTAAGGGGAGATACAAGGTGTAGCTGGCACTTGGTGTGGAGGGTGGGACGCGGC
The DNA here is from genome assembly GCF_027887165.1 of Monodelphis domestica. Taxonomy (NCBI): domain Eukaryota; kingdom Metazoa; phylum Chordata; class Mammalia; order Didelphimorphia; family Didelphidae; genus Monodelphis; species Monodelphis domestica. The sequence goes on along the minus strand of NC_077229.1, from coordinate 469,949,255 downwards.
ACACAGTCTCTGAAAGGTTCACCATCATTGAATTAGATTATGGTGTATAACAATGAGCAAATATTCATACAAATTTAGATCCATATATATATATGGCTATGTGTAAAAAAATGCAACTTTACTGCCTTTGAAAACACACACACACACACACACACACACACACACACACACACACACACAGTTTACTAATGAAGAAGGTGAACTAGTTCCATTAAAAAGCAGGAAAAACTCCCCAAACCAAGATTTAGTAGTTGTGGTTTAGTCAATTAGTTGTATCTGACTCTCTTGACTCCATGTGGGGTTTTTTTGGCAAACATCCTGAAGTGGTTTGCCATTTCCTTCTCCAATTCATTTAGAGATGAGGAATATGAGGCAAACAGGGTTGAATGAGTTGCCCAGGGTCACCCAGCAAATGATTGTCTGAGGCTGAATTTGAATTTAGGTCCTCTTCAATCCAGAGCAGGCACTCTTGTTCACTTGGCCACCTAGGTGTCCCCTAAATCAAGCTACACTTCACTAATAATAATAATAATAATAATAGCAACAACAACAACAATAAATTTATGTATCACTATAAGACTGGCAAAGCGATTTCCTAACAAAAATCCTGTGAGACAATAGATTTTAGGCTTCTGAATTGGATGATTTTGCTTGCTTAGACAAGATCCTAGTTTCCAAAGGTCTGAAGGAAAAGATTATTCATGTCAGAATGGTAAAATTTAAGGGCTAGAAGGGGTAGTCAGAGGCTATTTAGTCCAACCCGCTGGAAGCATAAAAATACTCTTATTAGTAGAACCAGTAAGAAAACTAAGAAATATAGTACTGAATTGCTATAGCTGCCTCTTACCATTAATTACACTCAAATCATGATAAACAATTCATTACTATTGCCTTACTCCAATGGACCTCAAGTTTTCCTGCCTCATCTTCCCTGACTCCAATCCATCCTTCCCAGAGATGGAAAAAATGAGCTTCCTGAGGCTCTTCCTGGGCTGACTGGGTTCTTTCCCCTCCTGACCAATAAATTCCAGTGGTTTTCTATTACCTCCAGATCAAGTATGTTCTGTTTGGCTTTTAAAGTCCTTTACAACCTGGTAACTTTCTAGTCTTTTTATATATTTTATATATTATATAAAAATATCCTATATTTTTATATTTTACTCCCTCTCACAGCAATCTAGCAAAAGCTGGATTCTTGTTCTTCCCACACAGGACACACCACCTCCTGTCTCTGTTTCTGGCTACCCCCTTCATGTCAGGAATGCCTGCTCTCCTCCCCTCGACCTCCTGGTTTTACAGCTTTCCTTTAAGACTCACCTGACACCATTCCTTCTCCCCACTGTCTTCCCTCTCGGATAAGCCCCCATTACACTCGATTTTACATGTGCAAAGATGTTTGTCCCAATCAGAACATGAGCTCCTTGAGGGCAAGGACTTTGTTTTTGCCACTCTTTCTATCTCTTGCACTTTGCACAGTGCCTGACACATAGAAAGCACTTAAAGGCTTTCTGTAGGACTAGTTATCTTATCTGCTATGACTTCTAGTCATAACATGATAGACTCTAACTTCTCTATTTATTTCCTCCCATTTCTTTTCACATCAAGAAAGCCTAGGTAGTGAAAAGAAGGCTAGATCAAGTTGGGAAGACTTAGATTCAAATACAGTCTCAGACATTTACTAGTTGTGTGACGCTGGGCAAATGAAGCTATATGCCTTATACAGGGATGTGCTGGTAAATGTTTAACAACCTGCTGGAGGAGGGAAGGAGCAATGTGAAACTGTACAAGAGAACACATTTTTTAAAGTTTTCTATTTATATTTGTTCTTCGTGTAAGTCTAGATAATCAGCTACATAAAAAATCAAGCCCTGATCTGTTGCTTTTCAAGATGTAAATGCGCGCACAGAAAATTTAACTGCACCTCCTTAGGTCCTCTGGCAACTCTGAGGACTTAATTAAGTTACAGATAGGCTGTGGTCTGTATTGGTTAGAGAAACTTCCAATACAGGTTGTTTCGTATATAAGAAAATCACAGATCCAACTTTTCTCTATGTAGGAGTTCTTGGGAAAAGAACATAAACTTACAGTTTGAACCTGCAAGAAAAAACGTTTTTAAAAAGGGCGCCCATTGTCTTTTGTTGACTGTGAAAATAATAACTTGGCAACTATGTAAGGTAACTAGCAAGGTGGGGTGGCAGATAGAGCCTGGAGTCAAGAGGACCTGAGTTCAAAGCCAGTATCAGACACCTGGGCAAGGCATTTGATCTATTTACCTCAGTTCCTCAGCTGTAAAATGGGAATAATAATAGCACCCAACTTGTTGGACTGCTGTAAAGGTCAAATGAAATAATATTTGTAAAACTGTGGCACAAAGTAGGGACTCTATATATGCTTAATCCCTTCCCCCTATTTGAACTTAGACAAAAAAGAAAACAACAGGTAGAGCCCTATTGGTTTTCAATTATTTATCACGTTCTTTATTCCTCCAAGACATATCATGGAGAAGGAAATGGCAAATCATTCTAATATCTTTGCCAAGAAAACCCCAAATGGTCTCACAAATAGTTGGATATGACAGAAACAAATGAACAACAACAGCAACAACAATAAGATCTCTCAATAATTCACCCCAAAGAACCTATAACTCCTTTCATCTTAAAGGGTTCAGCAAGTAAATGCAATTTGCTTCTAATTAATATATCTGAATTGAATATTTTATGGCCTCTTACCAACCTCTGATTTTTACTATAAATAGTTCTTACTGAAAGGACAGAAATACCCCATAAACCTCTATACTGGCTTTTGTGACTTAGTGGTTAGATTCTCAGTCTTTTTAGTCTTTTGGACCTTCCTCTACTCCCAGTACTTATAAAACAAGTTTGGCCAGTAGCTTACATAAATGACTTTATATGTGTTTATGAATTTACATATAATATAACAATATGTATTTATGAATTTGCATATAAAATATACACACACAAGTACAGGAAGTACTGGTCAGCATCCAACCACTTCTTATCATCTGCTTCTCAAATGACACTTGCTTACATGATGAGCTCTCTGCCTAGGACCAGGGAAAGAGCTCAAGTTGCAGATGTCCCAGCAAGGCAGTACCTTAGGAAGAATAGAGCACTGGTAATTGCACTTGTTAGTTGTTCTTGTTTTATTTTGGTGGGGAGAGGAGTTTAGAAGTGAGGGGAGAAATGGGGCAGGTAGAAATAAAGACTGAATAATCAACCAAAAGGATCAGTGGCTGGGAATCTGTGGGTGGCATTAATGAGAGGAGAGCTAGCCTCTAATCCACTGAACTAATACTTAATTATTGGAAATGGGAAGGGCCCTAAGAAGACAACAGCGGAGTAGATGATAATGGGAATCAGATACACTGTGACTTATGTACCCTATGTCCAGTGTTGTGTCTTCTTATGAAGTCTGTTAACATAAAATGAGATAAAAGAGTAGTTTCTTGTGAAAAAAAAATAAGCACTTTAGGAAAGAATATAAAATATTTTCAGGTTTTTGAGCAAAGTATTTAATTTACTCCTATGATCTAGTTCAACTGTTGAAATGGGGTATTATATTTTCCTCATATTATTTAAAGAATACTGAGATCAGAAATTACTCAGCCTGGCACAACATTCGTAACAGAAAAGTTAATACCACACAGTAAATTCTATAAACTAAACATAGTGTAAATCAAATCCCAACCGGGCAAACTGACAATGCTCCAGACCTTGGAAATTAAAATGAGCCACTACAACTGGAATTAGAGCTAGAAGAAAAATAAAACAATATGTAGAATGAGTAAATACTATATTGTTTTTAGTTACTTGTGAGATGCAACACAAACACAACAAAAAAAAAGGAAAACAAAACACAACAAAAACAACTAAGCTCAAATCCTAAAACATGAATACATTTTGTTTCCAAATCTAGCTCCTGATCATAGTCCTGTAAATTTTTATTCTAAATTGCTCCTATCTGATTAACTAAATAGTTGGTTCTTATTTTCAGGAATAATGTCATACATCAACCAGTCTAAAATTTTGTTGGACAGTGTCAGTATGCAATATTGTAAATGAACACCTCTTCCCCTACAGAAAAACAAAGATGTGGGCCTTTATTCAGGCATAACCTTTATTCAGGCTCTTGACTTGAGTTTACAGACTTAAGCACTTGAGTCAGCTGAGCTTTAAAATCTAAGTGAATCGAATCATTTAACCAATGGATGTTGATAACTCTATTTGGACTGAGGCAAGAAGAGACGAGATTTTTCTCTAACACCTCCTGGGGTCATTTCTACTCAATTTCTAAGAAACCTGGATCTTTATAAAAGCTGACAATAAGAAAAAAATAAAGTGGGCTTTGGCCCCAAAGAGTAGGCTTTATCAGGGATATTTCAATTCAGCTATCTCGAAACATCATGGAAGGAATAGACCCAGGTTCCAGGAATGTGTTTTAACCTTCATGTCTCAGCAGTAAGTTTCAATAAGATTTTGAAGCAGTGACTTGGATGGGGTGGTGCTTCAGGGATCAGTTGTGAAGCTTCATATCATCAGTACTTATTAAAAGTAGAGTTAAGCAAAGCGCATCATGACATACTCGGAGTGGCCTCAGCATAACATCGTATTGACTCTAGGTTGCTCATATTGTTGAGATATCCCAGGGTGGAAAATGGCACTCAGTTCTCAGCTCCAGACAACTACTGGGAGGGTGGACTTGTCAGTTCCACTTCTGTCTGTAAAAATTAACTTATACCTAATACTTGATTAGCATTTATACTGAACAAATCCCCCCCAAATTTCTTCACAGACTAGGATCCCCCTGAAAACCAAGCCAAAAGTAAGCAGAAAGATGAAACAGTTTATTACTAATAAACATGACTCATATATATGTGCATATATATATATATATATATGAATAGATCAATACCACTCTGTCTTCATTTCATTTCTACAAGAGACATCCCTATTGTTATCTAAGTGAACAAATAATCTTAAAGTCTTTGACTGGATCCCTATTGGATCATTAACACTAGGAAGTCTCTCTCTCACCTCCATCTGAGACCCCATATGTCTTGCCAGACAACCCCCCAACACATACACATCCAATTCACTTTAGCTCTTCAACCACCTTCCAGAGCCCCTAACAACTTCCCGGCATCATGCTTAACTGTTAGAACTCTCATTCCTTATAACATACCTCCATCCCTTCCAATTTTCATCCATACTCCTCTGCCCTGAAAGCTCCCAGAAACAGAATCACCCTCCTACCAGTTGGAAGCCCATGCAGGAAACAGATGGTAAAACAATAGAGAAAAATCTCCACAGAAGGCATCAAATGACAGGGATGTGTCACTGGTATTAGAATTGTACGAGATGTACTCCTGGTATCTCCAGTTGGAATTTGGCATGTAGTTTACAATACATGACCATCATATTCTATAATACTCGTGGTGGAATGGACGGAGCACAAGACAACTGAATTCTATAAAAATCAACTCTCCTTGAGCTTCTTTGTGGTTGTGAATAAATTGCCTCTTTGTGGATTAGTTTTGTCACCTGAGAAATGGGAACAATGCTACTTGAACTTATTAACTTAGAGGATTGTTGTGAGGAAATGTACTTTGTAAACTGTAAAGCACAACATAAATATCACCTATCATTATTATTCTACAGTTATGTTTTAGATTAAATAGGCATTTTCGAGATGACCTGAGAAACTGACTTTATTTTATATTATTTCTCTGGGAACAAATATGCCTAATAACTAAGTTGTAGATATGGTCTTAGAACACAACCTATTTTTAATATGCCTGTGTATATTAAAATTCTTCCAGTTAGTGGCTCCTCCCTTGCCAACAAACTCACTGCCTCCATCTACAACAAACCTGTTAGATTTTAGTATTCATGCTTCTTGTCATAATTTATCTGCTCCCTTATCCCACTTATTCTTTGAAAGAAATGTTTCTTTTTTCTTCTTTTTCTTCTTTCACTTTCTGTAAAATTATTTCTAACCTTATCACATAAATCATTATCATCAAAGCTATAAATTATTTCTTAATTGCCAAATGCAATGGCCTTTTTTTAGGACTCCGTCATCTTGACTTCTCTGCAGCAAATGATACCACTGACCTTCCTGGATCCCTTCTGAATTTTCACAACACTATTTTCTCTCAGTTCTCTTACCTATCTGAACATTCCTTTTCAGGCTTCCTTGCTAATTCATCAGCCATAGAATTCCCATTTGCTGTGGATATATCCCAAGGCCCTGTTCTGATTCTATTTTTCTTCTCTTTCTATATCTCATACTTGATGGTCTCCTTATTAGCTCTTCTCAGGATCAATTATCATCTCTATGCAGATGATTTCCAGGTCTATATATTTAGCCCTATTTTCTCTTTTAAGCTTCCGTTCTGTATCAAAAACTATCTATTGAGCATGCCTGACTAGATATCCATAGATATCTCTAACTCACAGAACTCATTATCTTTTCCCCAAAACCCATCTTTCTTCTGAATTTTCCCTTTACTCTCAATGGTACCACCACACCTCTAGTCACACAAGTTTTCTAACATGATGTTATCTAAAACTTCTCACCCTCCCTCATGTTGAGCCCACATGCACAATAATCTGACAAATTTTGTTGTTTCTTTCTTTTACATACATCCAATTCTTTCTCTTTAGGCTGTCATCATTCCCCTTTGAGTTGATGGCAATAGCCACCTATTTGATCTCCCAACTTCAAGTTTCTCCCCACTCCAATGTGTCCTTTCCAGAAGTCTGAGTATGCATGTCAACCTGGCCTCTTCAATGAACTCTAGAGCTTTTACACTTCTTCTGGGATCAAACATGATTTCTAATTGGCATTTAATTGGCATTCACAACTGATTCCTTCTTCCTTTCCAGTCATCTCATTCAACCTTCTCTCTAATAGTGCCATTCATTCATTCATTCATTCATTCCAGCCATCCTCCATCAGAATGCAAATTGTTGGAAGTCAAGGATTATTTTACTTTTGTCCCCAGAACTTGCTTGTAGATTGACTGAAAGATTCTAGCACTTAAGAAGGAAGTATGTAAAAAAGCCTAGATTTAGAGGTAAAGGATACAGGTTCAGGTTCTGATTTGTATACTTACTAGTTCAGTTTCCTTATCTATAAATTGGGGATATACCTTACAGGTTTATTGTGAGGATGAAATAAAATAGTGCCACAAACCTAAAAATGCTATAAAAGGTAAGCTTTTCTTCTTCATCATCATCATTTTCATTTAGAGCTGTAGTATCACACTCAAAAATAAAGAGGTCATTCATTCAGCCATATAAAAGGATACTTGCTGACTGAATATTGAATCTGTTTTAAAATGTAATATTATTTATGTTTAATTATATTGTTATTTTATTTTGATGTTTCTCAACTACAATTTCATCTGCCTCTGGCTGCACTCAGGAGTGTTGCTTGGCCCATACTATAGGCAGGTTGGGTATTTTAAACTTCTGGATTAGATGACTTCTATATGTCTGCCCACCCAAAGTATCTTTGGTTTTACCTTGATTTCCTTACTGCATGAAGAAGTGATTATTTTGATGATGTTCTTGATGAAGGTAATGATGCTTGAGCATTTTTAGATCTACTGAGCAATGTTCTTTGGTTACAAACTTCCAATTTCCTGACAATTACAATCCTATTTCAAGGAAATCAAGGCACAATAAAGTCTCTAATAACATTCCCTTTTTGTTTAAAAATTTATCTTTTTATAAAAGAAAAGATAATTTGATAAACTTTGGCCAGAAGATAAACTTGCTTTTTCTAATTACAAAGGGTGTTCTCTGAAGCTTGAGAACCATGAATGATATGAAAGAGAAAAGTACTAAAACACTAAAAAATCTGAATATTTGAGGGAGGAGAGGGTACTAACAATTTTCTTACAGGTCCTGGGCCAAAGTCAAGGAAAGAAAATTGGCATGTGGCATATTCTCCAGATGGATTGGCCAGGACATGCATATAGTTGTTTATATCTGACATGTAAATGCTTCATTTTGGCAATAACAATCTCCCTTCCACCCAAAACAGGCTTGGTGCTTTGAAACAAAGTTCTTCCCCCCACCCCCTCTCTACTCTGGCAGAACATGAAGTATATGTTCTTAGTAGATGACATCCAAATGTAGTGCTGCCAATACAAGAGTGAAAAACTTCACCCAACTGACAAGTCTAAAGATGAGGTGATGACTTGCTTCATTTTCTTTGCTATATATTTTTGTCCTATCCCTTATAAGTTAGTTTCATATCAGGAAAGAAATCAAGAATCCACTTTTTCTTTGGGGTCTTACAATCTAGGCAAGGTCAGCAGACAATTATGATAAAAAATATGCCATTAATTGAGAAAGTAACTAAATGCTCAAGAGATGAAATTTCCTGGGACTGAAATATAGACCATTTGTTTAAAATCCCATTTTCTAAAGGCCAATTATGAAAAAGCTTCACAGAGAGAAGCAAATTTGCAAAAGGAGGTAGAATGAAGAGTCAGGGACTCTTAATTCCTATCTTAGCTTTGCTGATTAATACCTATGGGACCTTGGACAAGAAACATGGCCTCTGTTTTGGAGCAGCAAAAAAAATAGGAGTTAGGATGTGCTAGTTAAGATTAGGAATTCTATATAGATGTTCATAGGCTTATAGGTTGATGGCTGACAAGGACTTAAAGGTCATAATCCATGCCAGTCATCTTACAAATGAGGAAGCTGATTGATGTGATTTGTCCAATCACATAGGTACAAATGGCAGAAGTAGAATTTGAACATCTAATGTTAATGGCTTTCTGTTAAAAAATACAAACCCTCTTCTTTATAAAGCACTTTGCTTGCAAGTTCACAAGGCATTTTTCTTGCAACACCTTGTAAGGTAAATGACACAGGTATTATTGACTCCATTTATAGGTGAAAAAAATGAGCTTCAAAAATGTTAAGTCACTTGCCTACCATCACACAGCTGGCAATGGCTGATGCCAGGAATCTACTACAGGCATCTTGATTCCAAGTCCATTGCTTTTCCCAGCAGAACTAATAGTTTGAAAGTGAAATTTATGAATTGTGTGTATAGTTTATTAGGATTAATTCTAGTTCTAGATGTTCACCATGGCTTATTTTTCTTCCTAAAATGATTTACAGACTGATTCAGTTACATTACTCATCAGAAAAGTCTGTCCCTAAAAGCAAAGGATGGTTTCTGTTTCAGTGGTGGTTGGTGTGATCTAAATGAGTATTTTCCAGGACAGTATGAATTCACCTCACACACTATCTTAGTAACTAATGCTATGTTCCAAACATCAGAATGTATATAGCCTCATTCAGAATATTACTCAGTCTTTCTGTAGTTTTGCTGCTTCAGCACTTGGGGAAAAGTTTTAATTTCCAAGTAGTAACCATGATTCTATTTTAGAATCTTCAGCTTCTCCTTATTTCCAACCCTGTGTCAACAGTATAGTTTGGGAGCTAGAACTTAAGGGCTTCATTGGAATGGTTTGCCAAACTATATTAAGTAGGAAGAAAATATCAATAATCATCAATTTGATATTGAAAAAAAAAACAAGCTAAAATTTGAAGAAAAGCTGAGGAACTGGGATGACATTGTTTATGTTCTGTCACAATGGGATACACATCTTCTGGAATTGGACTATTGGGTCAAGGCTTTAGGTTCCAATGCATTTTAAATGTCTAAAGCCCTGTAGCTTCAAACAGTTCATAGGTACTCTGGAAGAGTGGTGGACTTTTGATGGTAGAAGCAATTATTGAAGATTTCCATAAGTACTAGTTACATAATCCTTCTATTTCAAATTCTTTGTAAATATGGAAATAATTCAGTGTTACTAAAACTATGAGGCTGTCAACAGTTCTGAATTAAAAAACTGAGGGGATAGTTCAACCCAGAATTTTATTCTACACTTAATCATACACTGTCTTGCACTGTTATGAAAAATTTTATATAGATATATAGATATATATTGATATATATTTTATATAGATATATAGATATATAGATACCTTGTTTCCTCAGGTAGAATATAAATTATCACATATCAGTTTGAATACTGATTCTGAGTCTCTAAGAAATAAAGTGATTGGCCAAAAAGAAACAATAGTAGGTCTTTTTAACTTTTTGTTATGCATTACAGCAGGAATTTGTAGTTTGGGGCATGCTACATAAATCTTTAGTTAGAATGGAGAACACAGTCTCTTAGCTTGCTGATCAAGAAGCTATAACAACTGATACAGACCTAGTAAATACAGATGAACTGTTGAAAATGTACATAAAATGGGTTGAACCCTGTCCTGTTAATCACTGTAACTATTACCCTTGTCCTCCTTCTTCCTTTATTACTGAACTTTCCCAACATATGAGCTCTACTTCCTCAACATCTGTTCCCTCCCTAGCCTCTTACACACCTGGCTTTCACCCCAAACATGTTAATAAAATTGTTTTCTTAAAGATCAACAAAGACCATCCTTCTTATTATAATCCAGGTCATATTTTCCTTGAACTCTCTGAATTATCTGCCACTATATTCTGTCTCTCTCTCTCACTTTTTTTCTCTCTCCTTTTCCTTTCTTCTCTCTTTCTCATTCTTTTTTTTCAAGTTCTTTATCTCTTTGTCCTCTCTCCTTTTCCCTCTCTTTTGATTTCTGTTTTATCTTGTCTTTTGTCTATGGGACCCATTTTATGGAATTTTTGGTAATTTTGATAAGCATATTTTAAATAAAAGGCAATTTAAAAAATCTCCAAATTCATTATGAATTTTTGTTGATTCTTGCCTGTTTGAAAAAAAACTTCTTTTATAACTGTGACTCATTAATCAAAAAAATTTTAAGTGCCTACCATGTGCTAGACACCAAGGGATAAAAAGAAAAAGAATAAAACAGTTCCTACTTGTGAAAAGCTAACATTCAAATGGAGGTAGATAACAAGTTACCAAATAAAGAGGGCAGAAATATTATAAGTACAAGTAGTTAAAAATAAAGACACAAATAGTTGAAAGAGCTTTCTGTAAGAAGTGGTGCTTTCCTTGCATCTTAAAGGAAAAAACGAAGTCTGTGAGGTAAACCTGAGGAAAAGAGTATATTCTAGGCACAGGAGAAAGCTGGTACAGAAACATGAAGTGAATGATGGAACAATTGGCACATAGTAGGCTCTTTAAAAGAAGTTGGTTGAAGGTTAATTTAGTTTTGATGCAAAATTGAAGAGGACTAAAACATAAGCTATAAAGAAAGGTTAGGAGAGACTAGTAAAAGGCTTTAAAATCTAAAATCTCAGGGGGCTGCTAGGTTGAGTAAGTTGAGAACCAGGCCTAGAGATGGGAGGTCCTAGGTTCAAAGTGTCTGGCCCCAGACACTTCCCAGGTGTGTGACCCTGGGCAAGTCACTTGACCCCCACTGCCTAGCCCTTACCACTCTCCTGCCTTGGAACCAATACAAAGAATTGATTCCAAGATGGAAGGTAAGGGTTTAAAAATAAAATAAAATATAATATAATATAATAAAATCTAAAATCTCAGAGGAACTAAGGAGCAACTAGAGTTGATTGAATTGGAGGTAGAAAGTGATGATCTCTGATAGCTGCATGTAGTAGAGAACAGAATGAGAAGAAACTTGAGGAAGAGAGATCAATTTGATTTCTACACTATTTGGGAGGGAAAAATAATAAAAGTCTATGAATTATTTGCACTTATGTTATTTTATATTCAGTAATAGGTATTTTGGGGGTTCCACTAAAATAGGTGATATGAAGGAAGCTCAAAAGAGAAAGCATGGTTTTTGACTTTACTAGTAAATTTCTGTGTCTAATACATTTTTCTTTCTTCTTATGAAAGTCAGAAAGAGGAAAAAATAGCTTTGTCTTTAGAAAATGGTAAAGATTATAAAGAGTAGTGAACTAGCATCTTTGTTTAACTAAAATTTTTGCTATAGGCCATTTTCATTAGAAAGAAGTAATAGGGGGCAAATAAGAGGCTCAGTGGATTGAGAGACAGACCTAGATATGGGAAGGACCTGAGTTCAAATATGACCTCAGAAACTTCCTTGCTATGTGACCCTGGACAGGTCACTCAACTCAAATTTTTAACCCTTACTGCTTTTCTGTCCTGGAACAGATACTCAGTATCAATTCTGAGATGGAAGGTAAGGGTTTAAGAAAGGGGAAAAAAAAGAAGAAGCAATAGCATCAAAATAGGGATTTTAAAATGGAGTATGTATGTAACACGCATACACACACACACACACACACACACACACACACACAAATATGTTTTCAATCCAGTATTTTTATATTTTCAGTCCAGACTCCTAAAAAAATTCTTTCTTAAGTACCAAGTCCAATCATACTTGGTGTTCCAAGTAATAGTCCTAGAGGTATTTGCAAAACTTCTAGACCATCAAAGAAAGATTTAGTTATGTCCCCTTGATTACTGCTGCTGCCTCTCACCACCAAAAAAAAGACATAATTTTTTAGAAAAAATCCTACAAGAGTCAAAACAAAAAAGTTTTTCTGGTCAATAGAAATTAAATTTCTTTAATTTTAATAGGGGTTTTCTATATATATCTCCATTAATTTGTTTAAATCTGTATTTAAAATATGCTAAATTTTTAATTATGCTCATTAGAAAAAAAATTTAGTTAAGAAATACAAAAGTTTCTTAATAAATCTCTCAAATAAAAATGCTTACTGTTGGGGAACAGAATGATGGTTAGTTACATCCTGCCCAGCAGTATTTCTGCTATGTGGCTGTCAACCCCAACTCTGGCCACATACCATACCCTTTCAGTGGTATGTGGTCAGTGTGGCTCAGAAAATCAAAAGGATATGTGATCTCATCTATGTGGACAGTTTGTTCAGTGATACACATCATCACCAGCCCAATCTTGCCCATCTTGTAGGACTCTCTTCCGTATCAACCTATTAAAGATCAAATAAGAACTTCACAAAAGGTCCAGGGGGTTTCCTCACTTTTTCTCCAGGAATGTACTCCTACAAAATGGCCAGCAAACAATTACTGAGGGGAGAAGAGAGTTAAAAAAAAAAGGAAAGATGTTCTCTTCTACAGTTCATGCTAAATCATAGAGGCTTTTCTTCTTATAATTTTAGAACAGTTCATTTGCCCCATCCCAAAGACAGGCTAAAGCATCAATAAGCTACACTGTAAACTCCAACTGTGACAAAATGTCATTAATCTACAATTACAAAAACATTTTGAATGCCCAAACATAATAACAAAATTGTCTGAGTTCAGCCAACATGTAGATACATGTGCATACACCGGCTCATGCTTTTCATCTGTTACACACACACACACACACACACACATTTATTTTTGTTGGACAAAGATTTGCTTTGGAAAGTTTAGTCAGTCCAAATTTAAATTAAAAAAAACAAACCTTAAAAAGTCAATGCTTCCCCATTTAAAAATATTATTAAATAGATTAATTGGATTCCCTATTTCTTTAAGAAATTTTTTTATTTTGTTTGGGATTTATATTTCCTTTGTTCTGTCAGAATCCCCAAAATAGGTACAGGTGCAACATAAACTTGTCCTTTGTCCCAACTGTTTACCAGCCTTATCAAGGTATTCATGGGCTAGCATTTCTAAATAATTTTCTAAATAAATTCTAAATAAAATCTAAATAAATTCTAAAATAATAAAAAAAAATTCTAAATAAATTTCTAAATAAAAATCAAATGGTATAATTAAACTTTTTCATAAGAATATCTCTCACTCACAAGATTTTTTTCCAGGTGAACTTGAAATGATCTTACAAATGTGTATTTCTGTTGAGTTCATTCTAATCATATATACATTAAAAAAAAGTAATTGCAGAGGTAAAAGCCTACTATAAGTAAGGTACTTAAAGGCAACACTTTGAATAGAGAAGACACTTAATAATTTAATTTATAAATGGAAAAGCATCACCTTGACAAAAAGTATGCACATTTTTACCAGTTCTTTCAAATATCACTCAAATAGAGCATGTGAAAAATTTCTAAATGAAAGTGCTTACAAAAGTTATTTTCAATGAAACATTTTATGAATTTCAGTTTATTAAATGCAGCTAAGATATCTGGTTGTACATAGCCAAGTCCATCTTCCCACAGCTATTAAAATAATTACTCTTTAAAATTTTGCTAAATAACCTTTAATTTCTAAAAGCTGATCCTATTACAAGTACAATGAATAAAGTCTGTCTATGCAAATCAGCTGATTTTGCCTTTCTGATTAATTTAGCTAAGTTCCAAAGAAAAGGTTAAATTATTTTTTAAAGGAAGATTTAAGAATAAAAATTTATACTTGCAAACAGAAAGATAAACTTGTTCTTTCCTAGGTGATCTACTAAAATTTAATCAAGTTTTCTGTTGTAATCTTTCTTTGCTCAAAAGAAATGTATCGGGTTTTTTCAGCAAACAGCTTCATTTCAATTAAGATCAAGGGCAGAGATTGGCCTTAGGAAGAACATTGAATTTCTAAATAATCTGAGATTCTAAAATTCTCCTTTTCCCATCAGTTATCTCATTTGTTATAGTACTTTAAACTCTCATGAGAATATTGAGAAAGAAAATAATGTGTGATGATTCTGAATCTGCTTTCTAGAAAGTCAGGCAATCAAACAGGAACCAGACTGCTACTCTAATAAAGACTGCATGACCAGGCTCAGAAATGTATTGAATGAGGGAGCAAGGTAGTTTTGTCAGACTTGCACTTCAAGGAGATTACTCTGACAGTCAAGTGACAGATAGACTGTGAAGTGAGGAGAAACGAGGTAGAAAGTCCAACCAGCAGGCTATTGCAATAGTCCAGATGTGAGATGATAAGGGCCCAATCCAGCTGGTAGCAATGTCAAAAGAAATAAGGGTGTGTAAGTGAGAGAATTTACAAAGGCAAAATTAATGGACTTTGGTTAGAAATTGGACGTGATGAGAGACAGTAAAGAGTTAAAGATGATATCTAAGCAACACAGTATTGCTGGTACCCTCAATAGAAAAGTTAGGAAGAGGTTTTTTAGGGCAAAAGATAATGAATTCAGTTTTGTATATGTTAAATTTAAGATGTCTAGGGGATATCCAGTCTGAGATGTACACCAGGCAGTTGAAATGTGAGACTGGAGGGCAGCAAGAGAGGTTAATGCTGGATAAGTAGATTTGAGAATCATCGTCATAGAGATGATAATTGAATCCATGGGAGCTGATGAGATCACCAAGTGAAAGAGTAGTGAGAGAGAAGAGGCTGCTCAGACAGTGCCCTGAGGGACATAACTGGCTTGGGGCATAACCTGAGTGAAGATCCAGCAAAGGAGACACAGAAGGAGCTGTCAGATAGGTAGGAGGAGAACCAAGAGACATGTCTCAAAAATCTAAAGAGACAACAGTATGCTAAGAAATAGAAAAGTAGATTGGTGGAACAGAACAGACATATAATGAACAGCCATAAAATTTCATAATAGCCTTGTGTTTGACAAAAGTGAAGATCTAAGGTTTGGGGATAAGAATTCACTATTTGGTAAAAATTGTTAGGAAAACTGGAAAAGCAATCTGGCAGAAAGTAAATCTAGAACAATATCATACAACATTTGTCAAGACAAGATCAAAATGGATTCATGACCTAGGCATAAAGGGAGATATTCATAAGCAAATTAGAACAGGGAATATACTGCTTATCAGATATCTATCTAGAAGAAGAATTTCTAAATAAATAAGAGATAGAAAGCATTATGAGATGTAAAATAGGCAATTTTGAATATTAAATTAAAAAGCTTTTGTACAAATAAAACTAATATAGCCAACATCAGAAAGAAAGCAGGTAATTGGGGGAGAAGAGAATGTTTAGAGATAGTTTCTCAGATAGAAGTCCCATATCCAAAATACTTAGAGAATTTTGTCAAGTTATAAGAATATAAGCCATCCCCCAATTGATAAGTGGTCAACAGATAAGAAAAGACAGTTTTTGGATGAAAAAATCAAAGCAACTTATAACTATCTGAAAAATGCTTTAAATAATTATTGTTAGAGAAATGCAAATCAAAACAATTCTTGAAATATCATCTCACACCTATAAGATTAGCTAAAATGATAAAAGAGCAAAATGACAAATGTCTGAGGGGATATGGAAAAACTGGGATATCGACCAGTACAATGTTGATGGAAAGGTCAACTGATCCAGCCATTTTGGAGATCAATGAGGAATTCTGCCCAAAGAGTTAACTGAATATACCTTTTGACCCAGAAATACCACTATTGGGTTTATTTCCTTAGATGATCAGGGAAAAAGGAAAAGAATCTATATGTTCTAAAATATTTATAGCAGCTCTCTTTGTGGTGGAAAAGAACTGGAAATTGAAGAGATGTCCATCAATTGGGGAATGGCTAAATAAGTTGTAGCATATGATTGTGATGGAAAACTATTGCGCCATAAGAAATGACAAGTCGGTTAGTTTTTTTTTAAAGCAATGAAAGACCTATATGAAATTATGAAGAGTGAAATGAACAGAACCAACATTATATATAGCTACAAAAATGTTGTTTGAAAAATGACTTCTGTATGTCCACCTCCAGAGAAAGAAATGCAAGACATAAGTTTTATGTGTACATATACCATTTTTGTCAAGTGATCCCTTCTCTAGTGCAAGGAAGGAAGGAAGGGAAGAAGGGAGTTAACAGGAAAATTTAATGTAACAAAAAATATATATAAACTTAAATTTTGTTTTTAAAAAAAAGAGAAGAGTATCAAGGAAGAGAGAGTGATCAACAGTGTCTAAGGCTGCAGAGAAGCCAACAAGAATAAGGATGAGAAGCCACTGGATTTGGCAACTATAAGATTTTAAAATATCTTTGTCTCATCCATTCTTTTCTTAAAAAAAAAAAAACCTGTGATTTCACTGATATAGAGAAGTCCTAAATATGGAAATTCTATCAGTGCAGGTCAGCATCTTCTCTGCAACTTATAGGCTTAAAGAGTAACCTAAGGCACTGGGAGGTTACTTGTGTTGCTCTAGATACAACATGTTAGAAACAGGATTTGAATCTAGGTCTTACTGGTTTTGCTACAGCTGTCTCTGATTCTTTTCTAAAGATGAAACACAGTCAGCTCTGCAAGGATTCCTTATTAAGTCTATGATGAGTATTTTCTGATTTTTAAGGAATTTTAGATCAAATATATCAAAGTATAAATAATGCTAAAAAAGCATTGCTCAGGATTTTTTAAAAAAAGTTACATCCTCGACTGCTCCGCACTTCCTTTCTCTCTGTCTCTTTCTGTGTGTATGTGTGTGTGTGTGTGTGTGTGTGTAGGTGCATGTGTGTGTGTGTGTGTGTCTCTCTCAGCCTCTTCTGGTCCGTGGAGTACCTGTTAGCGCAGGCAGTGGTGTAAAGATGGCTAAGTCTAAGAACCATACCACCCACAACCAATCGCACAAATGGCAAAGAAAAGGCAGCAAGAAACTTCAGACACAGAGATACAAGTCTCTGAAAGGGATTAGAAACAAAGGCTTTGAAAAGAAAGAAAAGAAGAGGGAATTGACTGAGATAAAAACCCACAAAACCAAATCTGTCAAAGCCCTAACAGAGGCCATCCACGTCCTAAGCAAAAAAGTCTCTATGTCTGAGCTCCACCGGTCACCACCTCTGATCACCAAACACAGAAATAAAGCCAATGCCAGGCGCATTGGCCTCAAGACTGCTACCAAATGTTCAGGATCCAAGGTCAGCACTGCACACCTAGACCCCAAGATCACTAAGCCTGACTCTAAGGTTGCCAGAGCCACTGAACTGAGGGTGGCCAAGTCCCATGATCGCAAAGCTGTGAAGCCCGATCCCAAGGTCACCAAATCTGAGCACCGCAGATCTGGCCCTAAGGCTAACAAATCGGATGCCAAGGCAATCAAGTCTGAAGCCAAGGTCACCAAGCACAAAGTCAAAGTCACCAAATCTGAAGGCCAAATTACCAAGTCTGACTCCAAGACCACCAAATCTTACCCCCGCACTACTAAATCTGACTCCGATATCATCAGATCCAAACCGAATGCAGGCAAGTTTGAAGCCAAGGTCACCAAATATGAAGGCCGTATTACCAAATCTGACACTAAGACCACCAAATCTGGCCTCAAGACGAGCAAGTCTGAAGCCAAGGTCACCAAATCTCATTCCAAAGCAACCAAGTCTGAAGCGAAAGTCAACAGAGCTGAAGTTCAAATGACTAAGTCTTACCCCAAGTCCTCCAAATCTGGCTCTAAGACTAATAAGTATGACTCTGAGGTGACCAAGTCTAATTCCAATGCAACCAAGTCCAAAGCCAAAATCACCAAATCTGAAGCCCAAATGAGCAAATCTGACCCCAAGAACACCAAATCTGACCCCAAGACCACAAAGGTCTCCAAGGCCATCAAGTCTGACCATGAGGTCACCAAGTCTAACTCAAATGCAACAAAGTCCAAAGCCAAGGTCATCAAACCTGAAGCCCAAATGACCAAATCTGACCTTAAGACCACCAAATCTGGCCCCAAGGACACCAAGTCTGATCCCAAGGCAAACAAAACCAAAGCCAAAGTCACCAAGCCTGAAGTCAAAATCACTAAGTTTGACTCCAAGGCCCCCAGAAATGTTCACAAGGCCACCAAGACTAACACTAAAGTCTCCAAGGCCACCAAGTCTAATCCCAAGGTCTTCAAGGCTTCCAAATCTGACACCGATGTTACTAAATCTAATCCTAAGGCAAACAAGTCCGAAACCAAGGTCACCAAACCTGAAGCCCAAATCACCAAGACTGACTCCAAGACTACCAAATCTGGCCCAAAGGCCACATATGACAATAAGGTCTCCAAGGCCTTCAAGTCTGACACTAGGACCACCAAGTCTGATCCCAAGGCAATGAAATCCAAAGCCAAAGTCACCAACTCTGACCCCAAGGCCACAAAAAATGGTTTCAAGGCCACTAAGACTAACAACAAGGTCTTCAAGGCTATAAAGTCTAATTCTGAGATCACATTTGATCACAAGGCCACCAAAAATGGTTTCAAGGCCACTAAGACTAACAAGGTCTTCAAGGCTATAAAGTCTAATTCTGAGATCACGTTTGATCACAAGGCCACCAAAAATGGTTTCAAAGCCACCAGGACTAACACCAAGGTCTCCAAGGCTACAAAGTCTGATTCCGAGATCACGTTTGATCCCAAGGCCACCAAAATTGGTTTCAAGGCCACCAGGATTAACACCAAGGTCTCCAAGGCTACAAAGTCTGATTCCGAGATCACATTTGATCCCAAGGCCACCAAAAATGGTTTCAAGGCCACCAGGATTAACACCAAGGTCTCCAAGGCTACAAAGTCTGATTCCGAGATCACATTTGATCCTAAGGCCACCAAAAATGGTTTCAAGGCCACCAGGACTAACACCAAGGTCTCCAAGGCTACAAAGTCTAATTCTGAGATCACGTTTGATCCCAAAGCAATCAAGTCTGAAGTCAAGGTCACCAAGTCTGAAATCAAAATCAGCAAGTTTGACCCCAAGGCCAATAAATGTGGCCCCAAGGCTATCAAGTCTAACACTAACATCTTCAAGACTGCCAAGTCTGAAGTTAAGATTACCAAGGTTGACTCAAAGATCATGAAGCCCAGTGATTCCAAGACTTCGAAGCTCATTGATTTCAAGGCTGCTAAGTCTGTCGAGCCTCCACTGTACCAAAAGCAGTCAAAAGCAGATACTGGGACTAAAGCTACTAGTTTGAAGCCTTCTAAATAGAAGTTTCAGGACAAAATGACATGTTTAAATCTTAAATCACTGTTTTTTTTCTAAGCCAGGATATGATTATTCATTATTTTATACAAATAAAGGAAATGGTGAGTCATAAGAAAACAAAAAACAAAACAAAAAATGTTACATCTTCTTTTTGAGTATTTTATTCCTTAAAATGGATACACACATATGAAAGCACACACACATATATACACATATAGATATTTATTTATATGTATATATCAAACAAATATACATGCAGAAGTCTCAAATGCAATTTAAATGGACTGCCACTTTTGGGAAAAAAAGGCTCTATTGCCACCTGCAGGTTTCTTAAGGGAATTGAATTTCAAAGTTTTTTTTGTTTTTGTTTTGTTTTGTGTGTGTGTGTGTGTGTGTGTGTGTGTGTGTGTGTGTGTGTGTGTGTGTGTGTGTGTGTTTAATAAAAAGGATGCTTCTGAGTCAGGAAAAATCAAACAAAACATGAAACAAAGCCTTTTAGAGCTGGAAAGGCTCCTATTAAACAACTAAGTCCCACCTCTTCATTTTGCAGTCAGAGATGAAACAACATAACTATTTGTTGGTTAACCAGAGATTCCATCTGATTCCTACTTGGAGGCTTTCTTCCCCCAATAAATATCTAGGCAGTTTACCTCATCTACTTCTTCCCAAACACCACTGAAACTCGGCTGTAGATTCTTTTCTTTAAGCTCAGTGAATTTTGTATTCTTTTATTTTTCAGTTCCAAGTTTTCTCCCTCTCCTTACCCTATCCCTTATTCAATGAAAAGACAAGAAAAATAAGACCTATAACAAGTATGGATAGTTATGCAAAACAATTTCCACATTAGCCATACTACAAAAAAAAAAAAGACAAGAAAAAGAAAGACAAATATACTCCAATCTGCGCTCTCTGTCCAACAGTTCTCTATCTGGAGATAGATAACATGTTTCATCAAGAATCCTTTGAAATTTGTAGTGAATCATTGTATTCATTAGTGTTAGTCATTCAAAGTTGAATGCAATCAGTATTACTTTTACTTTGTAGCTTGTTCTCTTGGTTCTGCTCATTTCACTATCAACTCATACAAGTCTTCTCAGGTTTTTCTAAAATCATTCCCTTTATCATTTCTTATAGCACAACAGTATTCCATCACATTCATAGTCCATAATGTGTTTAGTCATTCCCCAATTGATGTGCATTCCTCATTTTCCAATTCTTTCCCACCACAAAAAACCCATGCTATAAATATTTTCGTACACATGAACTCTTTTCTCATTTTGATCTCTTTGGAGTATAGCCCTAATAGTGCTATTACTGATTTTCAAAGGGTCTAGACAGTTTTATAGCCTTTTGGGGCATAGTTACAGACTGCTTTCCAAAATGGTTTAGATTAGTTTACCAAAAATCCATTAATGTACCTGTTTTCCCATAACCCCTCCAATATTTGTTATTTTATTTGTCATCTTAGTCAATCTGATACAGGTGATGTAGTATCTCAGAGTTGTTTTAATTTCCATTTCTCTAATTATTAGTGATCGAGAGTATCTTTTCATATGCCTATTGATAGCTTCCACAGAACAGTTATTTCATATCTTTTGACATTTATCAATTGGTGGAATGATTTTATTCTTATAAAATTGATTCAGTTCCCTATATTTTGTGAGATCAGATTATTCCCCAATTTCCTGTTTTCTTTTCTAATTTTAGCTACACTTGTTTTGTTTTGTGTAAAACTTTATATAATCAAAATTTTCCATTTTACTTTCTGTGAATTTTGGTCATCATGAACTCTTTCCTTATCCATAAATCTGACAGGTAATTTCTCATTCCAATAATATGTTTGGGTAATCACCCTTTATGCCTAAATCACAAACCTATTTTGAACTTATACTTTCTATATTATGTGAGATGTTGGTCTATGCTAAATTTCTGCCAAACTACTTTCCTATTTTCCCAACAGTTTTTGTCAAAAGAGTTCTTGCACCAATACCTGATATCATTGGGTTTATCAAACATTAGTTTAATTACTAATTTTCTTCTGTATATTGGGTACCTAATAAGTTCCACATATCAACCCTCTATTTCTTACTCAAAACCAAAGAGTTTTGAAATATTTTAGAGCTTTGTAGAAAATTCCTAGATCTAGTACTTCTAGGTTACTTTCCTTCCCATTTTTTTCTTTGATTTCCCTGATATTATTCTTATTTTTCCTAACTCTGTAAGGTAATTCTTTGATAGTTTGTTATGGAACTAAATAATTAAACTAACTGAGGGAGTATTATTATTTTTATTATATTAGTTTGGTCCAATAATGGGCAAATGGTATTTTTCCAATTACTTAGATTTCTTTATTTGTGGAAAAAGTATTTGTTTGTGTTCATATAATTCCTGTGTATACCTTGATAGGCAGACTCCTAACAATTTTAAATGGATTTTTTTGTTCATTTTGTTGGCAACATATGGAAATAATGATTATTTATGTGAATTTATTGTATATCTTGATATTCTTCTGGTTATTAGTTTTTCAATTAGCTTTTTAGTTAGCAATCACTAGAAAAAACCATTATGTAATTTGTAAAATAGTTTTATTTCCTCATTTGTTGGTGCTCATCCTTTCCATTTCTTTTTCTTTGCTATTGCTATAATTTCTAGTATGATACTGAATAATAGTGAAAATGGAGATCCTTGTTTTACTCTTGATCTTACTGGAAAGGCTTCCAGCTTATCTCCATTATAGATAATACTTCTTCATGGTTTTAGATAGATAATATTTATCATTTTAAGGAATATTCCGTTTATTCCCATGCCTTCTAGAGTTGTTTTTTTTTTAAAGATAAGTTTGTATTTTGTAAAATGCTTTTTATTTTTGAAATAATCATGCTGTTTTTATTGTTGTTAATTGGTGGTGGTTGATAGTGTATGATCTTTGTGATATATTGCTATAATCTTGTTGTTTGAATTTTATTTTACAATATTCTCATTGATATTCATACATTTTTATTTGTTTTTTCTCTAGTTCAGACTATATTTTGTGTCATTAAAGGAATTTGGTAGGATTTTTTCTCTACAGTTTATGTACTATTGGAATTAATTGCTCTTCAAAATCTTCAGTCAAATTTGTTTATGAATCAGCCTGGTGCTGGGGATTTTTTCTTATCCCTTATTCAATTCCTTTTTCTAAAACAGATATTTAAGTATTTTATTTCATCTGGGCAATTTATATTTTTGTAAATATTAATCCATTTCATTTAGATTGTCAGTTTTATTGACATATGACTCCTAACAATTATTTATTTTCTCTTACCTAGATGTGATTTCATCTTTTTTTATTTTTTTTATTTTATTTTTTTTAAACCCTTACCTTCCGTCTTGGAGTCAATACTGTGTATTGGCTTCAAGGCAGAAGAGTGGTAAGGGCAAGGCAATGGGGGTCAAGTGACTTGCCCAGGGTCACACAGCTGGGATGTGTCTGAGGTCAGATTTGAACCTAGGACCTCCCGTCTCTAGACCTGGCTCTCAATCCACTGAGCTACCCAGCTGCCCCCACTTTTTCATTTTTTGATACTTAATTTGATCTTCTTTTTAGATCATTGGTTCTTAAACTATAGACCATATGCCTGTATTTCATGTGGTCTGTGAATCTGAATAGGAAAAAATTATATCTCTATCTTCTCTAACCTCTAACTGAAATTTGGCATTTCTTTTTACTATTTAAAAATACAGGGCTTTACTATAGTCTTCACCAGATGGCCAAAGTAGGTCAGGGTACAAAAAAAGGGTCAAGAATCCCTGGTCCAAATGAATAACATAGATCCCAAATAGAGAGATATTGTTACATTGATTTATCACTAGGATCTCGCTAGGATTAACATGATGCTGAGTCTTTTGTTGGGTTTCTCATAGGTCAGTGTTCCTCTAGGATAAGAACTAGGCATTCCAAAACAACCTAGGTTCCTATATCTTCCCTAGAACAAACCAATGTTCTCACAGAGACCTGGGAAACTTAAATACTAACATCTCCGGGAATCCCCAAAGAAGAATTAACCCTAAGGGAGGAATGAGATCAAATTCCAAAGACATTTTTATCAGGTGTCACAACCTCTAGAAAGCTTATTTTTATGTTAGATACTAATGTAAGTAGCATTCTGTACAGTAGACTGAAAAACAGGACAAGTTAGGCAAAATCACCTCCAACTGATTTACTGGTTTTATTTTAAGATGTCTGATTTGGAGACATAAAATAGATTATTAGCATGGGTATATGATGCATTAAAGTTTAAAAAGTATTTTACAAATACAGCAGGGCCCTGGTATCTGCAGGGGATACCTTCCAAGATCTACCATGAATGGCTGAAACCAAGGACATAAGTGAACATGTATTTAACTGAATCACAGGACTGGAAACTCAGTGGATTCAACATAGCACCACTCCCCTTGCACTTGGGGGGTAATCAGTACAGTATATAAAGGTTGTCTTAAAGACGGCACTATGATAATGCTACAACAAATGCCATCAGCAAGAACCCTCAAGGCAAATCGAAGGAAAGTTTTACATGGGAATGTGGGTATGGGTACAAAAGAAATGAGTCATGTAATGGGCTGGCAGACTTCACCATGTACTCACTTGGCAAGCCATCTGAAACTTATGAACCATTTTATTTTTCCTGGAATTTTCCAAATTTTTCAATTTTTTTCATCCCCTCCCCCCCCCCCTTGGTTAACCACGGGTCATTGAATCAGTGGATACCAAATCAGTGGATATGGGTGCACAACTGTACCATCTCACAACAACTTTGAGAGGTAGGTGCTATTTTTATCCCCAATTTATAACTGAGAAAACTGAGGCAATCAAAAATTAAGCAACTTTATCATATAACTATTAAGTGTCTGAAGTAATTTATATGATGGCATACAACACCAATAATCCAGTAATGGAAAAATACAGACAAAATCCCCTCCCCTTCCCCAATTAATGTTAAACAAAACTAGCATTAGGAAACAACACAGCAGCTATTTTGTGATCTTTATCAGCAGTGAAGCAATTTATAATTTTCCTGGTCATTTAAAATAGATCTTATTTTTAAAATTTCTTAAAAGAGCACTTAGGGGATTCCAAAACACAAAGTATTTGATTCTCATATTTTTCTATGAGTACAAGTGATGTAAGTGCTATGTATTCCTTGCACATCACTAGACATGAGCAAATTTGTCTGCTAGGACATTTGAATACTTGTCTGTAATCCTATGGTTCTATAATTAAGTCTAGTACCAATATCACTGCCAAAAATCACCAGAGTGGGTGGTGAATGCAGCCAAGTAAACTCTAATTATGGAAGGCGGGTTTCTGAGATGCTACATGCAAGGAACACAGGCAAGATCAGACAGCTTAGACAGGTTACCAAGCCAATAAAAATAACCTTGTCAAATTCAGGTCAAGTCATTTTTTGGGCAACAGCTGCCACTTTATTTCTTTCGCAGGTACTCTTTAAACAATCTTTGCACTTGGCTTGTTCCCTTAAAAAATGCAGTTATGAAATCTGCTACAATGAGACCTGAATATTTTATATCCTCTCATTCAATAGTTATTGAATATCTGATAATACCTAAGAAAATAGTACTGTTCACTGAGATACATTTTTGTCATCTTTAAAATAAAATGTGTCAACATGGGGGGAAGTGAATTATTTTCACTCAGTAAAATTACAAGAGCCAGCTATAAAAAGGACTTAGAAAAGACTGTTATTATCTCTGGCTACTAAATATGCAATGTGAAATAAAAGAGAAATGGTTATGTCCTGTCTACTATCAAACACACAAAAACAAAGAAGGCAATTTAAAATACATAGCTATATTAAGCCTTGTGATGTGAGATGAGAGTAGTTGAATATTAGATGATATCCTATATTTTAATATTTATTCAATTTTTAAATACCTCTATAATAAGGTAAATTTATCATAGGCCAATAGTTTATTTGGCAAGATAAAATGTGCTACTATTATTGGAAGCTGGAAGGAGGAGAAAAGTTCAAAGGGCTTTCCCTCTACTATTTTCCTCTCTTGTGGTTCAAGGCTTTCTCAGTGTAACAAAGTTCAAAGAATTACTATTTTGAACATTTTTACTTCCTGACTTCTCCTTCCCCTGCAAAAAGAAATAAAGCTGTCTCAGCTAGGATTCTAACTGAACATCCAATTCATGAAACTGGCAAAAGAATTTTGCGGATCACTGTGGAAAACAAATTGAACATCTTTGCTAAAACCTCTGAAAGAATCCAATCACCTTACCTGAGTGCCTAAAGAGGCCGCCATCATGTGAGTCAGAAGCTTAGCAGCAAACATAGAATATCTGGCACAGAAGATATGGGAAAGAATGGCCAGGCTGAGACCTGCAGGAACAGCAAGAAAGCAATGTTGTTTTAAAATCCATGAACAAAGTGTCCATGTTAGAAAGAAAAGCCCTGGAGCCATAGAAGAAGGCAGTCTGATTAGCTACTACCCCTCAGTATTGAAAAAGATTTGCAGTGCAAAATCTGATATTGGGTTATTCAGTACACTTTGTGAAGCCATCATCTTAACTAAGCAAAAAAGGTAGTTTTTCCAATCAAAAATTTGTGTTTGATCCCATCTATAATGTCTATATTAGGCAAAATGGATTATTTTTCTCTTGACATCATTTTCATTATTTGGACCAGCTGGTGCCATGAGAGAGGAACCACACTTACATCTTATTGTCAGAAAAGCAGGTGGCTTGGTTAAATAGAGATGTTTAGGAACTGGGATGGTATTTGCCAAGTATAAAATGGTAAATTGTGCTATAAAAATTTAGCTGTTAATTACCCTTTTAATTTACAGGTAATAGTTATGTATTATAACAGTGATAATCATGAGTTTTAAAAGCAGCTTCATTCAGCTGGGTGCCAAAACTAAGGATGAAATCCTATTATTTCATAATTCATTGCCTTTTGGCATAAAATCCCAAGTTTCAAAATGGTAAATTAATCACTGTCTTTAAACCTGCTTTATCCTCATTTATTCACACTTCAAAAACCAGGGGAAGAGGAGGATCTATTCCATTATTCCTTATCTTGAAGATTTTCTTTTAAGGCCAGGATTTGATTAATCTTAATAATGTTTTTAATGCTAATATCACTATGTAAATATCTATCTCACCCATACAGAAGCAGGATGAGTATAGCCTTATAAAACAGTATTCTAAAATTTTCTCTATTGGTGGTTCTGACTATCTTTTTTGTCTTTCCTTTTTGTCTAGATCTGTGATTTCTTCAGCATAAGGAGCTCCTGGTGTGATTCCTCCTTCCCTAATTCACATGGGGAGCTAGTCATTAATTTACAATCTTTAAGATTAAATGACTTGCTCATGATTACATAACTAGAGTGCATCAGAACAGGATTTGAGGCAAAGTTTTCTTGACGCAAAGGCCAGGTCTTTCACCTCTTTTGGATGCTGCCTTTCTACTTTTATTTTAACATATGTTTGTGTTTTAAAACTATAAAAAGACTTTCACGATAAGCAAATGAAAAAAAAAAACTACTGAATTGTTTCTCTGCCACCATCATTTTCTTAAGTTGTAAAAATAGTTTTTTTCTTTTCTTTTCTTTTCTTTTCTTTTCTTTTCTTTTCTTTTCTTTTCTTTTCTTTTCTTTTCTTTTTTTATGGAAGCTAGAGATTGACACAATTCAAATGGACATCTGAAAGATCCTTATGACTCATTTTCCTGCTATAGATGTGCCTACAGTAAGCCTTTGGGAGCTGATTTAAATAGCAGCCCCTTGTTTTAGTATAGTAGTAAGGACACCACTTGGTGAGGCAGACTTTGCATAACCCAAGGCTATCAGGCTAGAAGGTTGGCCACGAAATCTGGAGCAATTCTTTTTCAGGAAGGCTGCCATGGGATTTTCTGTGTTCCCACAGAGCTGACAGGTGTGCAGGTCCTAGGGCTTCATCCAAAAGACACCCACATAGGTACACACTGTATCTATAGAAGCACAAGAGCTAAGGTGACCCTGCTAAGATTTCCACCTTCACTGGCAAAGCCCCAACATTCTGTCATTGATGTTCAAAACACATTGCTACTCATTTTGCATTTATTCACAATATAATAATATTAATAATATGTTCACATATTATATGTATAATATAGATTAAATATAAATATTATTCATAATATAATTAATGATAACCCTGAAGAGCTGAAGATACACGTAAAGAGAATATTGACTAACATAAATAAATAATCAGAATAATGGTTCCATTAAAGGTTTAAGATATTCTTTTTTGAAAATTTTCCTATAAGTAATAATAATTTGTGTTTAAATCATCCTTTAAGGGAGCAGCTGGGTGGCTCAGTGGATTGAGAGCCAGGCCCAGAGATGAGAGGTCCTAGGTTCAAATCTGTCCTCAGACACTTCTTAGCTGTGTGACCTGGGAAAGTCACTTAACCCCCATTGCCTAGCCCTTACCACTCTTCTGCCTTGAAACCAACACACAGTATTGATTCCAAGATAGAAGGTAAAGGTTTAAAAAAAAATAATCCACTTTACATATATTATCTCACTTCATGAAAACCATTTGAGCTGTGAACTATAGTTATTATATCTATTTTAAAGGAAATTTAACTTAGAAGTTAAATGACTCACTAAGCCATTGTTTCATGAAGGATTTAAACCCAGGTCTCACGACTCCTGTTCTTTCAGTCTTACTGTGCTACCTCAAAGTCTAAAAATTTTGCTTATAACCTACTTACATTCATAATCTATAACAGTCTACAAAATTTTAAGTTACAAGTAAATTCTCTATTAAGAACAGACTTCATTCTGCTTTGGTGGAGGAAGTTACACCATGAAGAGTTCTAAGTATGAAGGCACAGATCTTTCCAATATTCATGCATTTTAGAGTTGGGTAGGCATAGTCTAATTTACTACAGAACATACTCTATCAAATTGAAAGGAAAGATCTAAATCAAACTTAACTTCCCCTTTTAAAAATAGTTACATGGATGACATTAAACTTGAAAGAAAAAAAAATATTGTCACTAACTAAAAAATACTGTCTTTTGCTATTATCAGCCCTAACTATGGATATCAGAGAAATGAAAGAATGCTTGTCCATATGCATGTATACATACACATACACACACAAACACAATTATTTCTCATTTATCTCACATCCTGAAAGAAATACATTGTTCCACAGGGTTTTCATATCTCCATAACTAAAGTTTACCTTTTTTATTAAATTTTCATTTTGCATATTTTGACAATTCTTTCTAAAATCTATTTATTGCCTTACATCATTTAACTTTTTCTTGATGTCTCAGGGTTATCTGAATGAGGTTCCTAACAACCTGGGCAATACAGTTCCATTTTCTTTTTTTTTTACTTTGCCTTTTCTATCTCCTCATGCCCCATCAACCATCCCTGCTCTTATTATATCTTTTTTTAACAATCTCCTGTACAGCTCTCGTCAATACCAAGTTGAACGGTCTCTGATATATATGTGACTTGGTAAATCTGTGTGTTGTCTTTTCCATTAAAACGTGAGTTCCTTGAAGGTAGGCAACATTTCATTTTTTGGTCTAAAGCGCTGGAGCTTACAGTCAGGAAGACATGGGTTCACATTCCATGGCAAACACTAACTGGCTGACTATGACCCTGGGCAAGGCTCAGCCTTTAAGACACAAAATTAAGATGAGATGAGCAATAGCATTTACCTTGGAGAATGGCTGTGAGGATCAAATGAGAAAATTCTGTGAAGTGCTTTGCTAACTTTCAAATACTATATACTATTATTATGCTCTCCCTTCTTCCTCAGCTTCCCTGCTACTTTCTATCCCAAGTCTTAGAGGATCTTTCTGGGTGATAATGGTCTCTCCTCAAATTCACTTAAGTATTTTTAATCTATTATTTAAGTATTATAATCTATTTAATTTATTATTTAAGTGTTGTAAACCCCCTCCCCCAGTGGTATGTAAGCTCCTTCAGGGAACCAATTTTCATCTTATATTTGGATCAACAATGCAAAGGCATTTAGTAGGCAATTAATGAATGCTTGCTGAATTGAATATCAATTTTCTTAGTTCACTTAGACTACTACCATTTATCTATAATTCATGGAGTTATTTAAATCTTTTAAAGCTGTGATTGTAGTTTCAGATTTTGTCATTCTGGGAGTGATCACACCCCTATTTTTACCACATCTTACAGAGAGTGCAAATGAGGCAGGTAGGTGGCAAAGTGGACAGAGTATTGGGCCTGAAGTAAAAAAGATTCATCTTCATGAGTGTAAGTGTGGCCTCAGAGACTTATTAGATAGGTGACCCTCAGTAAGTCACTTAACCCTGTTGGCCTCAGTTTCCTCAATTATAGAATGAGCTAGAGAAGGAAATGGCAAACCACTTCAATATCTTTGCCAAGAAAAGTATAGTCTAAACCTCTAAGAAAGGCCCATCATCTTGAGACATTTTTCCCCTGGCTGGGGCAAATTCTAACTGATATCAGAAGAAGCCAGAGATTTCTCTCTCTCTCTCTCTCCCCTTTTCTCTCTTCCTTAATATCTTCCCTCTATTGTAAATAAACTACCATAAATTCCATTTACTTTAGTAATTCATTTTGGGATTTAAAAATTAAATCCCTGGTGACCACCTATATAAATATTCAGCATCCAACCACAATTTAAATTTAACAAAAGTCAGGCCTAATTGAAACGAATGAACCACAACAATTCTTTCCCTTTTATCCCTTTGTTTTCCCTTGTCAGAGTTTTGAGGAATGCTCTCTAGTTCTGTTTTTTTTTAATGAAATACTTTTTTAATTAATTTTTGCTGAAAATTTTATTTATCTATTATTTATTTACTTAATGAAAATTTTATTTATTTAATGAAAATATTTAATGAAATATTTTATTTAATGAATTATTTATTTAATAAAAATGTTTAATGAAAAAGTTCAAGATTTTAGAGTCTACTCATTTTTTTTCCAGTCTTAATCTTTCTAAATAAAAAATTTCTCATAGAGCAGATTTTTCCTTCCTTTAGTTGTGTTAGTTCATCTTTTCTGGACTTTTTTTCCTGGTAATGTGATCACAAATCTGCAGAGTGTCACAGTATTCCTGATATAGAATTACATTAGGTAAATAGACCTGATGATGTTTGCATTATTTTCATACTCTTCTAAAAGATCTTTTTCTCTGTCTCTCTGTTACCATTTTTTTCTCTCTCTTCTCTCTTTCCTCTCTCTTCTTCCTTTTCTCTCTCTGTTTCTGTTTCTCATTCCTGCCTTACACCTTTAATCCACTATATATGTAATATATATATGCCAAAATGTATTGCCATGAAGATAAAATGTCATAGAATTAATTTAATACAGAATTGAGGTCAGCAATACTTGTTACTGGATTTAAATACAGGTTTATAAATAAGATGATATAACATTATATTAAGGAAAAGTTATCCACTCATAAGGTAGATTTAAAAAATAATATGGCAAATATTTAAATAATATGGCAAAAGATAGTAAAATAACATGTGTTTTGTGTCTAGAAAAATACATATCAAATATCTGATACTATGTATGCATTTATGTATATAAGCATAACCAAGTGCACTAAATATTAATTACATATTCAGTAATAGCTATAATTAGAAGGTAAAATGTTAAGATTCACAGAAGGGAATCTCAGAAACTTTTGAGGTACTAAGTAAAAGAATGGTCTAGTGTTTGATAGAAATTACTATTGAAAAGTGTAAAACTTGAAGAACAGTCAGGGAATTTAATAAATCAGACTGAATAAAGGGAATACAATAACTCTCAAATCCTACCTTATGTCAAACAGTACAGTGAAATAAGAATAATTTTGTAGTTAGAGATATAAAGGAACTTGCCACTAACACAATTAGAGTTCTGATCTTGAAAACAGAACCTAAAATGTCATCTATCTTGTATGCCCAGACACTTCCCCTAACTCAGAAAAATTCAATAAATAATTAAGTGCTTCCTGGGTTCAAGAAAATGTGGTATGTGCAGTGATATGACATGTTTTCAGTTTAGTGAATGGCTTATTATTGGTGTATTAGAAAACAACAATCGGGGCAGATTATTTTGATTGTCAGTGTATTCAAGGCTAAATTGGCATATAGAAGCCATTCCTGGAATCATGAGTTCCTATGAAAACTTGTGGAAATTCTAAGCACAAGATAATACTGTGTGGGCCTTGAAGAGGTGATGAACTTCCTGGATGTTTCCTGCCCCATGATGGCCCAGAACTGAAAGGATTTGGCATTCTAGTATGATATATCAAACCCTGAGTTATCGCTAGGTCCTCCCTTTGCCCTAGAACAGTAGGAGGAAGTGAGAGGATGAGGTTAGGATACTATGTTAAAAGAAGGAGCTTCTGGATGGTCCTCTTATTTATGACTTCTGTGTGGTCCTCTAACAGACAGGGGTGTATGGGGGGGGATGGGAAATGAGGTTCCCCTATCTCAAAGCCCTCCATTTGTAAGGCATGGACTCAATGAAGCAAGCTTGCACCTGGGGTACTTCGGCTGCCTTTCCTACTTTGTTTTTCCTTTCCTGAGCAGGTGAACAAATAGTTCTCCAGTTGGATATAATCAGGTTTTCATGCCACCTCTTGATCTCAAAAAGTACTTACTTGGGGGGTGCTAGGTCCAATGAGAGGAATATCTGTTTGAAAATACAGAAGCAAATGGACTGAGGTCAAAGATTATAGGAGACTCTGGTATGAAATGGAGTTGATTATGTAGAGATAAGACAAAATTGTAAAATGCCCAATTAGTAATCCCACAATCTGTGTAGTGATGAAGTTTAGGTATCTGACTCCCAAAATATTGTAATAGTAGATAAGTTACTGCTCCTGTTTTCAAGATAATTATTTTTTGTCAAACGCATGTTTATGAGCATCTCGTGTTAAGTGGTCCTTTTGTATGAAGAATAAATTACCTGATCTTGTTCTTTTTTTGTAATTGAGTACTTTTTTATTCCTTTTTTTGGTGGGGGTAGATGAGGGGAGGAAATCTTAGATGTTAGACAGAAGTAAAATATTCCCTGTGGTACTAGTGTGGGGACAACTCTGTACAATTATATGGTACTTTGTGCATTTTAATTGTAATATGAATTACAGTTTTTGTTCTTGGGTTACTTTTTGATTATAACTTAAAATTTGTATTAGAATACCATATAGAGCTAATTGTTCTGATTCCTTTTATACCATTGACTTTTTTAGGGTGTCTCTTAAAGTCTGCTCTTGCACTGAGATACTTAAAAACTCTTGTACATTTATGTGTTTTTAATAAATTGACCAAGTTCTTATTAATTGACTGAGGAAAGACAATCTGAATATTCAGAAGGTTAACCCATAAAAGAGTATATCTTTCTGCCATTATTTTTCTAAAGCTCTGAAATGTTTTTTTTAAAAAGATAATTTAGTAATGGCATTATTAACAATATTTGTACATGGTGTCATACCTTAAGAAAAATAAACAAAAAAAATGTTTAAAGCCCAATCATTTGCCTTGGTATAAATCAGTGAATACCTTAAATCCTATGGGTCTAGGTAAATAGTCCCTCAAGAAAGCTAGTTTCAGGGAACACAAAGACTACAAGTTTTTGTTTGTAAGGGTATTATAATCTAATTATGGAGACCAAGAACACATGGAAAGACATAATTAGTTCTTTGCTCCCAATAAATTGGAAATCAGTGATAAGGACAAAAAAAACTTGAAGGAAAAAGTGAGACTTTGACTTGAACCCTGAAGGTCTTTTATGATATAGACAAATGGCGAGAATGTATGTGAACAAAAACAGGAAGGCAGAATGCATGTGGAATATCAGGGGAAGGCTGGCAGGAGTGTAAATTTTGTGAATTTTGTTCTCTTCCATAACAGAAGTGAAAGCCTAGCCCCAAGATCCTTAATTAAGCCCTTAGGGTAATTAATTTTGTCTGACCTTCAAGACAATTATCAGGTAGTAGTTTTTGCATGGGTTAAGTGGGGGTGTATATATACACACATATATGTATAAATATATTAACATCTGTATGTTTGTAGGCATATGACATACACAAAACTACAATCTCAAATATAGACACGTATTTTCACATATTGAGCAATATATGTTTCTTAAGTTTTTTTTTTTATTTTCCATATGGGTGAGATATATATGAACAATACAAAATTAAGTCTTTAAATGAGCTTTCCTAAGAGGTGATAAAAATTATTCTGTAAAATCTATTATAGTCTAGTTAATAGTCAATCTGTATTTGATTCTATGTGAGCTTTCATGTTTCTTCTTCTATGTATTTGTGTGTATGTGTTTGTATGTCTACCTGTCTTTCTGGGCAGCTTGGGTGGCTCTCTCTATGGCTTTCTTCATCTTTGTCTGTGTGCAAAGCTCCATGAATATCTTGTATCTCCTTATGTTATTTTTGTATCTATATTTCTATCTCTCTTCCTTATGTTTTCTGTTTCTTTGTATTTTCCTGTGTCTTTGTCTCTCCATTACTCTCATATCCCTGGACCATCAGAGCCATTCCTCTTCTTCCTATTCATTTCCTTTTCTCCTCTGTCTCTCTTCTTAAGAGGAAAAGTTAACAATAACATACATATTTTTTTAAAAGACTGTATTAAGCAAAATCTTGTTTCTTGTTTTCTAATTTAAAATGTAGAGTAGTAGAATATTCACTTTACTTTCCAGTGGAGGAAAAAAAAAGACCTTAATGAAATTATTTTATACTAGGGGTAAAACATAAACTAGGGGTAAAACATATACTAGGGGTAAAACATAAAAAATTACTTTCAATAGGAATTTTTTTTTAATTCCTGACTTAATTTTCTATTTATGACATCTTTTCTATTTCTTTTTTTCTACTTTAAAAATGTTTTTGGTTTTCTTTCTGTTTCAGAACAAACTAATATTTTAAAGATTTTTACTCTATTTGCTATGAAGTTAACTTTATGTCTACAATATATTGTTAGGGTCTTCCATTCACAAGACATCTGCTAAATCAAATTTTCTTCAAGTTGGTTTTAGATGATAAATTATAATAATCATCAGGTCTTAACAAGACCCTTTTCTTTGAAAGAATATTCCTTTAGGATTCCACATCTAGGCTGTAAGGTAAAATGTTTAAACATAAAATAAAGGTGGTTTCCTTTGAAAACAAAAGATAATTAGTTTTCAAAACATTATGTAATATTTTGTATTTGTCCAGTTCTGATCATATTCTAATAAACTTTCAGCATGAGAAGTATTCATTAATAATTAACTATTAATGTTCTTTATCATATATACAATTTTAAAATATTATATTTTATTTTTCTTATCATGATTGACTTTAAGAAACAAATATGTCTACTAACCTGAGACACAAATAAATCCAGAAGAGAAAAAAGCCTCATTATATGAAGACAAGCTATCTGTCTGGGCAGAGACGGCATATATCGACATGTGTGAACAGGCACATTCCACATAGTCTGAAGTGACATCAACCACTTTGCAGAACTGACTATCAGATAACCAGCTAGAGCAAAAAAAAAACAATGAAAATTATCATTCTTATTTTATTAGGGCACTTAAGGTGTTTAGAAGGATCATAAAGTCATTTGTGGAACTTAAATGTTTTTTAACCAGTCTTTAAGTAAACCCCATGGTGAAGCAGAATTGCTGAGAAGAACAGCTTGTACAGAACAAGAAGCAAATACCTGCCTTGGTGTGAGCCACACAACACAGAAAATTGTCCTGTAAAGCTAACCAGACCCATAGGAGCACTGTGCATTTCAGAGGAAAATTTTTAATACCCCACTTTCAACACCTCCACAGTACAAACAAATTTAGCATTATTGATAAAATACACCAACTTTATTTGTATAAATAAAACAAGCCTGCAGAGCAGGTACAGTTGAAGTCTACTGTATTAATCACTCTATCACTTTTTTGCAGGAGAAACCTCTATCTCACATTTATTTTTGAACTATAAATCTCTTCAAGTTCTTCTTAGGACTGATGTCTTTTATGTTCTTAAAACATTTTGCCAAGGGCAGTACAGCCCATCAAAGATGTTCAACCTCATTTTCTGAGCGGTCTTAAACAAAGCCTTTGCCTGATCACTTTTTAGTAATGAGTTTTCCCTAATTCCCTTTCTTTTTTACAAGTTTTACAAGTTTTTTTTACAAGTTTTTACAAGCTTTTTGTTTATTACAATATAATAATCACAGAGGAAATAAGTAAAATAATATGGCAGGACTTTGTTGATGTGGAGCATTTTGGTTTTGGTTTATTCAAAATTAAAGAATTCTGAATATTCAATAGTATCATCAATGACAGATGAAGAAAGTAAAACTTTCAAATTGGTAGAAGAGGGGAGAGAGAAAGAGAGAGAGAGAGAGAGAGAGAGAGAGAGAGAGAGAGAGAGAGAGAGAGAGAGAGAGAGAGAGAGAGAGAGAGAGAGAGAGAGTTTGAGGAACAGAAAAAGCACTTATTAAATGCCTACTATGTGTGAGCACTCTGCTAAGCACTATTCCTAGAAAAGATTTCAGAATTTGTAAGATGGCCTGGGAGTAAGGAAGCCTGGAATCTATTTCATGTTTCCATAATTTCTAAGAAAAATTCTCCAGTGACAGCTGATTCATAATCTCAACTTTCAAAAATAAACTTGAGATACTGATTGTAACCAGAGCAACCAAGTAGCAGTACTGACATCAGAAAATAGAAAATCACGACTCTCAACTTAATCATCCAATCATGAGACACCAATAATATTAAAACTATGGAGGCTCCATTGTATCAGAGTTCCAGAGTCCCAGCTATCTTCAGCTTAATTTCTATATCAATTGTTTTTAATCAATTTAACATTTTATCGTAACTTTATATTTAGAGTTAAGAACCTACAGCTGACACTTGGACCTGAACACTAACATTTAATGTTACCTCAATCATTAAATTTGGGGGCTTTTTTGGTCTCAGTTGAGGTTGGACTAAATGACCCTTAAGTTCCCCAGTCTCTAATCCTATGAACATGATCATTTCAGCATTTCTAATTAACTCTTCATCCCAAAACAATAAATATTAAGTGATATCAATCCACAAAATTTTTGCACCAATGTTGGAATAGAAACTCAAAGCCTTTCCTTAGATTAAGGATCCAAACTTTAGACTTTACATGTGGCCATTAATTGACTGGAAATGTAAAATGTAAAAATAGTTTAACATGTAATAAGAGCACTTTTGGTTTCACAATAACCCTGTGAAATAGATCATGGAAGCAGCCCCATTTTATAGACAAGTTTGGTGGACTTGTCTGAGCAACATAACAGCCAAGCAGCAGAGTCAGAACTCTAACCCAGGCTATCTAACTACAGATATTTTTCTAGCACATGTGCCTCCATCAGAATGCTCATCACAGTGATGAGTCCTATGATTGCAAGGCCAGTTTGGAGGGTGGAGGAGAAAAGGAAAGGAGGAAGAAAGGGAGAGAAGAGAGGAGGGAAGAAGGAAAGAAGAGAGGGAGGCCAAAAAAGAGGAGGGAAGAAGTGAAGAAGGAAAGGATTAAAATATTTAAAGGAGGAAAGAAATGAGGGAGGAAAGAGGAAGAACAGAAGAAGAGGAAGGAGCATCAGCCATAGTATTTAATGACTTTGTGATAGTAGGTGCCTTTTCTCTTCAGCATTATCTACCAATTCATATTCACCTGTCCATATAACCAGAAGTAACAGAAAATTATATTCAAATTCACTTCAAGTAACTCTAGTTCTCTAAAAAAACAAAAACTTTAATGATGCAAAAGTACCCTGCAGCAGCCTGATTCCAAAGTAGGCACAAAGACTTCTGGGGAACAATCCGGTGTTCTGTAGCATAAATCCGGTAAAGAACCTCATTGTTGTCTGTGAGTGGATATGAACTCTGACCCTTTACACTTAAAGATAAAACCTGTAACATTAAAAACAATTTTTAATAAAATTTTAAAGTAATCATGGTAAAAATTCACTGAAGTTTTCCAGTTAATATCATCAAAATTGTTCCTAACACCCTCAGTTGATGTCATTGTTTTATTCTGATCTTTTTCCTTTATTTCAACTATTCTTAGTTCATGTATGAACAAAATGTCCCCATCTGCTTCTCACTTACTGCTACATGATTCCATTTCATTTCATATTAACACCGAGTCAAGGCTCCTCACTGCTCCCCTCCTCTGGGCACTCTTTCTTTGGTTTTTACTCACTGGCTTCACTGTGTCTTTTGGCATTAAGTATTTGGGGATTTGCTTGAAATTTAATTACTTGCTTTTATATCACTTACTAGAATTTCACTGTTCAAAAGCTCAAGCAAATATTTCACATGCCTCAACTGTATTTCAACTGTAAAATCTCACCAAATATCTCCAGGAAGATATTCTTAATAATCAGGTCATGAAGTCTGGTACATCCATGAGGACCAGAGACTGGGGTGTACATCATAGTGGTGAAAAAATGAGTCAGCTGAGGTTACTGCGGTTACCAGAGGAACAAACATGGATTCTAGGAGAACCAGAAATCTCTTTGAAGTGAAATTAACTACCTTATTGTTCAGGGCCAGCACACTGTTCCCGGTTATAAACCACTGTTGGCTGCTATATTCGGTAAACTGTACTAATTTGCATTTCTTTTCTCCAGCCACAAGACTTGCATCTGGGACAGCCAATAATCGCTCTGGAACTTGTATATAATCCCTTTCCTTTCCTTCAAACTTGTGTCCATTGATTTGCTGTGGATACCAGTGAAGGGCCAGGATTGACAAATACGGACACGTGTCAAGGATGGTTTTGCTTCTGTTGAAATAGGAAAGAAAGACTTCTTTTGAGATAGCAAACACAGAAAAATGCACAATCACATTTGTTAATTAATAAATACAGGTTCACAGTCCTTTGTACAGTAAGAGGACATTAATGACCGAGCATCCATAGAGTATGCATTTTGAGCTGCCTTTTGGTTAGTGGTGAAAGGTTTGCATGGAATCTTCTGTATTTTTTTTCCTCTTTATAATCCATGACATGAATTTTTGAGTCATCTGTGACTTGAGGCAGGATGTGTCACTATGAAAATAGAATACTAATATCAGTCTGACCACTTGATCAAAAGCTTTCAGGGGCCTAAAATCCTATTACCTGTAGGATAAAATAAAACCCACTCTTCTAGGGAGTATGGCCCTCTACACCGTTTCAGCCTTATTTTACCTTGAAATCTGTATGAATGCCTCCATCTTCCTTTCAATTTTATTTATTTGGTTCAGTTAAAATCATAAAAATATATATACTTATATCTGAACACATAGGAAAAATCATACTTCTTTGCATTTATGAAAAACAAAATACTGATCATTCTTTCATACACTTTCAAATTTTTGCTTAAGCAGTCAAACATCATAAAATATTGCTTTAAAGTGCTTTTCATGAACACTCTAATGCAAATACCAACAGCATGGAAATGGGTTCGAATCAAGAACACATATGATACCCAGTGGAATCGCGCATTGGCCATGGGAGAGGTGGTGGGAGGGAAGAAAAGAAAATGATCTTTGATTCCAATGAATAATGTTTGGAAATGACCAAATAAAATAAAGTTAAAAAATAAAATAAAATAAATAATTCATTATAATAGGGTCTTGTAGCATTTCTGAATTTCAGTGAAATAGCGTGAGTGATTGCTAAGAAAACTAAGAGCAGATCTACACCAAGCTGAACAATAGAAGCATGTATTGAACACAGAAGTTCCATTTGCTATAGGAACTTTTCATGTCAGTTCCAGAGACAGGAAGAGGAATCAGGAGTATCTAACTCTGGAGTTGCGCGCGTGGATCTTCTGTCTCTCGGATAGATTTCTGTAAGCATTTGCCCAACGGATACTAAAGCAAGAGCACAGCCCAGGTTTGTGTGTGGCCTGTCATATACTGATTATTCATGCATTTTCTTTAACATGAGGGCTGTCATTATTTCTTTCAGTTCATTGCTAAGTGCTTATGTTTAAGAT
The DNA here is from genome assembly GCF_027887165.1 of Monodelphis domestica. Taxonomy (NCBI): domain Eukaryota; kingdom Metazoa; phylum Chordata; class Mammalia; order Didelphimorphia; family Didelphidae; genus Monodelphis; species Monodelphis domestica. Next base: position 469,909,458 of record NC_077229.1, on the reverse strand, counting down.
CTAACAAAACACGTTTTTCTGGTGAGTGGCTGTTTGTACTCTTCATCAGTCATCACCCAGAGCTTGAGCGGTGAGTAGAGAAAATATATTCTCTCACCACAGTGACTTCCTCACCACCCTGAGAGATTCTGAGTGTAACCCTCTGAAGGTCATTCTTCTTAGGGGCCAAATGTGCCATTTCAAAGGCAGATTGGGGGAATGAAGCCAGCCCCAAGAGTGACGGTACCCTCGCGCCCTGTAAGAGAAGCGCGAGGGGCTGCAGTGTGGTGGCTACCCCTTGCAACAATCCTAAATGTGTAATACTTTTATGTGCAAATACAAGTATACAAATAAATGCATTTATAAATATATGAGTAGATAGAGTATAAAGAGACTAAATAAATAGGAAGGTGCGATTCCATTCACTTTCCAGAGGAAGAAACCGAGGCTGAGGTTAAACAACTTGCCCAGCCTCTACGTCTCCAAAGCAGGATTGGAACTCTGGTGATTCAGGCAAGACAGAGTCTTATCCACTAGGACACCTGGACAGCTAAATGAATCTAAAGTTTCAAATTCCAGCAGTCCATTATTCTATGGGAAAGGTCATTTGCCATCATTTTCAGTTTAGCTCTTTGTACTTCTCTTGACTTTTTCCTCTTTTTTCCATATGAACTTCCTGCTATGAACTTAAGACATTATTTTCATGGTTGAGCATCAGATCCAGGATACGGTTTAGCCATGCCTAGAGAATATTTAATTCACTTTTGACGCTCAACAATTATTTCATTGGGAAAGCCATATTAATTATACATAGAAAAATTACAAATCCCTACTAAACTTTGGAGTTGTTCTGTTATCTATTGTATGCTCTACGGGGGAATTAACATTAATGATAATAATATAACAATAATGATAATAATAAACATAAAGGAAGATTTTTTTTAAACCCTTACCTAGGGGGCGGCTAGGTGGTTCAATGGATTGAGAGTCAGGCCTAGAGATGGGAAGTCCTAGGTTCAAATCTGACCTCAGACACTTCCCAGCTGTGTGACCCTGGACTTAACCCCCATTGCCTAGCCCTTGCCACTCTTCTGCCTTGGAGCCAATACACAGTATTGACTCCAAGACAGAAGGTATGGGTTTAAAATTTTTTTTAATTTTTTAAATAAATTTATTTTATTATATATATATATATATATTTATGTATATAAATATATATATATATATAAATTTAATAAATTTTAATAAATTTAAATAAAAATTTTAAAAATTTTAAAATTTTAATTTAAATTAAAAATTAATTAATAATAAACCCCTTACCTTCCATCTTTTATACATTTATATTTATATTTATATTACATATTATGTTATTATAGTAGTACTATAAAATAGATATAGGTAAATACTTAAGTAATGTTATCTCATAATTGCATTAGATGGCAAAAGATAGTCACTTTTCACCAGGAGATCCACAGGAAACATCAGTCAGAAGAGAAAAGGCAAACTTCTCAGTCACTTCTGCAAAATGGCTGAAGCCTCTCGTGTCCTTACGCCGTGGGTTAATTAGAGTACAAAGGATGTCATAAAACAGATTTCTGCTTCTAACACTGAAAACTTGTTTTTTGCCTTCAACTGTTACCTAAGAAATACAAAAAAGGGTTCCACATTAAGTTCCTAAATTATATTATTTCTGTTCATCAATACATATTAGTTTTGAAAGGCATTCTTATGATAGTAGAAAAGGAGCTGACCTCAGGACTAGGAAGACCTGTGCTCGATTTCTGCCTCTGATACAGACAGGCTACATGACATTGAGCAAGTTATTTAACCTTTCAGGGGTCCAGGCAACTCAATGAGAACGTAAACTATAAAGCTGGTTCTAATGTGCATCAGTTTAGGGAATTTCCTTAGTAGATTTCCTCATACAAACAACATCAAAGGTCCAGGCTAAAAATAACATACATGAATTCCTTGGTGCAGCAACCCCGTGATCTGGAAAATCCAGTAAAAGTTTTTGGCCCTCATACCAGAGAAGAAGTCTGAATTCTTTCTTTTTTCTTTTATGGGGTGTTTATAGTACCTTGTTGTAAAAATATACAGAACAACACATAACATTTTATGCGTTTATGTATTATTAAATTTTTTAAGATATCTCCACTTTTCTCAGCTTTGTGTATCATCTGCTGGCCTTTGCTTTCTTTTTGCAAACTTTAACTTTGTACATATTTTAACTTTAAAAAAGAAATTGTGTATATTTATGGTATTAAAATATAAATATAATAATAATATTGATATATAATAAAATATATATAAATACTATTAAAATATAATAAAGATAAAGTGTGTTAATAATTATGTAATATCATGCATGTATTTTATGCATTTATGAGTTTCTACACTTTTTCTGTTGTTTCTTAGTGGTTGTTATGTCATCTGTGGCTTCTTCAAAACTCCCCCAAAATATTCATTTAATTTCTTATGCTGACCTAAGATATATCAAAACTGTAATTCAGAAAGTCATAATGTGGAAGGGATACCTGTATTATTTTAGCAGTCATGTTGGATGCTGAAGCACAATAAATGAATCATTTTATTTTTTAAATTACCCATAAATTATGCTGACAGTGACTAAAATGTCTAGTTTCACCTGGAAATACCTCCCAAGGAGGACAACAATTTAAAAATAATAATAAAAGTCCTATTTGTAACAAAACACTTAACTTTTGTACTCAAAAAAGAACTAGAAAAAGATATGATAGATGCTTGTCAATTGGCAATTACTAAAATGAAAAACACAATTCAATATTATAATACTGATTTGCTTTAAGAAAGAATGACTAGGATAATATAGAAGGCATTTGAACTTATATAAACTGAAGAAAACAACACCAGAAAAACAAAATTCAAAACTATAACAAAATAAATGGAACAAACATCATCAAAACAAGTGAAAAGGAATGCTATAAAATTATGATATGAAAATGAACCTCCTTCTTTGCACAGGTGGAGGACTATGGGTGTGGAACAGTACATATAATGCTTGCTATGTTGATTTGCTTTGCTGAATTGCTTTTGTTTCTCTTCTGTATACTTTATTGCAAGGGATGGCTCTCTGGGAGACAGGAAAAATAGATAAACATATTGGGAAAGGTAGGAGACATAAAAACCAGAAGGTATCAAAAAATTATGTTACCCACATAAAATAATTAATGAGGATTTGTCATAATTGTTTCTCAAATCAACAGAATGCAAATTTGTTCAAAAGGGTCAGAGCAAATGATCAATATTCAGGAAGGAATTAGGCTAGAAACTGGAGTTTTAATATCATCTGTACAGGGAGTTCCTTGTGAGCTCAGCACATATCCTGCAACTTCAGTCATAGAAAATTTCCTAGAGCATTGAAGGCTTAAGTGACTTGCCCAGGATAACACAAGCAGCATGTGTCTGAGAATCACCTTGTACTCAGGTCTTCTTGACCCCAAAGCACTTGGTCTATCCATTATGTCACACACTGCCTCTCCCATGGGGGATTCTACTAGAGGTGCTACTGATTAAAAAAGGTGCTACTGATTAGTCTCTTTGTGCATTAGGCAAAGCCTAATAATACTGACATTTGTAGAAGAGAGATGTTTTAAAATAAATCAGGCTTTTCACTGGATACATCTGGGGACAAGTGAGAACAGCAAGGAGATTGTATTTCACAGAGTAAATGCTTTAACAGATTAAAAAGTTGACCCTCACTTATTTTACCCCAGGATCGCAGTAAGGATTCCTACATTTCCACCTTCAAATTTCCTAAATCACTTTGTCCATATCTGTACTTTGTTTCAATCCTACTCTACCTTATTATTTGTATTGATCTCTTATCACCCCTAGTAAAATAGAAGCTCCTTAAGGACAAGAATTCTATCATTTTTTTAATTTTTTATTCCCTAGCACAGTGACTTATACATAGTAAGTCCTTTTTAAATATTTGTTGACTTGAATTCAACTGGTTTTCAGTCAAAAGAGAGAAGTCTCTGTGGAGGATGCCAGTCAAGTCAAAAAAGGACTAAGAAACCTTCTGTTTCCCACACACCAGGATGCCCTTTCTCCTGGGAAGTGATTAGAAACTTATCCAACGACAGTGACCATAAGTGCTCCAATAACTTTTTTCAATCCTTATCTGAATAAGCTTCAAACTATATGTGAATGAGAATCCCCTACTCTGCAGGATCTTAACACCCTGAGAACAGAGACAGATGAGAGTGGAGAATTGGGTGGGTATGGAGGAAGAAAAGCCATCATTCTTCAAACATGATTATTCATTTCCAAAATGATGTGCTGTTGTGATTTTTCAGTCATGTTTGATTTCCATGATCCCATTTGAAGTTTTCTTGGAGAAGATAATGGAGTGTCCTGCCATTCCTTCTCCAGATCATTTTACAGATGAGGAAACTGAGGCAAGCAGTTAAGTGACTTGCCCATAGTCACATAGCTATTTTAAGTGTATGAGGGCAAATTATAACTCTTGAGGGGGAGTTGTCCTGATTCTAAGTCTAGTGCTCTACCACTGTACCACCTACCTGCTTCAAACTAGGCAGTGCAGTAGATAAAGTAGTGAACCTGGAGTAGGAAGACCTGGGTTCAAATCCAATCTCAGGTACTTACTAGTTATGTGACCCTGGTCAAGTCACTTAACCCCATTTGCCTCAGTTTATTCATCTGTAAAATGAGCTGGAAAAGGAAATGGCAAATCACTCCAGTATCTTTGCCCAAGAAAACCCCAAATTTGGTTGCAGAGAGTGGACACAAAGAAAATGACTACTATACAACTACACCAAAATGATGCAGACTAAAACAATTACTTAGGAAAGCTTAAGAGGATGAAGTCTTTTGCTCATTTCCCTATAATTAAGGTTGACTTTGTAAAGAAAAGATGAGGAAAAATAATATAAAATATCTTATGGGGGGGAGGTATTTTATAAAAATAACCATAGACAAAGGAAATAGCAGGGAGATTTATTCCTGCCTCCCCTCACTTTCTAAAGATCTTCACCTCACTTTTTCTCTCTTGGTAGTTGACCCCTTTCTCTTTGTTCCCTCCTCTTGTTTTTCAGTTTCCCTTACATGTTGCCTTCCCTTGTTAGAATGTAAGGTCCTTAAGGGTTACAGATCATCTGCTTTGCTTTTATTTATATCCCCAGCTCTATTTAGCACAGTGACTGGCACATAGTAAGTGCTTCATAAAATGAACTATCTGTATATCTAATCAGAGTAAATGAACTAAGAAGGAAAGCAGAAAGGGCAAAATGGTGGACAATTTTGAAGTCCATAATGAACAAATGTGGTAGCAGAGGGCAATACTGAGAACGTAATGGTTGAAAATTTGGAAGGTGCTCTGATCTAATTACAACCATAGTCACAGTAATTCAAGGGAATAGTAATCAAAATGTGGTGTCATAAATTAGAGGTATACTCTGCCAAATGTCATTGATTCTACAAATACAAGGTAAACTAAAAAAAAAATTATATTGGGCACCCAAGTTCCAGATATAGTATGATACATAAATAACTATCTAGTGTTATTTTTAAGTGGTGTTTTTAATGCAGAATCCACCACTTTGTGAGTTATAATGTATTAATTTTTAAAGGCATGCTGAATCAGAGAACCTGGGATTAAATCCTGGCCCTAATACTCATTATCTGACTGACTTTGACCATGTCATTTAATCTGTCTATATATCCATTTCTTCAACTGCAAAATGAGTGGTTTGTATATGGTTATCTATAAAGCTACTTCTAGCTATAAATATTAAATTCCACAACACAATTAAACTGGTTTGAAGAACTTTACTTGTAATATTTATATGCAAGAAAACATGGAACAATTGTGGAATTATTTGAAGAAAAGATGTGAAGACACCAAGGAAGAAAAATTGGAAATATTCTATGATGCACAAAATGTGTGGGGAGAAAATGTTAGAAGACAATTCAGGTATATGTGATATGAAATTTCACCTCATAGGATCATGATGGTTGGAAACAAATAAGTTTTCAATGTTGATTGGATGTTAATAGTCCCCATAATACATCAGTCTGTGAATATCTACTATATCCTTGGTGCTATTCCAATCACAGAGGATACAAATATAAAGAATGAAACAATCCCTATGAGCAAGGATCTTATATTAATATACATGAGTAATATAAAGATTAAATTAATTCTCCCCTGATTGTGAAAATGAAATTAATGAACTCTCCCCTGATTATGAAGATTAAATTAACTCCCCTGCCCATTTTTAGATTTAATTACCAAAAGTGTAAACATCCCACTTAATCACTGAGTGGGGGAGGTCTGTGCAATAGTGGGTGATGAATCAGAATCAAACTGACTGTCACCTGGGCAGTCCTAAGCAAACCTTCAACTGTAATTGGTAGATGTAAAAGTGGAGGAAGGTACAGGAAATGACACAAAAGAAAGTGTCTTTAAAAGGGAGTTACAACTTCCTGTGGGGAGATCTTCAGAGAGATCTTTGGAGAGTTCTTGAGTTCTTTGTGCTTGAGACTTATACCTTCGACTTCTTCTGGAGTTCTGAGTTCGAGTTGGAGGCTGATGAAGAATCTGCTGACTGGACCTGAGACTATGTACTTGGTGAGACTGTCCTTGAATCTCTCCCCTTTGGACTGACATGTGTTGAGTGGATAGAGCTGACTCCTTTTCTGGATTTCATGAAGCCTCAGGAGAGACCTTGAGAGAAGCTCCCTGTATCCCCAGGTCCTCAGTTCAAGGTTAAAGCTTCTCTGGCTACGCCCTACCTAGGTTGAGCCAGGGTTTGGAGCAAAATACTTGGGTTGTAGGCTAGATATATTACCGTACCCTCTCTCTGATTTCTTACTTCACTTTTTCTATATTTTGTAAATAGAGTGTAAATAAGTCTTGTTGGAATTTCATAAAATTCCTGGTGACCCTATTCTTGAATAAGCCAGACCAACCTTATATACAAACTCTGTTTTCCCCCTCAGAGTAAGCATATATAATACCCCAGAGTAAATATAAATAAGTATAAAATAGTTCAATATAAGGTAGTTTGGGAGATAGAGTACTAGCAGTTGGGGGTGGGGGACCAGGAAAAAGTTTTAAACTAATTTGGTGCTTCAGCTGCATTCTGAAAAGGACGATGGAGATTCTGTAACAGGATAGTGAGGAGGAAATGCATGCCAGACATGGGGAATTGCCTATGAAAAGTTGCTGATATGGGAAATCAAGTGCCATGTATGAGGAATAATGAGAAGGAAAGTCTAGTTGGATTGTAGAGTGCAAAGAGAATCTAGTGAGACTGGAAGGACAGGTTGACATTAGATGGTAAAGTGCTTTAGAAGTTTAAATTTTATTTTAGAGGCTACAGGGAGCCACTAAAGTTGATTGAGTAGGGGAGTGACACTGTCAAATTTGCAAACTAAAAGAATCACTTTCTTGCAGTGTATATAGGATAGATTGGACTAGAGAGAGATTTAGAACAGTAAGACCAATTAGGAGGCCATTGCAATAATCTAGGAGGGAGGTAATAAGTCCAGAATTAAGGAAGCAGCTGTGTAAATAGATAGAAGGGGTTTAATGCAAAGCATGTTGTAGAGATGAAAACAATTATCTGGCAACTGATAAGATACATGGGGCAAGGGAGAGTTTAGAAGTTAGAGTATCAACATTACAAAGATGGGTGACAACAATGTTGTATGGTATTACCCTGGCAGAAATAGGACATTTGAAAGAGAAAAAGATTGATAGAAGATAATAAATTTACTTTGGTTTGAGGTATCTCTGGTACATACGTTTTTAAATGCCCAATAGACAACTGATGATTTAGGACTGAAGGTCAGGGAAGAAACTGGTGCACGTACGCATATATGTATTTGTATGCATGTATGCATCATCTCTATTTAGAAGATAGAGATATATGGATATAAGGATATATATATCAAAAGGATGACACAGGGTTGGTGTGGATTACATTTCAAGTTATATGTAGATGTATTTTACAAACATACACAACTTTTTCACAAGGTGTTTTATCAAGAGTCAACTGTGGTGGGAGGCACAAGAATGGTTTCTGAGTTCAGAAACCCTGTGTTCAAATCCAGCTAAGACCCATATTTGCCATGTAATTGATTTAACTTCTGTAGGTTTTATGCTACACTCTGATACTATAATTTGAATGAAACTAATATTGTATTCTAGTCTGCATCAATGGGTAAAGTTTTGTAGCATAGAGGGATAAGGAAAAATGCAAAATTGTCTCTAAAAAGGGAGAGAGGAAACTAGCCATGAACCCTGGAAAGGATTCTGGAAGGAGAATAACTGTAGAGGAGAGGTTTGGGAGTTAGCTGTCATTTCATTGTCTTTCCTGCCCTGAGCTGGAAGGGAGAACAACTGCTCCATCAGCTCCTGTGATCTGACCAGTTTTCTGGAGAAATTTGGAGGTTCTTTGGCTTGGAAGATAGCTAGAAGGTCATCTAGTTTCCCTGCAGTGCTGTGGCAATTTGGCTGAGGTAAACCAAAGATTTAACATCTGGGATTTAGGGGGTTTTTTACCCAAGAAGCCAACCCCAGGCTTGGGGAAGGACTCAGTCCACTTGTGAGTTCATCCTCAATAGCCTGTTTAGAGACAATTAAGATCAGTTGGTTAACAATATGGGATACTTAGTTAGATAGTCAGTCAGATGGTTTGGGGAGTTAGATAGGAACAGAGAGCTGGTTAGAAGGTTTTTGGAAGATCAGAAGGGCTCTCTCATGAGAGACACATAGAAAGTTGGGTGGAGATAGAGCTCTGTAGAGTCAGGGACATTTTGGATCTTAATTATCAGTTCCCTAACCTTAATAAGCAAAATAAATTTAATTTTTGTGTTTTAATATATTCTCAAGGGGGTTTTGCTTCACTGGCCCTGGGAGGTCCTTAGATAGGTTTCTTACCACCAATCCATCTGGGTCCTTCACAATATACATATCTCCTTTTGGAAGTACATTTCTTTTGCAGTTTCCTCCCTAAGAGGTACTCATATCAATGAAATCACAGATTTATTTTTTTAAAAAATCTGTTAATCTATGTTTATATCCACATGCAAGTGCATATATTATATGTATAAATAAATGTATCTGTATAAATATACACAACCTCATATATACTTTGCTATCTATAGGTACACAGACACAATGAGAGAAGGAATAGAATGAAGATAAGTCAAGCAATGTGACAATAGGTAAATTTATATTTGTCAGTAAACTCAGGGGCAGTTAGGTGGCTCAGTAAATGGTGAACCAGGACTCGGGGGTCCTGGATTCAAATCTGGCCTGAGACACTTCCTAGCTGTGTGACCCTGGGTAAGTCACTTAACTCCCATTGCCTACCTCTTACTTCTCGTCTATCTTGGAAGTAATATACAGTATTGATTCTATGATGGATAAATTAATAAACTATATATAGAAACGATCATTTAGTTTTTGACAGATTCAGCAAATTTTCCCCCAAAAAAATCTTAAATTCTCATTTTTAGCATATTCCCATCCTTAAGAATTTTTTTAAAAATTTCTACAATTTGAATTTTTTTAATTACCAAATCCTGGCCTTAAATTTTTGAATCAGTTATTTTGAAATGTTTAGGTTTTTCTGAAATTGTGAAGCAACTGACAGATTATTATCTAGATTTATATCTGAAATTTTCTAGGAAAATTTATACAATATACTTATTTAAATTCACATTCAGATCTGCCCCACATAAATAACCAAGACACCCCTCTATGTAAGGACATTCTTAGCTTTTCTACCTATGTATAGACAATTTAATGCATTAAGTATTAATGGAATCCTGGTGACTAGCATTATATTGAATGTGGGTAAATACAAAAAGTAGACATATATGAAGCTATTTGACATGAAAATGGTAGAATAGTAGAAACCACATTATAGTAAGTTGTTATATTTGGAAAATTCACTTTAAGCTCTACCAATTGAAGGAGGCATCTTCTTAATTCTTGTAGTATACATCATGTTGGTCATATGTGGATTATGTGCAAAGTTTTATTCCTGGTTTCTGTTTCTCTACATCAGTGTAGGATAATCTAGGTGTAAAAATATTTAAATCTGCCCAAAGTATAATAATCATTGCATTTAATGAACATTGGGGACTTAAATTCCAATGTGGCTGAAATAGAGAAAAGGTATTTTAGTCCCTGGAATATTTCATATATGTGTAAGTACCATAAAAATACTTGATACCAGAAATGACCTTGTTTGAAATAGTTATTCAGTTTCCATTGATGCTCAACATGCTTCAGAAGCTGGCATAAACATAGTAAGAATGGCTTTTCTTTTAAAATGCAGTTACGGAGTACCGGGATGGAGCCAAAATGGGGGAGTAATCCTCAGCAGCTCTGTGCCACCATCAGAATCCTCCCCAACCAAGATTAAAATATCACCACAAAATGAATACAGGAGTGAAAGAACCAACAGGAGACATAGTGAAACAACTTTCAAAAAGAAAAACCCAAAAGGGAGACAATGAACTGGGGTAAGAGGAGGGCAGACCCAGCAAGAAGCTGTAGCAAGGAGGGAACGGTAAGCCACACCCCACCACTGCACATCTGTTGTCAGAAGTTCAGGAACATATGCCCACGCTAACATCCAGACCCTGAGACTCTGCCTGAGCAAACAGAGGTAAAAGCCAAGCTATACCCCTTGAAATTTCAATCCTGTGGAGAAATCCAGAAACCCAGCCCAGGGAATTCTAGTCTGGACTTGGAACAAGGTCTTAATTTATACTTTGGGGTGGATGATAGTACTAAGTATTGATCTTTTTGCCTAAAGCTCAGGACATAGCTCCAAGACAGGACAATCAAGGGTGTGCCTGATTATATCAAGGACACAGTGAGACCAAAAACTTGAGAATAAGTCTGAAACTAGAATTTGATTAGTCCCTGACCTAATCAAGATCAGTGAGATCAAAAGCTTATACCTAAGCTTGAGTAAAGTCTTTAAGCTATTAGCATCACAAGAGCTAAATGAATCACCAGGGGTAGGGGTTTTTCAGAGCTCTCAGCCCTCAGACCATCACAACACCCCACCCCACCCCCGCAGCCTACCTATAATTAGATAGGAAAAAATAAGCAAACAACAAAAAAAGCACCCAACTAAAGAATTTTATAATGACAATGAAAGCAAAGAAAATACACCAAAAGTCCAAAAGAAAAATCTGGATTGGACACAGATTCTGGAAGAACTCAAAAAGGACTTCAAAAACCAATTAAAAGAGGCAGGAAGTAAAAAGGAGTGAAAAAGAGAAACTCCATTTAAAATCACTCTATATATGAAATCTATCTACCAAGACAAACACAAGAATTATCTGAACACACCTACAAAACACTTTTCACACAATTAAAACTATATCTAAACAACTAGAAAAATATTAATTGCTCATGGGTAGGATGAGCTAACAATAAAAATGACAATTTTACCCAAATCAATCTACTTATTCAGTGCCATACCTATCAAACTACCAAAAAAAAAACACATTTTTATACAATTAGAAAAAATTATAAGAAGAAGAACAAGGGATCAAGAACATTAAGGGAAATAATAAAAAAAATGTAAAGGATAGCAGCCTAGCAGTACCAGATCTTAAACTGTACTATAAAGCAGTGGTCATCAAAACAATATGATGCTGGCTAAGAGACAGAAGGGAGGATCAGTGGAATTGAATAAGGATATATGACCTCTGCAAGTTAAGTGTTCGATAAACTCAAAGATGCCAGCTTTTGGGACAAGAACTTGCTATTTGATAAAAACGGCTGGGAAAATTGGAAAATAGTATGAGAGAGATTAGGTTTAGATCACCACCCTATACCAAGATAAATTCAAAATTGATAAATGACTTAAATATAAAGAGTGAAATCATAAGTAAGTTAGATGAACATAGAATAATATACCTGTCTTATCTGTAAGAAAAGAAGGAATTTAAGACCAAGCAAAAGATATAGAACAATGAAAAGTATAAAACAAATTACTTTGATTATATCAAATTTAAAAGGTTTTGTATAAACAAAACCATTGCAATTAGATTAGAAGGAAAACAACAAACTGGGAGAACATTTTTATAACAAAACTCTGTGACAAAGGTTTTATTTCCCAAATATATAAGAAACTAAGTCAAATTTACAAAAAATCAAGCCATTCCCTAATTGACAAGTGGACAAGGGACAAGAATAGGGAGTTTTCACAAGAAGAAAACAAAACAATTAATAAGCACATGAAAAAGTGTTCTAAATCTCTCATAATTAGAGAAATGCAAATCAAAACAACTCTGAGGTACCACCTCACACCTAGCAGATTGGCCAATATGGCAGCAAAGGAAAGTGATAAATGTTGGAGGGGATGTGGCAAAATTCGGACACTAATACACTGCTGGTGGAGTTTTGAATTGGTTCAACCATTCTGGAGGGCAATTTGGAACTATGCCCAAAGGGCTTTAAAAAACTGCATACTATTTTACATAGCCATAGCACTGATGGGTTTGTACCCCAAAGAGATAATAAGGAAAAAGATTCATAGCTGCGCTCTTTATGGTGGCCAAAAATTGGAAAATGAGGGGATGCCCTTCAATTGGAGAATGACTGAACCAATTGTGGTATATTTTGGTGATGGAATACTATTGTGCTCAAAGGAATAATAAAGTGAAGGAATTCCATGGGAACTGGAACAACCTCCAGGAATTGATGCAGAGTGAAAGGAGCAGAACCAGGAGAACATTGTACACAGAGACTGATACACTGTGGCACAATTGAACTACTAGCAGCAATGCAATGACCCAGGATAATCCAGAGGAATTTATGAGAAAGAATACTATCCATATCCAGAGAAAGAACTGTGACAACAGAAACGCAGAAGAAAAAGATGATTGATCACATATGCAAATATGAATAACATGGAAATGGATTTTGAACAATGATAGATGCATAATCTAGTGCTATTTCTTGTCAGCTCTGGGGGGTGGAGGGGGAAGTGAAGAAGGGGAAAAAATCATGAATCACATAACCATGGAAAAATATTCTAAATAAAATTTAAGAAAGAAAGAAAAAAATGCAGTCACATTTTTCTATTCTGACTTTTTAGAATGTTTTTCCTCTAATATTTTGGGGGTTTCATTTCATGTAAATTGTTGTTGTATGAGGGAGAAAATTACATTGGCTTATAAGTGTTAGGAAGAAACAAAGCTAATTAGATTTTCCTATCCTGGGCATCTCTGGTAATTGAGTTTTCTGATTCATGCCTTTGAAATCTGGCTGTCTTAATCTATTTGTAACTGTTTACTTCCTGTTTCCTTTTACCCAGTGAATCCATAAACAGCAATCAAGAAATGTCTACACAACTTCATATAAACAAGTTTCAAATGTCTGTCAATAATAAATGGCTCTCATATAACTTTCTAAAATGGCAACTATAATGGTTAATTACATTTTTTTAAATGAATGTTTAAAACTAGTTTAGAGCTCTTTTTCATTATAGAGCCTAATTATGCTTTTCCTTCCTATACTCCCCTAAATTATCATAATCACAAGAGGTCTTATCATTTAGCAAATAAACAAGAAAATTTCTGTTAGAAAATTCTTATCTCTTTAACTCCCTTCTAATCTGACACAAACCATTCCTGGCTGTTTTTACAGTTATTTGGCAAGGATTGACCTTTGTACAGTATTTTATGCTTCCCCCCCCCCCCCATTTATCACTTCTACACAGAGTTTAAAATCTTTGCTTTTGCCTATAGTAGTTTCTTAGCTGGAAAAATGATAGGATATAGGTATGAAAACTATGGCTATAAAAAGTTATAATGTAATCAAACAAGGCAAACAAAGCAATTTTGCCCATGTGTTTCTATAAAAACAGAAGTTGTTCACATGATTTCCTTGGGATTTGCTGGCTAATCACTGCTAGTTCTGTATACTCTCCTAGGAGAAAAATACTCAGAGAAGGGCTACCCAGAAAATGTGACTTGCTAAGAAGGGACTGAGGAATTTGTCAGGCATCCTGACAACAGCAAGTGTCCCTAAGTGACTTATAATTTCCCTTTCCACATTTAAAAAGCTAGTTAAAACAGTTTTTGATCATTCTCTCACTTACTTTTCTAGGGTAATGGGAATGTTGGAAGAAATGGAAGATAGAGTAATTGAGTACTCCTATGCATTGAGCATATATATGCTAATGGTTCCTCCTGATATAATCAAACTTTTTTGTACCCATTTGGTACAAAATATTTCTAATAGACTGAATATATAAGGTGTTGAGAATTTAAAATGAAAGCATAGGGGGCAGCTGGGCAGCTCAGTGGACTGAGAGCCAAGCCTAGAGATAGGAAGTCTTAGGTTCAAATTTGGCCTCAGACACATCCCAGCTGTGTGACCCTGGGCAAGTCACTTAACCCCCATTGCCTAGCTCTTACCACTCTTCTGCCTTGGAACCAATGCACAATATTGATTCCAAGACAGAAGGTAAGGGTTTTTAAAACAAACAAACAAACAAACAAATAAATAAAATGAAAGCGTAGATATAAAAGAATATTAAAGAAAGAAAAAAGTTATAGAAATCAAATGATTTGCTCTCAGTAACATGACAGACTTAAAGATTATATAATAATTTTATTGTTCAGATTATGTGGTAGTAATATTGATATGCCAGTGTCTGAGAGCTGGAGCTAGAAGAACTCTAACAGTCTATCTAAACCAGTAATGGCAAACCTTTTAGAGATGGAGTGCCGGGCTCCTCCCCACACCCCAGACCCAGTGCCATGCCCCTCCCCACCACCAAGTGCTGGACACACCCTCCACTTACTCCACAAAGGGGAGGGAGAAAGTGCTCCCATCAGACTGCTGGGTGGAGGGGTCGGTGAAGTGAGAAATGTCCTCAGCAAGTGTAGATAGGGGAAGGGAAGTGGTCTGAGCACTCGGCTCCCCTCCAGCTCTGCCACCTGTGAGCCACCTGCCTTACCAACTGTGGGTTCCCATGGGCTGCTTGGCAGAGGGGTGGGAATAGGAAAAAATGTTGTCAGGCACAGCTCCACCCAAGTCTCTCTGCTTTTCTAGTAAACTCTTGGTGGAAGGGGTGGCTGCATGCCCACAAAGAGTGCTCTGTGTGCTATCTTTGGCACCTGTGCCATAGGTTTGCCATTATTGATCTAGACCAGTCCCTTCACTTTACAGATATTACAGGAGAACAAGGCCTAGAGAAGTTAACAAATTTACATACAGATGTAACAAAACTTCTATCTCATATGTATGAAAATCTATAAGCACTACATTTTTGCTCAAGACTTTGCTTAATTCTAGATTATTCTGTCAAAGATTATTTTGTGTCTTGTTCCTCCTACAATCTTACCTCATAGTAACTAAGGAAATAAAACACAATAAAGTAATAGAGAATTATATTTGTTTTGGCAAGAACCTAAGAGAGTACTTTTCAGTGGACCTTATTTGTAGATTCAGTTTTCCCCAAGATTTGGAAAATCCCTTCATCTAGGGCTTATATTAGTTAACTGAATTCGCAACAACCTCTCCACCCCTAAACCAGTCTCTATACTGATTATATGAAAATAGATTCTACTCCTAGTTGGCATTCACAACTTACACTTCTTCTGGTCTTTTCCACTAGTGTTAAACTTATCCTTGTACCATATTTTGGATCTCAGTCAAGCTTAATGACAGCAAATACTGAACAGAGATGTTAAATTGTTGGAGTCCTTTATCATTAGTCCATCAGAAACATAAAGCACATATGCTTCAAGTCATAAAAATGCATAGAATACCAAAATCTTAACTCTATGGTCTTCCATTTTTGTCAATGCTATCATCACCCAAGAAACATAATAAGACATCAAGAGAGAAAAAGCTACTTCCACTGGACTTTATTGGATTATTTTGTTTTATTCTTTGAGATTATCTATCTCTCCTTGACAGGAAGTACAGGAACCACTCATGGGTCCAAACCCAATGCTGAGTGGTAAGAAAGTTGTATTTATCTTACTGTATTTTTCCACCCACCCTGGACTGGTTTATCCTCTTTGGGCAGCCGAGTAGCCCTCCGCTCCCAAGAGGCTCACCATATGACTGTGGGCCATATTGTCAACCCTTAATGACATTTAGTCCTATTTTAGAAAAGAACTTAACATCAAGGGATCCTCTTCCCACCACTGTGGCCATATTTTAGATATAAGAAAGGACCAGAGGTTTTGGTGTAGGAAAATACTTTGAAGACCATCAAATTCAGCTCCCATACTTTACTGATGAGGAAACCGGGGGCCAGAAAGGTAAAATAATTTTTCCCAAAATGATACAGTTTGTAGAATTTGCAGGACTAGAACCTTGGTCTCCTAACTCCCATCCCTATTGTCCTTTCCACCAGGGAGTACTACCTCAATTCTATCTTGGCTCCATACCAGGCAAGGTAATTCTGAGTGAGGAGATCAGGACAATCCTAGCAGACTTTCCATGTGGGTCATTCTATCTATTAGCAGTTTTATGGAAGCAGCTAGTTATTTTTTAGAAATGCTTACCTTATCTATTAGATGCATAACAGCACTAAGTTGTTCATCTGTGTTTTCAGTGGCCACTTTGAGATTCAGGTTGTGGAGCACTCTCATCAAAATATCTTCATCCAGCGGCTGATGCAGCTGATCAGCTAACCCCCAAAAGGACTGAGAATCGGTATCAGTCACAATTGTGACATTGGCAGTGCCATACATTTTGTCTATTCTGGCTCCACCTATTGGGTCAGAAAGCACAACCTGGAAACGCTTAGGATATGGATTTAAAGATTCTGTCTCTGGAGTTAAGATAACATCTACTACAGCATTTCTCTGGCCAGGTTCAAAAATTAATTTGCCTTCAGATTTGATGAAATCCTTCCCTGAAAGAGCTGGAGATATGAGAGTACGGCCCACTGTTTCAGCTATCTTCAATTCCTAGAATTTCAACAGAAAAATTTGAGTATCATAATTATGCTTCTAATCCTTCTTAAATTGATTTATCTCAAACAAAAAGATCTTAACTAGATAATGGTAACTTTTATTTGTTAGATTAACATAGGAGGGGAGATCCCTGAGAATTTTCAGGAAAAATCAAGGATTATTTAAACTCCAAAAATAAATGATTAATCTCAGGGATTATAATCTCCAAACCTATAAGGAAATCTAATTGTATTGAGTCAAAGATTCTCAGGATACAATTTACATATATATATATGTATATATATATATATGCCACTTAGGTACAAAATTTTGAAAGGGGCATTATTCTACCCATACTATATCATGGCTACTTTATGAATGGAAGCATAATAAGAGGGCTGGTTCTTTCTAGACCAGTTTTAATCCTGCATAGAGAGGTTTGTTGCCAGGTAGGAAATAGCTGCACATGCTCTCTAACCAACCAGGAAGAGGGAGTGCAAACATATGCTAAAGACTGGGACCCCACTGGCCAGTTTTCCCATTACAAAAAGATGAATAGATACTCAAAGATAGTGACAACATATCCCTCAATTGTTAGATAAATAAATAAAACATTTATTGAGCACTTAAAACTACTCTTTCATTTTAAAGCCATATTTTACCTTAATACAAGTGTTTTTAAAATCTACTGACATCTTTCTAATAACATAAAATAAGGAAGCCCAATTTATCCTAAAAAATTAAATTGATTAGGAGAGAGAAATGTAGATGCCACACCTCTTCCAAAAAAGCCAAAGAATAGGTATATAAACCAATGGAAGAAGTAGCCAAATGGATTCAGAAGCAATGGCCATCATATCCATGGTGATGCATCTGTGGTGAGGATTTCCCAAATGTATAAGGCAATTCTAATTATGATGCCCTGACTGTCACCTTCAAAGATGTTTACATTACAAAATTAAGGTAATGGTATTTTTTAAAGGGAACCATTTTTTATTAAAAAAAAAATACCAGTGAGCAAAAGCAGAGAACACTGTATATAGTAATAGAATTATTGTACAATGATCAACTGCAAAGGTCTAAATTCTTATCAGCAATGTAAGGTTCCAAGATAACCACAAGAGACTCATGAAGAAAAATGCTATCCTCCACCAAAGAAGTCTGAATGAAGATCAATGCATGCCATTTTTCATTTTCTTCCCTTCATGAGATTTTTTTTATTGTATATGTGATATGTGTCTTCTTTCAAAGCTTGAAGAATATGGAAATATATGTGTATATATACACACACACACACACACATATATATATATATATATATATATTGCATGACAACACTAGTATAACCTATTTTAGACTTTTTACTGCCTTGAGGAGTGGGGGGAAGAAAGGGAGGGAGAGAATGTAAATCACAAAATGTCAGATAAAAATTGTCAAAAGTTGTTTCTGTATATAATTTTTAAAAATTTTAAGTTAAAAAATGTTCATGTTTTTAAGTAAATGTTGCAGAAGCAACATACATCAGAGATTGTGCAATACAATAAACATAACATCACCTGACAGATAAAAAAAATTCTCAGTTTTTTTAATCTTTTGAGGGGAGTAAAGAAAGAGAAAGAATTAGAGGCATTAAGGATGAAAACCTGAATTTGGCCTCATATTGACATATAAGTATTCTTAACATACTCTGTGATTAAAAAATACTCTGTGCTTAACATACAGTGTTCTTCTGGTTCTGGTCACTGGAATTTTTTTTTATTTTATGAGATATTTCAGACTGAAGGAGAGAACAAAAAGATAAACAAAAAGAAAGTCATTAATGTGATGATTATGTCCAAAAGATGACCAAGCAAACACTCTCTCATATTTTGAAGGCTGGACTTAGAGGCAAGAATAATTGAGTTTAAATTCCATCTCACACATTTACTAGCTACATGGCTCTAGGCAAATCACTTGAGCTCTCTGTGGCTACTTTCCTTGTCCTTAGTTGAACTTGATGGTATCTAACATCTCTTCCAGCTCTAAATCAATGATGCTTTGACATACAGTTGGTGGAAAGTCCTGTTTTTAAATCTGGATGGTACTGGGGACTGTTGTGCTTTCCATTTATAAATTTAGGACTGTAAGGCCAGGGTGCCTCAGTTTCTTCATCACTAAAATGGAGATAATAATAATATCTATATCATAGGGTGGCTGTGAGGATCAAATGAAATCATAAATGTAAAGATTTTTGTAAACCTCAAAGTGCTAGATTAAATGTTAGCCCTTATCGATATCACTACTATTATTACCAATCCAGAAGGGCACTTTCTTTGAAATATATAATCCTAAAAAGTGGTCTGAAGCCCTTGAAAGTGACTTGTTCAGGATGGACAGAAGCAAAAGGTAGGGCTTGGAATCAGATCTTCTTGTGCTGGTCTTCTATTATTACCCTGAGAATATATTTTTGGGAAAGGGGATGAACTGGACATGTGGTGACAGAAAGGAATAAAGCTTAGTTTCCACACTTGGGCACTCCACTATCAAAAGTTCTAATTACAGTATAGAAAGGTAGACCTAGAAATTCAGAGAAATACATTGTCACTCCCATAAATTAAACATCTTTAGGCATTCCAGGTGGGGTCATGGTGGTATGTACACTTGAAGATCTCCAGGAATGTTTAGCCAGGACAGACTAAAAAAAGACATTAGGCTCAAGGGGGAAAGACACTACAGGAAGCAGTATTCTAATTTGTTGATGCCTCAAATTCTACTGATTCTTTTACTGAAAATGGGCAAGTAGCTCTGGAGAGTCCCTAATATTATCTCTTCCTATCCTTCTCTACTGTTTCCAGTCCTTTCCCTACAAACAGAATCTGTGGGAGTAGATTGTTGAAGGAAGGATAAGTAAGGCAATACCACTCTCCTCATCCCCAAACTCAAGCCTTCTCTAATTCTTATTGGTACAAAGTGGATTGCCTGTTGTCTCCCCCATTAGATTGTGAGCTCCTGGAGAAGAGGAGAGACAGTTTTGTATTATTTTTTTTGATTGTTTGTTTTGCTTTGTACTTAGCATAGTGCCTAGCACAAAGCAAGCATATAAATGCTCAATGACTTAATTTGACTGAAAATAATACTCATACATTAGCATATTGGACTTCCTCCCACAGGAAGCAGGATACTTCCACTTTGCCTCAAAAATGGACCTTATCATCTCTTGGGCATCCAGACTAAGGTTCTGATTGTTCAGCTGTTTTTTCAGTTGTGTCTGACTCTTCCTGATCTGATTTGGGGAAGATTCTAGAATGGTTTGCCATTTCCTTCTCTAGCTCATTTTACAGATATAGAAACAGGTGAACAAGGCTCAGTAACTTGCACAGCTAATGAGTGTCTGAGGCTGGATTTGGACAGAAGTCTTCATAACTCTAAATCAGGTACTTTATCCCCTGCACAACCTAGCTGCCCCTTAGAGCTGATTAGAGCTTAGAAATTTCAGAGAAGCACAGTTTCATTGGTAAATGAATAACTAGTTCAAATTTTAAAAAACAATGCACTCAGTATACTTGACAACTATCATGTAGTGCCCAATTCTGCATTGACCAAAACTTTCTAATTATTTTAAGAACAGACTTATGCATAAATATTGCAACAAACATTCTACCTGGAAAAGGAAAAAGCAAATCTTCATTTTAAAAGTTGACATGTTATTGAAGAAATGAAAAATGAAGTGATTGTAAGGAAGAGTATAAAAAAGTAAAAATTAATAGTATTAATTAAGAGTTTTAACTTCTCTCAGGAACAAAAGAACGTATATGCTATTATCTAACTGCATTAAAAATATTAAAGTTGTATTTAAAATTTCATATATATATCAACATTCTTACCTGTGTACTGAAGTTAACACACACCATTAATGTTGTACTAAAATCTCGAGCCACCTGCAAACTGATTAAAGTGGCCTTCTTATTAGCTACTGCCAGCCGAGACCCCACTGAAAAATAGACGAGGCTATAAGGTCCATCACTTTTGAGTATTTTTATCTGAGCAAATCTGGTACTGCTGTTTATTGTTGCTCCTATGCTTGTTTCATAGAGCTCCACAAAAAAATCCATTTCAAACTGAGATTTCTGCCAGGAAGGAAAAAAAGTATCTTTTATTATTATTATTTCATTTTTCTTTATCCCATAAATGCAGTCCTAACAAATTAGAACAATATGGTTGGTAGCTTTACATATTATCATCAATTATTAAGTGACCATGTTATTTCTAGCTATTATCCAGAAGTGTCACTTTTTTAATTTATTCCAATAAATGACTACATAATGACTCTTTAGGTCCTGGAATAAGGAGAGCACCAGTCACAGAGATAGCTGGTTTTTCTTTGATGTGCTTGCATTTCTACATGCTTTCCACTCCTCTATCAAAAATACATTTATTTTTCTCTTAGAATTCTCCTTAGAAGTAAAATCATATCAGTAAGTAGCATCATTTTACTTACCAACTTCTGGACCTAGAAGATTTAGTGTCCTGATGAGAATTTATCGATCTATTATTATATTTTCCTTCTAATCATTTTGTGAAGGTTATTTTCTAATGGCTGATTAGATTAAAACTCATAATAGAGTATTCACTCATTTCCTACTTTATGATTGCATATTATCACTTGATCCCAAATCTTAGTGGTATTGTTGGGTCCATTGATTTACCCCCCAAAAGTAACAATTTCTCCAAAGACATCTTCTATTGTCTAATCATTCACTAGATATCATAGTTCTGCATTATATAACACAAGCATCAAGTATTATCAGTAATCCCCAAAATATGTTTACCTTGTGGGATGAGATCTATACTATAAGCTTTTTATGAGTCAAGAAGAGACTATATAGACCTTGTGGCAGAAACATTGTACTGGAATGACAGTGTTACCTAATAGCAACCCCAAGTGAAGTCAACAAGCATTTATTAAAAGAATTTATGATGTGCCAGCCATTGTTTGTTTCTCTTGGCAAAGAAGATAGCAAAAAGGAAACCTTGGATGCTCTTTGAATACTCCATGTGTTTCTGTTACTGTTCATGGGCTTCTAAACATCTCACCTATCCTGCAAACTAACAAAAAATTCTCCAGTCTCATCAAAAAGACTGCTTCTTCTCAGCCACTGGGTAGGTAAATGTTAATCTACAGTCCAGTCAGAGATGCCTAAGTAAATATTATGCAGTACTCATTAGTTTTTATTTCATACTTGCGATTCAATTGCCTGGTTCCTGAAAATCTCAATTCCCCTTGTAGATAAGACAGAAGCACTGGGAAAGGAGAGTATTATTAAGTGACATCCATGGGTCTTCCAGATACATGGGTACTCCCCCTTTGTTTAAATAAGGATTTCTGCCTCCCATATAGAATCTTGTGCCTTTGTTCTATAGGATAAATGTTCCTCATTGTAAAGATGATTATACAGTTCCTTTACATCACTCATAAATCTCACTTCAAAGATGTTATAATCTAGGTAAAGAACTCTTAGAAGAAAACAATGTACCACTGAGTGGCAACATAATTAGGATTAGAAAAAGGAGAAATCTTCCAGTCTTACAAACTGTTATGGGTATAAAATAAAAATTAATTGTGACTGGGAAGCACAACTACCTAACTCTACTCTCTCTCAACTCCTAAATGTGACTGAAACACTTCCTGAAGGGCAGGCGTATTATGTAGTTTCTAGCATTTCCCTTTTCTGGTTAAACTTCAGTCACTACTGGCTGATTATATATAGTTTATACAGTTTAAATTTTTGTTTCTGGGTGCAGAGAAAACCAGAAGCAAAGAAAAAAATACTGGAAAAGAGACTGAAATATTTCTTCCTTTTTTGGTATTAAAATATAAACTTTTCCTCTAATAGCTTTTGAGGTATTGGATAAGGGGAAATTTCAGACTTATGATAAATGGATAAGAAACAGTACAAATAAAAAATCTCCTGTAGTCAGGGAGGGGTTTGGGGGAAAAGAACCAAGAGAATTTTTGCCTGAGGTAACTCTGGGGATCATCTTCCCTCTGACAACTAGCCTAAGGCTGGAAGACAGGTCTAAAAAATATCTAGTAATAGATAAAGGAAAAGTTTAACTTAAATATACTTAACAAAAAATATGACAAATTCTCCATCTGAAGTTTTCCAGAAAAGCAAAATCATTTAGGCTCTATTACTGTGCACGGAACATGGATCTCATAACCCTATCTACAATAAGATTCAATGGCTATTATCTCTAGGGCATAGCTAGGGGCACAGCAGAGAGAGAGCTAAACCTGGAGTCAGGAAGACCTAAGTACAAATCAGACCTCAGAAGCTTAGAAATTATATGGCCCAGGGCTGTAGTGAGAATCAAATGAGATAATGTATGTATTTTTTTTTTTATTTTAAAGGTGTTTAGCACAGTGGCTGGCATATAGTTGGCATTATATAAATGCCCATTCCTTTTCTTCCCCAAATACAATATAACCTGCTTTGTTTGGTATTTAAAGCCTTTCATAATCTGGCTCCAACCAACATGTCCAGAGTCATCATTATTACACCACTTTATGTGTAATCTTAAAAGGAAGGGCCAGGAAAATTGGATGTCTTGAGGCTTCCCGCTCACATTTCATCTCCCTTCCCTGTGACTGCACATGCTGTCCTCCCTGGCAGGAATGAATCTCTCCTCACATCTTAAAATGCCAACTTTTAACCTTCCTCGTTTCTTTTATGGCTCCATTCAAATTCTACTTCTACTTGAGGACTTTGGTGATTTTTTCAGTTGCTACTTCCTTGCCCCTCAAACTATATCACGCATAAATTTTGTGGGGGTTTCTTTGTCTACATCTTGTCTCCCTCTATATAAGGCAGGATCCTTGAGGATTCATTGAATTTTGTCTTTACATGCCCAGCCCCTTTAATATAGAAAGTACTTCATAAATGCTCGTTGATTGAGCATGTTTGTTTCAAACAAAATGATCTGATCTCGTTTTCTAAAGGAGCATGATTAATGGAACTCTATATTTGATTTTGTTCTTACCTTATTAGGCTGGAGCTCAATGGAGATTAGGCACTTCATCTGGCCTGCCACACAAGTCGTGGTCCCTGAGACAGACAACAGCATTTCACGTAAGTCTACTCCAGCTCTCTCAAGTACAACAGCTGTTTTGTTAAATGTGGCTCGCCAAAAGATCTTGACATCTTCGAAAGCCCTGCGGACAAAGTCAAACTGTTTAAGTTACATTAAATCAAAGTCCAGAATCACCATGTCTGATCATATTCCATTTTCTTTATCAAAACATACAAAACATATTTATTGCTCATTTGAGTAACATCATAAAACCTGAAAACACCAAATGATAATTACCAATTATGCCAGTATATGTCATTACAATTTACACAATTTCCATCCTTCTTTGACATACTTTGTCTCCTCATGATCTTCATGACCTTGTGAAAAAATAGGCTAGTTATCCCCATTTTAGACAAGGAAACTGAGACTTTGGGACATGAGATGATTTGTATAGGGTCTTATTGTTAGCAAACAGGAGAACTGGGACTATAGGACAAAGGTTTGTTTGTTTTTTCTTAATTTAACCCCTTCCAGTGCTTTTTCTGCTACACTGTGACTTTTTCTTAGTATAGAAGTTACCTTCAAGATTATCTATTTCAATGCAATCATTTTCTACATGAGAAAGATAAAACCCAGAGATAAAGTGTGTGCTCAAGATCATAATGCTAGTGAAATACAGAGCTGGAAGTAAAATTCAGATACACAGAAGTGCATTCAAAAGAAAATCAAAATAGCTACTTAAATAATATATTACTTACTGTATTCAGTTCTGGGCAATGTATTTGAGAAAGGGCATAGACAAGCTATTGCTTGCTTAGAAGAGGACAACCATAATGATGTAATGATTGGGAAATACACTGGGCTGGGGTAGGCTGAACAAAATGAGGATATTCAGTTGGTCAACTAGAATTTATCGTGTACCTGTACTGTTGTAGGTACTGTGCTAAGCACTGAGGATTCAAAAGGAAAAAGAAAAAGGGAAAAAATTGTGCTCCCCGTTCTCACAGAGCTCAGGGTCTAATGCTCAGACTAGAGATGAGAAGGCTAAGAAAGGGAAATGTTCACCATATACTGAGATAATAATGGTCTGCTATATAAAGGACAGATGGTTTCCTGGGTCTTAAGAGAGCAGAAGAAAGAGTAATGGGTAGAAGTTGCTGAGGGATTAATTTCAACTTGATATGGAGATGTAACATTCAGCTTTATACAGGGATGTAACTATTTTGTTGTTTAGTTATTTTTCAATCATGTCTGACTCTATGATATTTGGGGAGCTTTCTTGGCAAAAATAATGAAGTGATTTGCCATTTCCTTCTCTGGCTCATTTTACAGATGTGGAAACTAAAGCAAGAAGGGTAAAATAAAAAAATTGCTCAGGATCTCACAGCTAATACATGTCTAAAGCTGCATTTGAACTCATGTCTTCCAAACTCCAGGTTCAGCATGCTATTCACTGCACTAATTAGCTGCCCTATCTATTGGGTATATCTATTGCCCTAATTATTAGAACTATCCAAAAGAGGAAGGGGCTATCTCAGTAGAAAATAAATTAAGTAAGCATTACTAACAAACAGTAAGCAATGGTTAAGTATGTTTGTGATGTTGCAGTGATGATAAACTGTACTTATCTAGTTTTAAAATATCTATTACTTCTGTTTATTGTATTTTTATTTATTGTGCTAAATATTTCCCAATTACATTTTGCCTTGGGTTTGGGCTGAACACAGGAGTGCTGTGGGCCACATGTGATGTGGGGTTACTATTCGAGACCTCTGCTATATTGGAATCCCCTATCAACTATGAATTGGACGACTTGACATGAGACATCCTTAGTAATTCTGATATTCTAGAATTCTATTCCATTCATGGAATCAGGTAAAAATGAATCCATTGACAGCAATTAAAATTCAAACTGTAATACTCATCAGAAAAAACTCACATGAAAGTCCATATTGTATACCTCATTTTCCTTTGAAAAATAGCAACATTTTATGAATCTGTTTTCATATGAAATATACTAAGACAAAGGGCAGCTAGGTAGCTCAGTGGCTAGAGTACTGGGCCTGAAGTCATGAAAACCTGAGTTCAAACAGCCTCAGATCCTAGCTGTGTGACCCTGGGAAAGTCACTTACCCCATCTTTGCCTCAGTTTCCTCATCTGCAAAATGAGCTAGAAAAGGAAATGGCGAATCATTCCAGTATCTTTGCCAAGAGGTCACAAAGAGTGGTACATGACCAAAAGTGTCTGAACAATAACAAAAAGAAAGCTATGGTATGAGGACTGTAATAATAAAGGAGATGTGGAATTTTTCAAACACATTGTTGACAAAAAGCATAGAATGTTAAGTACACCAAAATAACAAAGAAAGGTTTATTTCTTACAGAAAAGAAACAAATTAGATCTTGGCTTTGCCTGGTTCTATCAAGTTACTGACCAATTTATTCCTACATAAAAGATAAAGTAAATCAATGAAGCTAAATGGCATATAAAACAGCAGAATGATGGGGACATTATGAAATGACATGGCAATCTCTCCTGCTAATATTCACTTCTGCCTCCTCCATTTGAATCAGAAACATATTGAATCAAAAAAACATTGGAGCCTGAACAGAGAAGCAACATGTCACATCCTCCTTGTCTGCACCTGTTTGGTTGCCTAGTGACAGTCAGGTAGACATTTCTTTTAGCAGAGTCTCCATCCAGATCCAGTCCACTCTGTGAATCCTCAGTGAATCCTACAATACCATTCTGAACATCACTGCCTGCAAGGTAAAATATGCATTGTAATCATTTATGTGATTTCAGGGAAATTGTCAATCTGTCACTCATTTGTTCAACACAGGTAATGAAATCAGTGATATAAACCACAGTTTGGAGGGGACCTTGAGCTCATCTAATTCATTACTCAAAGCAGCATACCCAAAGGGCTCCATTTAGAATTTAAATCTAGGAGATCATGGATGAAGGGATCACATAGAGATAGATGTGATTTTGCTTTCTCCTCATCCTGTGAGTGAGCCTTTTGGCAATTTCTAATTGCATAGATATGGCAGACTGGCATAACAAATGGCACATATATTAACTTGTAGGCCAATTATAACTCATTTTATTCTTTAACACAAATAATATATTTAGTTTAGGTTTCTAACTGACAATAAGCCTACTGGGTATAGAATATGGTGAAGATTTTATACAAGAGAATTTGAACTAAAGACGACAGTGATAAACTATATGAATGATCAATTAAAAAATAAGTTCTGTAAGGGTAAGTGCAGCATAATAAATGTATGTAGCACTTAAGTTCAGAAAAGTAATCTCTTGATATATAAGATCATGACATATGACTGTGGGTTCTGAAAAGCTATTTCTGGAGAACACAATGGCTCTAAGGGATTCTACCAATCTCCTGGGAAAACTTCCACAAAATTATATTATTTAAGCCAAGAGTCAAGAGGGAAAAGAGAAGGCAATAATAGTTGTTAAAAAAATTCTTTATCCTCACTTTTTCCATTAGCATCTCTATGTACATAATGTCATATCTTTGTCTCTAGTCCTTAGCTCTATTCTGAGCACATTCTCTGTGTACCCTGCCATCACCTCAAATTCAACATGTGCATTCCCCACTTAAATTCTTATTCATCTCAGCATCTCTATTTCTCCTAAAAATACAAATATTATCTCAATCACCACCGTTTCAAACTTCAGGGTCATCTTTGATTCTTGTTACATACCCTACTCCATCCAAAGTTTGCAAGTCTTGTTGATTCTACCTCATCAACATCTCTTCCTTCCCACTCTTCTCCATTTCCTTCAATTCTATCCTATATTGTTGTGTTGTTCTGTTATTTCTAACTCTTTGGGACTCCATTTGGGGTTGGCAATTTCCTTCTCCAGCTCATTTTACAGATGAAAAAACTGAGGCAAAGAAGATTCAGTGATTTGCCCCAGCATCACACAGGTAGTTTGTGTCCGGAGCCAGATTTTAATTCAAGTCTTCATGACTCCAGGTCCAGCTTCTCTAGAATAAGCCCTCATTAAGACTCTTCTGGACTGTTGTAACATCCTCCAATAGTTCTCTCTAAGTCCATTCTTATTCTTCTGCAATCCAGCTTTTGCAACACTGCCAAAATGACCTTCCTAAAAGCCCAAGTCTGACCACATCACTCACACTTAAAAAACTGTCGATGGTTCTTCACCCTCTGCAGCATAAAAAACCAAACTGTTTACCTGGTATTCAAAACCCTCCATAGACTAGATTCATTCTACCTTTCAAGCTTAACTTTACTTTTTAAATTCAAATTTATTTGGATTTTTTGTTACATTAAAATACTGAGAAAACTCTCTCCCTCCCTATCCTATTAGAGAACCCATCATTTGACAAAAAGAAAAAAATTATATATAAAACTGTCTTATTTATTTCAATTTATCAGTTCTTTCTCTGAAGGTGGACATACACAATTCTTAAAACAATATTTCTATCCTAATTTTAAACTATTCTCCTTCCTACACTCTTTTTGCTAACCAGAACTAGGGTTGCTCACAATTAACTTGATCTTTTTCCTTTCCCAGTATCAATAGACAAACATTACTGCATATATTTCACTTGAATGCCTGAGATCCTGTCTCCCCACATCTCACCCTGCTGCCATCTTGCCTTTTTAAGAACTACCTCAATCACTAGCTTTTCCATAAACAAAGACACATCCCTAGTCTTCCCTATCAATGATCTCTCTCCCTCCCATTGTTTGGCCCTCTTCTGAATTCCTCATTATCTCTCACTCCCCATAGCCAAGCTGTTTGCCACAGCATACTGATTTCCCTTTTGCAACTTCTCTTGAATATGGCCCCTTCTCTCCTTCCAACACTGACACCAATAGGCAATAGCCTTGGTGAGGTTGCCTCCCTCTCCACTCCAATCCAGCCTATATTCAGTCACTAAAGTGATTTTCATAAGGTGTAAGTCCAACCATGTCAGTCGCCCTACTCAATAAACTCTAATGACTTTCTATTGCCTCCAGGAGAAAATATAGAATGCTGTTTGACATTCAAAGTTTTTTTTAATAACCTAGCCCCCTCCTATCTTTCAGTTTTTTTTTACATCTTACTCCCTAACACATACTCTTTAATCCAGTAGCACTGGCTTCTTGGCTGTTCCACAAATAAGACACTAGCCCTTGGCACCAGGACTTCTCTAGTTGCTCCCTGTGGCTGGAACTTCAGACTACTGACTTCTTTTGTCTTCCTTTAAGTCCCTACTAAAATATCACCTTCTACAGGAAAACGTTCCCTACTCCTCTTAATTCCAGTGCCTTCCCTCCTTTATTTAATATTTATCCTATATATAGCTTATTTTATATGTATTTTGTTTGCATGTTGTCTCCTCTATTAGACTGTAAACTCCTTGAGGGCAGGGTCTGGCAAGAAAGAAAAAGAAAGAAAGAAAGAAAAAGAAAGGAAGAAAGGAAGGAAGGAAGGAAGAAGGAAGGAAGGAAGAAGAAAAGAAAGAAAGAAAGAAAGAAAGAAAGAAAGAAAGAAAGAAAGAAAGAAAGAAAGAAAGAAAGAAAGAAAGAAAGGAAAGAAAGAAAGAAAGAAAGAAAGAAAGGAAGGAAGGAAGGAAGGAAGGAAGGAAGGAAGGAAGGAAGAAGGAAGGAAGGGAAGGAAGGAAGGAAGGAAGGAAGGAAGGAAGGAAGGAAGGAAGGAAGGAAGGGAAGGAAGGAAGGAAGGAAGGAAGGAAGGAAGGAAGGAAGAAGGAAGGAAGGAAGGAAGAAAGAAAGAAAGAAAGAAAGAAAGAAAGAAAGAAAGAAAGAAAGAAAGAAAGAAAGAAGAAAGAAAGAAAGAAAGAAAGAAAGAAAGAAAGAAAGAAAGAAGAAAGAAAGAAAGAAAGAAGAAAGATTCAGTACAGATTAGATTAATGGGCATGCATATTTTTTTCCTGAGAACCTATTTGTTAAACCAATGTATCTCCATATTGCTAGATTAAATATTTTGAGGTGATAGGATCCTTGGTTTTATTGGTATAGGAAACCCAGAGAAACTTCCTCAACTAATGCAGTTTTACATTTTATTAGATAGTTGTTTAGAGCCAGAGCCGCCCAAGAGGTTAAATGACTTGCCTAAGATCACATAGCTAGTATAGGTAAGATGTCAAACTTAAACATGTCTTTTTGACAACAATCCAACTCTCTATGAGCTACCTTACTATGCTCCCAGACACTAGAGTATGTGTTTTTTTATAGATGCGTATATGTATGTGTTTATATTTTTATATGTATGGTCAATATCATATCATATCATTTTGGATCTATACCTATGATTTTTATGGTATAGAGATCTTACCATGAAAAAAAATCAACTCTGTAAAAGTAGAATTGTAACTTTTCTGTAACTGATATGGTCTTAAAGGACTGAGAGAACATTGAGGTTATCAATTCAAAGTATATTTATAGTTATCTAAGGGTTTTTCTCATCCTCCATTGTCCACTGCAAGCTCTTTGAATTAAAGGAGGAATTTTATTAGATCTTTGCATTCCTAACACTACTGCAGTGTATTGAACATAAAAGATGCTTCATAAATCCAACAATTATATTGTAAATAATATACATTTGATGAAGCAATCTCCTATATGATTTTATGTTCATTTGAATCCCACAAGGATTTATGAAATTATTATCACAGTAACTAATAACTGTTAACTTTAGAATGGGTTGTTGAGAAAGTTTGTCCTAACTGATTCTCTTTGGAGAGTGTCAAGTAGGAAAAGAAAGGAGAAATCAGTTAAAACAAGATAGATTACTTAGGACTGTTTAAGTCCATCTAGAAGGAAGGAGGTAGACAAATAATATAAGATTTTATCCAAATCTATTATTCAATCAATGATGGCAAACCTTTTAGAGATAGAATGCCAGGCCCACCCCACCCCCACCATACCCTGCCCTAGACCAAGTGCTATGGCCCACCTCCTACTTCACCCCTGGTCCCTCTCTTACCCCAGAGAGGGTAGGAAGTGCTCCCATTGGCTGCTGGGCAGAGGGGTGGGGGAAGTGAGGAATATC
This sequence comes from Monodelphis domestica, assembly GCF_027887165.1. Taxonomy (NCBI): domain Eukaryota; kingdom Metazoa; phylum Chordata; class Mammalia; order Didelphimorphia; family Didelphidae; genus Monodelphis; species Monodelphis domestica. The sequence goes on along the minus strand of NC_077229.1, from coordinate 469,878,407 downwards.
CCTGGGTGCATGGAGAGGGGGAGGGGAGCAGCTCTGCCCCAGTCCCTCTGGGTTTCTGGTAATGAACTCTGGCCAATGACAGCAGGCATGCCCAGAGAGAGGCTCTGTGTGCCCTTTTTGACACATGTGCCATAGGTTTGCCATCATGGTCATAGAGTATGTGAATGGCTCTGGGATCACTATACAAATTAAATATTCCCCTGGAGCTATACTTACAATGTCATAGCATTCATATTATAGGTGAAAATTGTCAAATGGGTTTCCCTCAAAGGGAGCTTAAAGTAGATTTTCTTGTACCATATTCTGTACCATAGTAGGTCATTTTTTTCATCAACACCTATTAAACAATGACAAAAATACCTTTAATAATGATGGTTGCAAAAGCTGCAAATCCAGTGTCATCCCTTCCTTTTATAATCTGAGCTCCACCCTGAGGGTTGGTGAGAAAAACATAAAAGAATTCTTGTCCTTCTGGCTCATCATCATCCAAGATTTGAACATATATTTTATTTTCTCTTTCTCCATCCAGAAATGTAAGAATGAAAGACTGTTCTATAAAATCTTCTCCTTCATTGGCCCATGTAAGGTTAGAAATTCCATAGGCATCTTGAAAAGGGAATTCACCAGTTTCTCTCTGAGCACTTATTCCCCCAAAGGTTTTAACAGCTATACTGACATTACCATTGAATCCACTCGTCCTTCGGACCAAAATTTCCACAGTAGTAAGTATATTTTCCTTCATATCTTCTTCAACATAAATGATGGGTGGCCCAAGACTAAATATTCCTTTCATGGAAACATCAGTGACAGTGACCACTTCAGGTTTCTCAGGCACAATAGCTCCATTTGTGAGAAGGACAATACCAGTTGCTTCAGGAACAAAAGTCACCATTTCAGTTGTCTGGGGAATGGCAGTAGTCTTGGGGGCTTCAGGGGGAGTGACAACTGTGTGAGATGCAACAACAGCCTCCGTAGCCTTAGGGAAAGCAGGAGTTGTTAGAGGGAGAGCAGCATCCATCACACTTATGCCATCATTGTCTAATATTGTAATAACTGCAACACTGAATTCTGGATTTAATCGTGGTTTCCAATGAGCATCCAACTGCTGCCAACCTTTCATTTCTACAGAAGTAAGATTGACATAAAAAACTTTTGTCATCTCAGGAAGTTGATCATCCACGATAGTGATTTCAAAATCAATATCTGTCTGTAATTTTTTAAATAGTAATTCTCCATTCTGAACAGGCCCAAAATCTTCCAGGGGTTTTGCACTTCCTGCTGTAGTCTGATAGGTCACTTTAGTCAAGTCGCCATGGAAACCAAACAATCTCTGTACATTCAATCTGACTCTTTGTGCATCTTCTGATATTATGACATCTCTTGAGATCATGGAAAACTGAAAGATTCCCATTGGCTCGATTTCAGCCACAGTAAATCCTGACCTGAAAAGGAATAACATCATCACCACCACGAAAGACTAGATTAGTTGGCAAGAAGTAACAGTTCTTCTGAAAAGATGAACATTTCATGTATTTGTTTCTTAACATTGACATGATCTCCTCGGGGTGGCAAAAACCCTGCATACCAGTGGATGAGGCCAATGTCCTTAATGTGCTAGGATGAAAGGGATGCATTGGTCTGCCATAACATGCATGGTTGGGATGGATGACAAGCAGGCCTTAGTTGAAAGGATAATTGATACAATAACTAATAAGAAGGCTGCAATTATGTATGCCTTTTGAGAACACTTAATGTAAATAGACAAAATGTCTAATAAAACATATAGTATTATGTCTTCCTTGTTATTTTGGATTCTATGTCCAGAAGGCCATAACTGTACGTTACAGTTAAATATGGAGCCCTATGCTCTCCATTTCTCCACCATCTATGAATAGGCCTGGTGTCAAACATGCAAGCTTGGAAATCCAGTGGAAGGAGGGCTTGACCTGGAATCAGGAAGACCAGAGACCAAATATGGTCATTGACAATAGCTATGGGACACTAGGCAAATTATTTAATACTGTTAGCCTCAGTTTCCTTGTCTGTAAAATGAGCTAGAGAAGAAAACAGCAAACCATTGTAGTATCTTTGAGAAGAAAACCCAAAGAGGAGTCCCAAAGAGTTGGACATGACTGAAAATGAATCAACCACAAAAATACCCAATACATTTACTTTATTTGCTTCAGCCCATTATCACTTCCTGGGATGAAAAAAGGAAGGCAATCAGGGTCAATCTTATTTTTTAAAACTTATATTGACTTTCATGATTTTTATAGTTTTTCATCAAAATATGATGCATTTTCAAAATGAAATATTAAATAATGTGAATGCCCTAAGACATAGTGATGACACAATCTTGGTAACTGTGGCTTTCTACTAAAATCTGTTAAGAGAACTTTTATTAATTTTTCCTTTTTTATATTTAAGAGGAAAAGGAGCAATAATTTTTTTCATTAAGAGATCCCCTGCTGTGTAGTTTGGCAGTTAGAGAACCCCTGTTGTGCCATTTGGCAGTGGGTGACAGTTAGAAGGGTGTGACTAAGGGTGGTTTGTAAGTTGCAGACAGTTGGAAAGGGCTTTTCATCTCTTGGTCTCCTGAGGAGAGGAGTGTGTGACTCACTCTCTCTGAGACGAGAAATGGAATTTAAGGCCTTATCAGCCTTATTAGTCATTGATAACTTGGGTAGATAGGTAGTTAGTGGATATATTTGACTTTTGGCCTAGCAGAAGATACTGCCCTCTGAGATGGATAGATGTAGGGTTTTCTAGAAAATTTTAGTAAGGATTGGGATCTTGGGTATAGTTATAATCTATTATAAGATTACTTTCACTTTCCTCCTTCCTATATCCTATCTGGATTTCCTAATAATAAACTAAGTGTTTTGCATTTAATAAACTGCGCACTGGCTTTTGATCAAATTCCTTCCCCCCCCAAAAAAAAAAATTTAGCACCTTCACAGATCCCAGAAAGAATGAGCCCTTGTATATTTTTACTTTGTAATGTGTAGCACTTACATAACACTATGTATAAGGTATGGTCTTTAAGTAAACACTGTGAAAAGGTTCATATTCAGAGTCATGGGATCATAGATAGGCTTTAGAGTCAGAAAGAACACTAAATTATCCTTGCCCAAATTCATAGAAACACTTAGTGTCATTAAAAATGATTAGGCCTATTGACAGTGAGTATTAACCTGTCTGGGTTTCCTTGTCTTTCTGATTTGTAGAAGTCATGTAGCCAAAGTCTCTGAATCTGTCACAACTCCTTTTAAATGGGTTTCAATGTTCCTTTGATTATGCTTAATATCAAGAAGAGATAACTTCCTGCTTAGAGTTCTCTTAGGCCTCTTTCAAAGTGGTTGTTACTTATTTGTAAATGAACTAGTTTCCCCACATTAGCCATACTACACTTCAAAAGAAATATGATTTCATGCTCCTGTAGGGGCAACCCATTATTAGGCTTTCTTAGACCATCTTGAAGGAGTAAGTATAACCACAAACAAACAAAAACACCTATTCTTGCCATCCTAAACTTAAGCTGATCATCAAACAGCAAATACAGCTTTTACTTCCAGGGCAAGCAGACACTTCAGCTTGGTAGAAACTGTAAACAACTAACTAATAGTCATTTCAGACAATTTGCTTATTAGAGGAATAAAACAGGTTACAATGAAGTATCAGAGGAGGACTTTCATGGAGGTAGCATTCATATAGAGAGACTTTATTTTAAAAATATAACTAAAAACCAGCTGGATTCGCATGTTTTAAAATCGAATCTGGTATTTCAGTCTTCAACTTCTTTTTTTATCAATTGGAAAGCATTCAAAAGTGGCACGTCAAGTTGGTAACATTGAGCTTCTGCTCAATTGTAGATGGGGGAGGAAAGTGTGCCTCCAGGATAATTTCTTGCTGGAGAAGGAGCAGGACAGTGCTGCCTCTGATCATGTGTCAACGCATTAGGACATGGTACCAAGTATAGAACAAGTGGATTGTGACCTTCACAAGTAATCGAGAGGACAGTGTGGAAGAGACAACTTGGCCACATGCTATAGAGACTTGGGTCACATGCCATCTTTAGAACACATTACTTCTGCCTATATTAAAAGAGCCATGCTTCCAAATCAAGGAAATCTATCCCCTAACTGATTCCATTTTGAAAAAAAAATAGATTCAGATTAAATATCTGTCACCAGATTTTTTTAATTCCTCATATCCATATATAATGAGCCTTTAAAATTGCTTAATTGTGTCTTAATTACATATACCTCAGTCGAGCTCCTCCAGGTGCACTGCTCTGAACTGTTGATAAATGAATAATAAATGCCTCCGGTCGACCTGGTCTAGGAAGAGTTGATAATAAAACTTCTTTACTTTGCTCATGATGAGAAAAGGTAAGAGTGCCTAGAAAGGAGTATGGAAGAGAAGAGATATAGATAATCAGGTTTTAAGTGCATGTTCAATTCTTATTAACACTGTGAAAATATGTAAAAATATGTAAAATTGAGAAAGGAGATGGGCCAGTCATACAAGAGGAAATAAGGGCAGCAAATTGATAGCCAAACTGATACTCTGGTATGCCCCAAATTCAAAAGGCCAAAAACAAACCAGTAAGAAGTCCCTCTGGTCCATGTGGAAGAAACATAGAGGATTTGCAGACAACAAGGGCAGACAAAAGACATAGATAAGAATTTACTATAATAAGAAAGAATAACTATAGATGAAATGATATATCTGTCAAAGGATTTCTTCAGAGCCTTTCACTTGGCAAAAAATAAAAGTATGATATTTACTCTTTTAAATATCCTTTTGGCATGGGCATTGTACCCCCAAAACTATAGAAGTGTCTCAGGCAACTATAAGCAGGGAAATTCCTTTGCTCCCTGCTATCCTTGTGACTCCTAACCCCAAACATCTGATAACTCCTTTAAAGACCCTGAGATTATTCTCCTTAGATCGTGCTTTAGATAGACAGAGAGATATACTTCCTTAATATCATCAAGTTGTATCTCAGCCATTGATCTGTCCGCTAAACTATGATGGTCACCCCCTATGTCTTCAGGCAAACCTCCCCCCTGCCCATGCCTCAGTGAATACCACTTTAGAGTCACATCTTCACCATGGCACAGAGTCAAGATGCATCTTCACTGATGTAAAGACTATAAAGACCCCAGAATTGACATCATTGGGGAACAGCTTTCCATCTATTCTGTTCCACCTGGGAAGCAGTCTTCCACCTATGCTGTCCTCCTGGCCATATTCAACATTACCTTCTAAATTAATAAAATTCTCTTTTCATTTTTAAGCTAAGTTTTGGAGTCTTGCATCCTTGCAAAAGGTACCCTTCCTGAACCCCAGGGGTTTACCTCAAGTCCCCTACAACACTTTCTCTGAAAAGGGAGAAAAATGGACTGAATATTGTTGATGGGGAAAAAAATGTGGTAGAACTCTGTATTTTGGAATACCAGATGATGTAGAATAACAGAAACAATCCTGACCTATAGACAAGGATATGCTGGTAAATGTATAACAATCACAACCCCCCCAAACCCCTCACACACACACAAGGACATAGGACATATTAACATTTTCTCCATAAGTTTTTTAACTTTAGAGATCAATAAAACATAAAATCAAGCCCCAATTTGAAGTATTTTCCCTGTCCACACTGGAAATTTAACAATCAGCTTTAAGGGCCCTTAACTGGAGCCAATTCTAGCTTACCACTGCCTGTATGGAAGGAATTCTAATGTTTTGTGTATCATGGATGCCATCCAATATTCTTCCTAGAATAATGCTTTTGAATACATAAAATAAAATACACTGAATTGCCAAGTAAGTCAATTATCTTGAAATGCAGTTATCCAAATATTTAAAAAACAAATTCATAGACCCCAGTTTAAGAATTCTTGCTGCAGAGTTTCTAATCACATGAAGAAACCAGTGTATGTGAATGCTAGTGGGGAATGATACAAACATTCAAATAGATGGCCACAGGAGAGCAAACAAGGAGATTAAAAAGAGGAACATTTTTTAAAAAATAATATAACTATATATGTATATCTCCCCATACATGCTCAATGAAAAACCGAAACAATCTATAATGAATTAAAATCCAAATATAATTTTGCCTCACCTTTACAAGTAAAAGTAGAGTATCTTTTTTTAGAATCTCCTTGCATATCCCTAAAGTCTCGTTATTCGTAGAGATGTAGACAGAGGTGAATCACTCAGGGAAGGATGACTACTCTCAGAGGGAAGCCCTTCTGTGGGTTGGTAAGTGGAAAATGGTGCTTTCAGTGAGAGTAGTTCCTGGCTATGCTCCTCTCCCCATTCAGAACCCCAGGAAAGGGAGGAGAATTGGATGTTCTCAGGGAGGCCAACAATAGCAATGTGCTTAGAGATCTACAGGATAAGGCTTCTGAGACTATTTATTGGTAAAGAAGGTCTGAGGAAGAAGGTTAGGTTAATTCATTTTTTATCAAGTGTGCCTATTAATAAAGTGGTAGTGATTTTGACAATTACAATCTCATATTTAAGAATAGGAAGATGCATATAAAGAAAATCAATATAGTCTGGTGCAGGAGCTCTTAACAGCCTCCTAATTGGTATTGATTGGAGTTAGAGATATAGGAGTCTTGTCTATTAATGAGGAGGCTGTTAAGATAATCAAAGCAAGAGGTGGTAGGGTCTTGAACTGGGATGGTGGTAGTGTAAATAGGGAAGATTTTATCTAGTTTAACTACAAATACTTGGAGAAATCATCCAGATTTGGGACCTGAATAACTAAATTCTGGGAGTGGAGGCTAGGGGTAATCAAATATGATTATAAGATCATGAGCCTGAATAGTGTTTTAAAAAAAGATCAAATGGGGGAAATTTTGAGCCCAAGGGAAGCTTGGACTTTCAGTATGGAGAGGGGGGAAAGGGAGGAGAAGCCCCTTCTCAAAGTGGGGTTCAGGGGATATAATGGTCATTATTCTGAGTGACTACCACTGTAGACCCCTCTGTCCCTTGAGAGCAAGATATAGAGATATAAAAAGATAAAGAGAAGTTTGGAAAAGGCAGGTTTAGGGTAAATAGGAAACAGTGAATTTGAAGATTTTTATATAGAAAGACAGGGTGAAGAAAAGGGTCTCTTTAATAATAATGGCAGTAGCCTGACCCTAGACAGCGGAATTGTCAACACCCACTGAGCCAGGAATTTACCATGACTTGAACCTGCCTGGCCAGATGAAGGTCCTTATCTAAAATTGCCCAGAGACTTCATAACTCTTTAAGTTGCATATTAAAGGGACTATGGCTGTTTGAAAACTTCCTCTGGATCCATTTAGCCAGATTTCCCTACTGGCTGTTATTTCACAGGCTTCCTGCATTGCTGTAATGTGAGCTTATCACCATTCAACAAAAGGGCCATTTTTATTAACACCTGATTTTCTTGCCATCCTGATGCTTCTATGACTTGAACCAAACACCTATTAAGCAAGAGGATCAGGGTCAGGAGGGGAGAGAAGAATAAAGAGCTTCACTTTGAATGGGCGGTGTTTGAGATGCTGACATTCAAATAGACATGTCCAGGAGGAAGTTGAGTGACAAGATTTAAGATAAAGAGTTTAGGGATGGTTAGACAGGTTGAAGGAGAACTAAACATTATCAGGGAGTGGGAAGGGAGAGCATCCAAGAGGAAGAAGTGGACAAAAGATGATGCATAGAGCACTGGGCCTGAAGTTAGAAAAACCAATGTTCAAATGTGGCTTCAGACACCTACCAGCTGTGATGACCCTGGACGTGTCACTTAACTTCTGTTTCCTTCATTTTCATCATCTATCAAATGGGAATAATAATTGCACCTAACTTCAAGTTGTTGGAAGGGTCAACTTGCTCCTTGGAAGGAAAGTTATGGCAAATATGGACAGCATACTAAAAAGCAGAGATATCACCTTGCTGATAAAGGTCGATATAGTCAAAGCTAAGGTTTTTCCAGTAGCAATGTATGGTTGTGAGATGTGGACTATAAGGAAAGCTGAGCTCCATTGAAATGATGTTTTGGATTTGTGGTGCTAGAGAAGACTTTCAAGAGTCCCTTGGATAGTAAGGAAATCAAATCACTCAATACTTAAAGATATTAATTTACACTATTCACTGGAAAGTCAAAGACTGAAGCTGAAGCTTAAATACTTTGGCCACATAATGAAAAGACAGAACTCATTAGAAGTGACCCAGATATTGGGAAAGAATGAAGGCAAAAGAAGAAAGGAATGGCAGAGGATGAGATAGATAGTTAGTGTCATGAAAACAATGAATTTGAACAAGCTTTGAGAGATAGAAAGCCCTGGAGTACTATGGTCCATGAGGTCACGAAGAGTCAGACATGACTGAATATCAAGAAGAAGAAAGAATGACAAATGAATGTAATATAATACTATTATAAAGAGATGAAAGGGTTGAGTTCAGAGATGCAAATTTTGGGACATGGCCAATGTGGGAATTTATTTTTCTGAACTATGTATATTTGTTATGAAGGCTTTGTTTTCTTTCTTTAAAAAAAACTATACAATGAGGGAGAAGTGGGAGAGAGATATTATAAATGCACATTAAATAAATTAATAAATAGATAGACATGTGATGGAAAAAGAACATACAGATTTTTTATGAGACAGTGAAAGCCTGGTTGAGATCAATGAGTGTGAATGTGGACAGTCATCAAGGTCACTGCTTCCTAAAGCAATGTTTGCCAGTTTGGAAGTAGCAGTATTGGGAAAGCAAATGGTGAAGGTAATCAGGCTTGAGGATGGGAAGGATATAATTGGTGGAATGATAAGAAGGGTTAGGGATGCTAGGGTGGTAGGCAGTTAATTATAGGAGAAACTAAGAAGAGAAGGAAGGGAGGTCAGAGCAGTGGGAATACAGGAAGGGATAGAACAACTAGAGGTCACAATGAGGATGTCCTTTTACCCTGCTTCTGAAGCCACTTCCTATTCTACTACCAGTTGATTTGTGAATTGCTGCTTTTGGGAGCTCTATTGCTTCTTTCATTACTGTAAATAGTTAAGATATTAAGAATCCACCATTTGAGAATGAAGCACCTTGATAAATAGATTTTCTATTGTGACCGTTCTACTATAAATGTCAAAACAAATATGCTTCTGGACAGTCCTCTTATAAAAGTTCATTATTAGTCTAGGCAATCTAACCCCCAATAGATTATCTAATATCACATCAGAATGTAACCTGGTAGCAACTCTCCACCCAATTCAGTCAAACACCTAAAGGTCTATAGCTATGAATAATTAAAATTATACTTACCAAATTTTGGTGTAATGTCACCTATGTCAACAAACTCAGGAATTTCTACTTCAGAAGGATATCTGGAGTTCCAGGTAACAGTAACAGAACCATAGGTACCTCTCCTGGATATAATAGCTAAGCTTGTGCCACTATTAATGTTGGTAAGTTGAAAGGCAGTAGAATCAAACCCAATCTAAGGTGGAAAATGAAAAAAAATGATGATTATGTCATAGCTGTATAAATTAGAAAAATTATATATTTCCTGAAGGAAGAAAAGGTTAAATGTAGGTATTTTACTTTGAGAAGATCCATCTTGGTACAAAGGTCTACCAAATAGCATCTTATAGCTTATAATTCTATATAGTTTCACTATTTGAATCATGGAGTCCATGTTTTCAAAATTAAAAAATTATTAATTCATATATTTATTATCCCCCCAACTAATGTGTATAAGTAAACAACAAAATTAAGAGCTAAGCAAGTAGTGATATTCTAACATGCCAGATACAGGAGTTAACTAGAACAAAGAATGCATTAAATCAAAGAATACTATTATAATTTAATATAAAGACACAAGTTCTTCCATTTCAACATAAAAAATCATGAGTATCCTCCTTTCTTTTCTTTTTTTATTTCAAATTTACCAATTACGTGTAATAACAAATTTTCACACAAGTTATATACTATAAAGTATTTCTTCCCTCACTTTCCTTCCCCATCCTGGTGATGGCAGGTGGATTCTACATGTATTTATAAAACATATTTCCACATTGTTCATTTTAAGTGATTAATCTTATAAAATCAAATCCCCCAAATATTAACCCAAATAAACAATTGAAAAATCATACGCTTTCATCTGCATCCTCACTCCAAAAGTTCTTTTCCTGGAAGTAGATAGCATTCTTTGTCCTTAGTCCTTCAGAATTGTCCTCAATCATTATATTTCTGAGAGTTGTTAAGTCTATCACATTTGGTCATTCCACACTATTGCTATTCCTATGTTGTACTAGTTCTGTTTATTTTACTCTGCATCAGTTTATGTAGGTCTTTCCAACTTTTTCTGAAGTCAACCTATTCCATCATTCCTCACAGCACAATAATATTCCATCACCACCATATACCACAATTTGTTCAGCCATTCCCCAATCTATGGACAGTTCTTCAATTTCCAATTCTTTGCAACTACAAAAAGGACAGCTATAAATATTTAGCAACTCCTTTCTTACACAAGCAAAGGAAAACACACACATATTCATATATAAGTATGTCCATATAAAAGACATAAATGTATATGTGTAAATGTATAATTTATCTTGAACTAGAACTTCACTTAAATTAGAGTGAATTTTATAAATAATTTTAGATTATTTTAAAGTAATTAGTGTAAATTTAAAAATAATTTTGTAAATAAATAATCTTGGTAAAGTTTCCCTATATGCAAAAAGGACTGGACAACATGACTTCTATGATTGTCTTCAACTTTAAAATTCATGCATTCATTCAGTCAATATTTTTAAGCATCTATTATATATCAAGTATTGTGGTAGACCCTAGGAATACAAAGATAAAAAAAACAATCCTTATTTTCAAGGAACATACATTTTACAGAGGAGAAACAAAATGTCCAAAGGAAAACATGAAGTAGATACAATGTAATGTCTAGTAAGGAGGGCACTAGCAGTTTCAGGATTCAGGACAGGTTCCCTCTAGGAGGTGGCTCTTGAGCAAAAATCGAAGAAAACTAGGGACACTACAAGACAAAAGTAAAAAGGGAGTGAATTCCAGGCACAGAGGACAAGCCTATGAGAAGGCAGGAAGATATAACATGGAATGTCATGCCCTGGGAACTGAAACAAAAGCTTGTTTGGCTGGAACATTGAGTGCTTGAAGGAGAGAAATGCTCAATAAATCTAGAAAGATAGGCTAAAGAACTAGATTCAAACAGATGAGTTTGTATTTTATCCTAGGGAGTTACTGGAGCTTCCTGGACAGGCGAATGACATGATCAGACCAGTACAATATCAATTTTGCAAGGATGTGGAAGAAAGAAGAGAGAATGGATGCAAGGAGAACAAATAAGAGGCTAATATAATTCTCCAGATGAAATGTGATGAAAGCCTGAACTAGGTTGGTGGCCCTAAGAGTGGAGAGGAGCCAGATGTGAGGGATACTAAGAGGTAAAAATTAACAAGCTTTGACATTTGATAGGGTATGAAGGGTGATCTAAGGATATCTCTGAGGCTGTGAATCTATCCTTCTTTTCAAATAGATCAGAATTTATCAAAGATATCCCTGGGTCATGTGAATCTTAATCCTATATAAGTGAATTCTATATCCTGATCAAAAACAATTCCCAATGATACTATCTAGAGATAATAAACCAAAGGCATCAACAAATATAAACCGTATTTGAGTTTCTGTAAAATCACAGGTTTTGTGAAATTATTGTTAATAATATAGGCTATATATCTTTTTATGGACTGGACTTGTGATTTCATTGGCATTGTATAATCCCAGTTAGGAAACTCAGTTAATACATATCCACACAGCTAGGTAGTACAGTGGAATGAATGTGGACTTGGGGGCCAGAAGACTTGGGTTCAAATCCTGCCTCGGGCATTTATTGAGTCTGAAAAAATTGCTTGACTTCTGCTTATAGCAACTGATCTATAAAATGGTGATAATGATACTATCTACCTCCTAGGGTTTCTGTAGGGATAAAAAGATCTAACATTTGTCAATTGTTTTGCAAACCTTCAAATGCTATTAAGGTGCTAATTATTATTATTCTTATTTGTTGTTGTTGTTGTAAGTTTTATTGCTGAAAAATTAAATGACTTATCCACTGTCACACAATGAGTAGGCAGTAGAAGCAGGACTTGAACTGAGAGCTTCCTGATTTTGAGGCCAATTTTCAATCTGCAACATCCTACTATTAAGACAGTTCTAGAATGTGAATATCAATGTTATCCCTCTCTCCTAACTCAGGAAAATAGGTGGTAAAAGGAAAGGAGAGGTCCTTATAACCCAGTCAGTTAGTCAGAATTAAGTACCTCCTTTGTGCCAGGCAGTGTGCCAAGCACTGGGGATACAAAGAAAGGCATAAGACAGTTTTTGCTCTTAAGGAGCTTCCAGGTGAAAACACAGCATGAGGTCACAGATGAGAGGCAGCTTGGCTTTAGGCCCCCAGGGTGGGCTCTCCATCATAATCAGGCTGGTGCTCCACATCAGCCAAAAGCTTTGCTCCACTTGAGCTAGTCATCACTTAACACTGTGCTCTCTGCTCCACGTCTCCAGAGATAACTGCTGTAATGAAAAGAACCTGGCATGCCTGTGCACATATACACACAGAGTGCCCGAGCAATGGCATATAAATGGGCTTGGTGACTCATTCCTTGACCTGCACCTGGCAGGAGGGTGTTACTCTTAACACAGCCACATGACCATTGGGTAATGAGCAGGCTAAGCTGAGACTTGGGTCCATCCCAGAAAGAGTGACTGAACTTGGAAAAAATATTCTTACTATGGACCAACTGGAAGAGAGGCATTGTGGACACTTAATGTATGACAGTCTCAGTTAACATGAAGAAAGTGATTTTTCCCTTTGATATCTCCAGGGCAAAGAGGGGAGAAAATTCTTTTTCCCACTACAGGAATAGTATCTTCAAGCTGGTTGGCCTGACACTGGAAAGCAAAGTAGCTTCTGCCCATTATAGAATGGTTGGACTTGCCAAAAAAGAGAGTGATCTCATTATCAGAAACAGAAGGAAAGAATAGGGGATGACATGGAGTGATTTTAGTTTTGAGATAAAGAGAAGTTAAAAAGAGGGAGCAGAGGATAAATGCCACCAAATTTCTCAGTAAAGTAAAAAACAAGGTGCTGAGTTCATAGAGTAGGGGAAGGGAATGTGTGAGAAATTTAAAGAGAGGCAAAAACAATATTTAGGAAAATAAAGCAAAATTATTATTTGAGTAATTATTAAAATAATGTTATGTTGTTTAAGTTTTTCTTATGTAAACTATCCTTCTACTCAAATATCCAATATATAGCCCCTAAAAATTATTTCTAAAAAAATCTATTTCCACTAAAATGCTAAAGCTAAAAATTTATTGTGATACAATTTATTCATAGATGTCTACATTATACTTTAAATGTATGTTGATCTGGCCTCAGGAAAAACTGAGTTCAGTCACATCACTACTTATGTGACCACAGACAAATCATTTGACTAACTTGTCACAGTTTCTTCACCTGTGAATGAGAATAATAATAGCACCTACCTCCAAAGGTTGTTGTGAGGATCAAATGAGATAATAACTGTATAGCCTTAGTTTTGTACCTGGCACATAGTAAGCACAACATAAATGTTGGTGTTTATTATTATTTTATTACTATTAGAATATTGGCATAAATTCTACAAGTCTTTTTTAGGCAAAGCTAGGCCAGTTGAGTAACACAGACATATACATATGTACATACATAAAGATATATATTTCTGAACATGTGTTCCTAGGGGAAAGTGTATGTCTATCCATATATATATGAATCTGTATACATATGCATGGGTATACGTGCACATATACACACATATATAAAATTAAATAAACACGCACACAGGCTCCCTCACTTTCTTCCTAGGAATACAGGTTCAGATTCTCCAAGAAGAAAAAAGGCTCTATATTGCCTCCTGGTGGTTTCTTTAACAATAAATGCAAGTCCCATTACCTCAGAATTGGCAGCTTCTTCAGGAATAGCAAGGAGAGTTGACTTTGCCTCTTCTAGTATTTTTGGCATTCCATAGAACTGTCCACCAACATGGATTACATTTAACAGCTCCAGTGTGAGATCCGAGCCCAGCAATAGAAACACCTTAAAAATGTTTATTTTGAATAATTAAAAAATTTCCGCAGTAATTGGCAAATATTCATTTTAATATCAAACTGCATAAAAACACTTATCAAAAATATATTTCATTTCTGGTTTTCTGTCTTTGTCTGTATGCATTATGGAAGACTAGCTGAGACCCACCTAAAAGTCCATGGAGAGGTGCTTGGTTAATAGGTTGCAACATACTACAAATGGGAAATAGAAGTATGAAAATGTCATCAGAGACCCAGGATCAAAAAGATGAATTGGCAACATGGGAGAATGAGGGTTATCAGTGGACAATCATGCCCCCTCTCTTTAGACCAGTGATTTACAATTCAAATAGAAACTGGATCCTAGAAAACCATAAATTAACAGCATCTATACTGTACTATATTTTTATTTTTTTTATTAAGCATTTCTCAATTACATTTTAATTAGGAGGAAACAGCCCACTCATTGCTCTAGACATTAAAAATATTCTTCAGGAAAGGGGTCCAGATTGCCAAAAAAGTGAAGAATCCCTATTTTTTTATACCCTTGTATCACTTGTTGATAACTTGGTGGCCAAATCCAAATTCTTTTCCTTTCCTTCCAACACAATCAGACAATCATAACCAATTTCCTTTCCCTTCACAGATAAAATCTTGACTTTTCTTACTTAGCCTGCTTCATCAACTACCATCTCCTTTCATCCTTTTCTTCAGTCCTTTTTTCTCATTCTTCTTCCTTTTCTCCTTCAGTTGAATTTTTCATTTTCCAACTATCTCCTCAAAAAATTCACTCTGATCTTCTTCACTAATCCAAAGTTCTCCAAATCATTTTCACAATTTTCTTTTCCTCTGTAGTCAGTTCATTTAAGCTGCTTTGGTTCCTCCCAAAGAAATAAAAAGACCAACCCTTTCTTTTTACTGATGAGAAAACAGAAATCCAGAAAGGTAAACTGACTTCCTCAAAGTCACATAGTCAAATGCCTGAGAGAGATGGGATTCAATCCTAGACCTCCTGACTTCCAATTCAGTATGTTTTCTATCATACCATATTATATCCAAGGTTTTCCTACCTCTGTGACTTTATGACTCTAGACCTGGGATGGCGAACCTATGGCACATGTGCCAGAGATGGCATGCCTAGACCTCTCTGTGGGCATTCATGCCAAAGATCCAATGCCCCAAGGACCCAATACCCCCCCCCATCTCTGCAGCACAGAGTTGCCCAGATTTCCTAACTAGAAAGCTGGAGAAAAGTGTAGCTTGGCTGCTCTCCTCTTCTCTCCTTTCCCCAGTAGGAGTTAGTAAGCAGGTCTCTTCAAGACAGCATCCCTTGCAGGATAAGACTGCCCCACCCCATTCAGAATGCAATAGCTTCTTACTTAACTTTGGCCTGAATGGGACAGAAACAACTGATGTCTTTAGTATCAGAAGCAACCAGTGTCTTTACTATACAAATTATTTGGGGTATTTGAGGGGGGGAGCAGGGCACACCTGGCACTCAGTGGGTGAAGGGGAACAGAATATGGTCTCTGAGGGGAGCATGGGCACAGCACTTGGTCTGAGGGGTGGGGCCTGGCATTCCATTTCTAAAAGGTTTTCCATCACTGTTCTAGACCAACTCCTCCTACCCACACAGCTTCAGAAACATCAAAAGGGAATGAAACCAAAGAAGCCAGGGGTTTGTAGTCTTCTACAATGATGTTCGATGATGTATAAATATCATGGGAGTCTATGATTTCCCTATATTTCTGGAACCAAAAAGCAATGCACAGAGTTCTCTTCTCACAACTGAGTTTAAAGACCCAGACAAGGCTAGTCTAAAAATTCAAAGTCCTAGTACTATTCCCTATGATTTTGCCTTAGCAATACATCTATTACTGTTTATGGCAGGCCTTCATGGAGACACTTCAGAAGAAAAATGACACTCAAAAATGTCTCCTCTCAAGAGAGCTCAGTAGGTATTCCAACACACATAATAAGTAGATGTGAATGAGACAATTACCTGAGAGATGAGCAAGTAGTGTAGCTTGTTCCATCCAAGATCACACACACAATGAAAAAAAAAAAATAGGTTTTTCTGGCAAAGACTACCTAAAATGTATTTGCTTATCTTTTTTGTGTGTGCTTTTAAAGAGCAATGCTATATCTAACTAGAAAACTATGTAAGAAGAATGTTAATTATTTTGTAGTAATTATTAATATTATTTTTTGAAGTCATTCATTTAAAAAAGCACACTAAAGTTCACTGTCACCTGTTACTACTATGCTTTTTCTATGTAATTTTTGCCCAAGTTTTTCAAATATAAGTTATATAGAGCTAATTAAGAACAAAATTGTTTTTATTTTTAAATAGGTGATCAAAATGTGGTTACAAACATATTATGAGGATTCATATGCAAAGTCAATTACAAATAACTGACTTGACTTCTACCTTTAAGAGAATTTGTTCTGAATTACTTCACTAAAAGAATGGCAGACTCTATAGCAATGAAAAGAAATCTATAGCTCTTGCATGTATAAAATACTATCATTTTAAAACTACTGAAAAAAACAATGTTAGAATTTAACAATGCAATTCACTAATTTTATGTGGTGTTCTATATGATTAGGTTTGTGCCTTTAGAAATCATAGTAAACCAACCATTAGCTAGGTAAGGTGACAGAACTTTAGGAATCAGAAAACAAAGGAATCGGAAGAGTATATACTACAAACCTGATTCATTATTGGCACTGTGTCCACTTTATAACTGGTACCACCTTTAACTATTAGATGTCCCTCTGTTCTTTCAGTCACAATTGGCTGGTCTGGAGAGTTGGGCAATATTCGATACCCTACAGCTACATCTCCAAATGTTCCAGCGAGCCGAGTTACATTAATTTGTATATATCTATTGAGGCTTTGCTCAACCACTATAGATTGCCAACGGGCATACAAAGCAAACACTCCATGAGGGTCATCATTTGCAGGAACAGAGAAGCTTGTAAAGCTTTTTTCCTTATCCACTTCTGCTCCTCCATCCACAGAAACCAGTTGTATTATATAATCCTCATCTATTTCTGGAACATCATCTGGCAGTAGCTGAATATCAAAGCTGGCTTCACTTTTCCCATCAGCAATCATGAAAAAGCCCTTTGTGGTGAGGAAATCACCAGTGATATCAAACTCACTGCTTAGTTCCCAATAAACCTAAAATAATGATAATAAAGATGTTTAATCAAAAAATAACATTCAGTCAAAACTGTACCATTAGATGCTACCCTCTACATAAAATATTACAGATAGTACATTAGACTTAAGAAAGAAAAATCAGAATGTATAATCAAGAAAGATTTCCCTTACTCCCATTAATAAATCTGTTGGCTCATATTATTGGTCTATCTGGAAACACTGTCGAATATTTTAAAAGGAAGTTAGGTTCTACCACTATAGTTATTCTTTATGGTGGTGTAAATTTGGTGGTGTAAATTTTGTGCTGCTGTACTAGTTGGCTGGCATAATTTTGCCACTCTGTAATATTTTACTTTCTCACAAGGTTGTTGTAGGTAATGCACATTCTCACAAAATAGATTGCTTTTATAAATATAAACTAGCATCATTAATATATTCTGTCAATTAAAAACTATTTATTAAGCTCTTCTATTAATCAGGCATTGTGCTATTGATGGGGATAGAAAAAAAGGTCCTTGCCCTCAAAGAGCTCACATTATAAAAGGGGAAGACAACATGCATAAAAACCATACATAAAAAAATGTGTGCAAGGTAAAAGGAAGGTAATCTCAGAGGGAAGGTACTAGTAGTGAGAGTGGGAAACCAAGAAAAGCCTCCTGCGAAGGGTGGGAGGTGAGCTAGGAACAAGTTAGGCACCATGGGAGATACAATATACTCTTTCCATCTGACAAGCTGTCTAATTTATATGCCTAGAATTCTGTACTATTTCACCTATATGTCAAATAAAAACCTAAATTTGATGATGTAAGAAAGTAGAATAACAATTTTAAAATGTCAACTTAGAAACTTTATTAATAGACCAAAATTATATATATATATACATATATGTATATATGTATATATATATATATATATACATGCCCAGAGACTACAGAGTATTTACAGAGTAGGAAATCAAGATATATTGGAAGATTTTGGCCAGTATTCTCTGAATTGCTATGGATAAATAATCACTAGAAAATATATTTAATTAGGAATACTCTGATCAGAATTTTCTCTTTGAAACATTGAATATTCAACTCAAGTATGCCAGTTAATCTCAATTTTTCAAAAATTAAGAAAATTGTTTTTCCATGTTTTGTGCATAGCTACAGCATTTTAAAATACATAAGTTTTTTGAGACTAAAATTCAATATCCTCAATCAAGTTGAAATATACTCAAAAAATCAATGAAGTATAAAAATGGTTAATATCTGTTTTGCTAAACCAAAAAGTTGATACCTTTTTCTTTTAAATCAGAGCTCCTCAAAATGTGGTCCAGGGACCCAGAGTCCCCTTCAGGGGGTCCATGAAGTCAAAACTATTTTCATCATAATACTAAAATATTTTAATTCCTCAATACAATAAATACCAATAGATAAAATTCACAAAAATGAAAGCTCTTCGGGAGTTCTTCAATTACTTTTAAGAGTATAAAGGGGTCCTGAATCTCAAAAAGTCTGAGAGCTGCCATTCTAGATTAGAATATGCATAGGCACTCAATAAGTTTGGGCAAATATTTTATCATGGCACACACTACTCTAACTACTTCAATTATTTAGTAGATATTTGGTAGAAAATCTTGGTGGAAAATGGAAAGACTCGGGCATGCACAAACCACTGTCTAGTGGCTCCCCGAAGTCATTGTAATTGTCTAAAGGTACTATCTTAACTAGTATAAAATACTCCTCATCAACTCAGAAAGAAAAAGTAGTTCAGTCATCCCTAGAGCCTAAAATTTGTCCTGAATGACTAATTAGGTCAAGCAGGTCTTATAGAAATCTCTCAGTGCCTCAGGCAACTCTCTTATCAATTTCAGAACTAAGGAAATGTGCTTTGGTATAAGAAGTTTCCTCCCCAGGAGAGCTCCTACAAAAAGAAAATCAGGAGTCTGGACGCTTCTCCCCAATTTTCCTCTACCTTAACAATACAGGTCTGAGTAGACATAACGCTAGACAAAAGTTTAAGGCTGGGAGGTGAATAATAGAATGTTTTAATAGACATATGCTAATTTAAGTCTTTGTCTCAAGTTATAATTTCCAATAACTAAACACATAGTAGAATTTTTATACTTCAAATATTCCTTTCTTTGACTTGTCATCAGGGAATCATTGGATTTAGGACCAGCAATCATAGGTTTATGGAGCGAGAGTTGGAAGGGACACAGAGGCTATCTAGATGAGTAATAGAAAGAAAACTGTGTTAGAGGAATGGGTCCAATTCTGACTCTTACATTTGCTACCTATGTGACCTTTGGCAAATGAATTATTCTCCCCTTGTGCCACAACTTGCTCAGTAAAAAAGATGAAGTTGGACTATATAGCTTTTGAGGTTCCATCAAGGTCTAATTTTGTCATAAACCAACCCTTTCACTTGAATGTTTCCTTGATGGTGCCCAAGCAATTTTGGCTCCAGCTAGGAAAGGTACTTCCTTTGCATGGATTTCAATGTGTGACTGGGGAAAAAGCAGAAAAATGTTTAATAAAGAATGTTTTGTTGTTGTTTAGTTGTTTTAGTCATGTCTGATTCTTCATGACCCCAGTTGGGGTTTTCTTGGCAAAGATTCTATAGTATTGACAATTCATTCTCCAGTTCATTTTACAGATGAGGAAACTGAGGCAAACAAGATTAAGTGGCTTGCTCAGGATCACACAGCTAGTGTCTGAGATTTGAACTCAGGAAGATGAGACTTCAAGCCTGGCATTCTATCGACTGCATCATCTTGCTGCCCTTCCAGGAGAATAGTATTTTTAAAAATATATATTTTGTTCTTTTGATTTATGGTAACAACACAGTTAACCAACCAGTACTGTAACAAGTACCCAGAGTGCCTATATTAAATACTAAAATTGTACATTCAAATGGCTACCAAATTCTTAAAAATTATTTTAATTAGTCCCCTTTAAGAACATTATACCTGCTAACTTAATATCATCAAAAAACTTCAGATATATTTTTGAAGGATCAGAAATGTGGATAAGCAATATCGAGGAATCTATTAAATTTTAGAGTTCTTCAGATTATCTTCAACTCAAGGTTATTTCTGCCACTTCAGTTTTACAGAAAAATGGGACACTATATAGTTAATCATTATACCTTATTTTTGTACTAGGATGCTTAATGGAAGTGTTACTGTACTTAGGAAAACAACATGAAAATAATGATACCGTAATATTCCCTGTAACTCCTTGGACTCTTTTGACATAAAACACAATACTAAGTGGTCCTTCCAAAATTGATGGTTCTATATAATTCTTCTTGGATAAGGATTCAGGAGCAAATTGAACAATTCCATTTGGATCACCAAATTTTTGAATCTAGAAAATATCAAATAAAAAATGTGTACAGCTTACATAATAATTATGGTAATGAAACAATTATCAACAGGTAAAGGAACTTACTATTCATTGATTCAAAATCTAGTTCAGGAAAGAGATGGGAAGGGGGAGACACTTGAGGAAGATACACTAGCTAATTAATATGCTATTCAATGGATCTCTGGATATTTTGTTATATTGTCTATTCTCTTTAATAGGCAAGCTGGATAGCCCACAGGTGATGGGAGTGAAAATATAGGACCCCATGATTTATAATCAAGATGCCCAACCCAATTTCTCTCTATGCCATATTTACCAACCATAACTCTAATGCTTTTCATGATATCAGAACTCTTCAGTGCCAGAAAGAGGTTTCCAAATTTGAAGTTTATGGAACCTTTCTATATAATTTTTCATCTACAGAGACATATACCCCTTTGCTTCTAATGAATGTCACAAAGAATAAACTTCATATGCATCTAATCTATTACTTCCAGGATGTATTTAATGGTACATACAAGGAATATCAATTGTCCTTCCAAAACAGCAACTTATGATTGGTTTAATATAGGTGAAGGGGAGTTGGTCTGTAGGATACCACTGAAAGAGAGACAGTTCAATTGAGAATTTCAAGGAGCATGACTCCTGGAAACAGGGATAAGAGCTGGATCTGGATGAAAGGAATAACTTGCATTGGCCATTGAGCATCAAGAAGCAAAGACAAACAGACTAGAAGAATTCTACTGAGCAATCATCCTAATAGAGGCCCCACACCTAAGGAAGGAGCAGTATCAGAGTTCCATGAAGAGAGAAAGTAGCAATATTGAGTCTTGAAATACCAGAGGTATGAGAGGTATGAGTTGTTTTGGTCATGTGTTCACTACCACTGTTCTCTGTTCCCACAATTCCCACAGATGTTGTATGTTTTTGTGGGAACATGTACCTTAGGTTTACCAGGGAAGAATGTCTCCCAGCGACTATTCTTACTATGTCATCTTAGTAAATACCTTTGTTTTATGCTAAATGTGTTCACTAGCACGACTGTTCACTTGAAGAACACTAGTGTGGGCTTAAAAAATTATAACTTTAGAAGTTTTCTTTCTCAGAGTAGTCTCAAAATCTGTGGAAGTAGTAGCCATTCATCCCCTGGTAACCCTGCCCATGAGTACAAATATAATTTAAAGGAGTAGACTAGAGGGGGTGCTCATAGACATTAATTATGTAAACACAGTAACCAAATTTACAGGATAACTTAATAATAGTTCCCTTCAAATATTAAATATATGCAACTTAATTCAAAATATATTCAATTTAATTCAGCTCACTGAATTATTTCCAATATAAAAGGTATTTGCAAGACACAGAGGGAAAAAAGAAAATAAGATATAGTACCACAAATACCACATTATCTGGAGGCTTTTAAAAGCAGTATTTACTACACTGTATTTAGTGGTACTGCATTCAGTGAGTGGCAAATATAATCCTGTCAGATGAGATCTAAATTGAACTTCTCACCAGATTCTATCCTTCAAAATGAATTAAACATTTCATAATTTTTAAAAACATCACAAACCTATCTTTTTAGTTGTATAACATTTCACCAAATTTTCTCTGATAATCCCATTATAGTAAGGAGCACAGGAAAGAACACCTGACCTGGCTCTACTCCTTAGCTCTCCTTAGTTACTACCTGAGTTAATATGGTCCAAGTCATGTAATTCCTCAGGTTCATTATCTTCAATATCAAGGAGACTGAACTAGACAGTAATCTGTGGTTTCATGAAACCAGAACTTTACAGAAACACAAAACACAAACTTACTACAAGGAAGACATTTCTAGCCTTTTGGTCTAACTTAGCTTCTCCTTTTACAACGTGAAGTTCAACAATGAAGATTTCTTGGACTTCAACATCTTCATGGGGCAAGATTGTCAGAGTTATGGTTCTCAATCCACCTTCTCCATCAGCAAAAGAGAAGGACCCATTCACAGGTTCACCAATGTCACTGTTCAGAGGTGGTAAAACTTCTTGTGAATTTGGTCCTAATATATTCCAATCAATCTGTAAGATTATAAAATTATAAATTAATCAAAATCTATAGAGGTAATGGTTTGAGGCTTGCTAAAATATTAATTTAGACACAAGAAAAAGCATGAGACCAAAAGACACAGGAAATAGCACATAGGAAACCAAAGTAAAGATAAAATACAACCATGAACATAGTCATATAGGGAGACTGAGAAGCAATAGATGAATGACATATAGATACTTCACAAAGAGTTACCAAAAGAAAAAGAACTTTTTTAAGGAAAAACACAGGCAAGAATTGTACAGAAGATATTAAGAAGTTAACATCCATAGCCAGTGGAGGAAAGCCATACTGATGAAATCTCAAGTCTTTCAGAGTATCAAAGTAATTGTTTGGATTTATTCACCAAGATGTCAGTTTTTTAAGTCAGACTAACCTAACTGCCAACCCCCTTTTCTTTCTTTAGGGTAAATATTACAAGATAATATGAGGACAGTTACTTTAGTCAAAAGTACTAGGTCCCACCTGAATAAAAAAAACTCTGTGAATTAGGAAAATTTTTCCTAAGTGTGCAAAAATTTAAGAAAACATTGTTATGTGTGATAAATCACTTGAAATTGGATACTATGTTTCCAATGTGGAATTTTACATTTTGTTTGAACAACTCTAAATTGTGAATGGAAATAGCTTGAATGTAAGAAAGATTTCTCAACAGTAAATTCCATTTCTGTTCCTTTGGATTTTCTATTTAACAGATTCTCAGAATTAGAATAATTTAATAGTAAATCTTTCTCTGGAAGACTCTTGTGCAAAATATAGAGTACTGATCTTTTCTCTCAAGGTTATTTTAAAATAGGAACAGATATTATCTTAGTAGGAATAGTCTCATAAGAATTTCCTATTTCTTTCATATTTAAATATTTTTAAATATGCAGATTTACATTTTGTCTAAAGTAAAAATGAAATTTGCTCATATAAATTATGTAATTGCAGAATGCTTGCTTATTTTTCTTCTTTTAAAACATTTTTCAGAGCATAAAGAAATGTTAATAAATGCTTTCATAATTAAATATAAACTTGCTTAAAAATAAATGTTATTTTCTTGTATTGGTAGGTCAAATTTGTGGGTTGTTTATAAAAATTATTAAAGTTTAATTGATAAAGAATTGACCAAAGAGCTAGTGAGACCTTTATTAAAAATCTGCCTCTAACAATATGTAGTTTGTGTAATTCTGGACTTTACCCATAGTCTTGTTTTACCCATAAATATTATAATTCTATGGTCATGAAGTCTGATCAAGTGAAAATTCCTTTATCTGATCGTAATCTGCTATCATTTCATCTCTCCCTTTGCCTTGCACCCCTCAATCCTGTTCTTTAACATCCCCAGGACCTCAAATCCCTGCACCCTTCAGATCTTTCTTAGGTCACTGACCATTCACTAGCTATACTCTCCTTCCTTGCCAATCTTGACCCTTTGATGAACCAATTCAGTTCCATACTGTCCCCTTCTCTTTGTGTCCCCTGCCCCCTTATCCTATGAAAGCTATTTCCTGGCCAAGCCTCAGACTTGGATTATTCTACCATCAGATATCTTAATTCCTACTCATATGCAACTGAATCAAAATAGAGAAAATGATGAAATTTGGGTGCTCACTGCAGAAAGGCAATCCTTTTATATCTCCCTAACTGATTTACTATCATCATAGTGGCTTTTCTAGACATTTTCATATTTCCTCAAACCTCCAAAGGCTCCCCCCTATTCCAACCCTCCCAACTGCAAACTTCATATTTCACCGAAAAAATTGAGGCATTTCACCAAGAGCTCTTCCTTGTCTCCTTTCTTCAGTTTGTATCACTTAGATGCTTTTCATCATTTCCTCTTTTACCTCTGAAGAGAGATGGTCCTTCTCCTTGCCATAGTAAACACTTCTAATACACAAATAATCTTGTTTTTTCTAATAGGTTGTCTCTTTATCATGTTTTTTAGTCATGTCCAACTCTTTATGACCCCATTCAGGGTTTTCTTAGCAAAGATATCAGAGAAATTTTCCATTTCATTCTCCAGTTCATTTTACAGTTGAAGAAACTGAGGCAAACAGAGTTAGGTGACTTGTCAAGGGTCATACAGCCAGTAAGTGTATGAGGCCAATATGAACTCAGGAAAATGAGTTTTCCTGACACCAGGTCCTTTACTCTATCTATAGAGAGACATCTAGCTGCTAGCTGCCCCTTATCATTTCTAATATGTTATTAATCTTCAATCTATCCCTGTCTACTGGCTGCTTCTCTATTGCCTATAAACACATCTATGGCTCCTCCACCTTCAACTTGATCTATCCATCCTAGCCAACTGTTTTCTTACATCTCTTCTTCCTTTCCTGGCTAAACTCCCTGAGAAGATTGACTATAATAAGTGCCTCTACTTACCTCTTGCTCTTTTCTAAACTCTTAAATCTGACTTCATTCAACTAAAACAGCTCTCCCCGAGGTTACCAATGATTTCTTATTTGCAAATCTATTGGCCTTTTCTGAGTTTTTACCCATTTTTATTTCTCTGATACCCTTGTCACTGTCAATCACCCTTTTGTCATTGATATCCTCAAATAATAAATTAACTCATATATGACTTTTGGAGAAGGAAATAGCAAATCACTCCAGTATCTTTGTCACCAAAAAAGCTAAATGTGATCATAAAGAGTAAAGACATGACTAAACATGCCAAGTACTTTACATATGATGTCTCATTTTAGCCTCATAACCACTCTGTGAGGGAGATGTTATTATAACTATTTTACAGATGGGGGAACCAAGGATGAGTGAGGTTAAATGGCTTGCCCAGGGTCACACAAGTAATAGGTGTCTGAGGCCAGATTTGATCACAGGTCATTGGGATTCTAAGCCCAGTTTTCTAACCACTATTCTACCTTTCTGCTACTTCTCTCCAGGTCTTTCTGACACTGTCCTCTTCTCCTTCTCCTTCTACCTGTCTGGTCTCTTTTGCTCTGTCTCTTTTGCTGGATCTTCATCTAGGTCATGGCTACTAATTATTAATTTCTCCCAAGAGTCTACCCTGGGCCCTCTTATCCTGCCACATTGTTTTGCTTGGTAATCTCATCAGCCCCCCTGGATTCAGTTATCAGCTCCATACAGATGATTCCCATATCTCTTTAACCAGCCTGACCTCTTTCCTCAATTCAAGTCCTGAATCTCTAACCATCTTTTGGACATCTTACACTGTCCAAAATGACTTATTCTCTTTACACCCAAAACTGTCCCCTCTTCCTAACTTCTTGTTACTGTCAGGAGCACTGCTAGCCTCTCAGTCAGCCAGGCTCAACATGTCATCCTTAACTCTTTATCCTCTCTAACTGCCTCATATCCTTTGGTTTTTACCTTTGTAATATCTCACACAGCCTTCTCTACTCTGACACTGGAGCCACCTAGTGTGGACCATTATTACCTCATGCCTAGATTATTGCAATATCCTTGTCTCCCTGCCTCAAACTTCTCCCCACTCTAGTCTGTCTTTCACAGAGCTTGAACAGATCTTCCTAATGCTACAAGTCAGACCATGTCATCTCCATTCAGTAAATTCCACTGCTCCCTATTACTCTGCGGTCAAGTATAAAATCTTCCTTTCTCCTTCACAACCTAGTCCCTTCCTACTTTTTAGTCTTCTCATATGCTATTCCTTGCTGCATAACTATAATCCAGTGACACTGAATCCTCAATAAGGAAAGCGATCTCTAGACTGAGCATTTTTACACCATGCGTGGAATTTTATCCCTTCTCAACCTCATGTTCCACAAGAAGTCTTTTGGGCCCCCTGTTAATGCTTCTTATCTCCACTTGATCCTGTGTAAAAGCTTGTTTGCATGTTATCTCCCTTGACTAAACTGAGCTCCTTGAAAGCAAGGGGTGGCTCTTTCCTCCCTTGTATTTCCAATTCTTATCACAGTGCCAAATAATTACTTGTTGAATTGATATAAACTCTTGGCTCTCTAGTCAACTTTCTAAGACTAGGCTTCCAAGTGCATTTCTCCCATTCTGTATTAGAACCCCTCACTAGGAAATCAATGAAATCACATCTGATCCAAAACTGAAAACAAGTTACTCATTAGGTAGTGACAAAAGCAGTGACTGAAAGGCAAGAAATGGTAAATTCAGAAGAATATTCAGAAGAATAACATCAAAACACACAACAAAAATACTTCATATAGCACAGCTTTGAACAAAATCTATGAAGCAAGGAACCATCACTTTTTTTTTTAACATGAAGAAAGTGATTTTTCCCTTTGATATCTCCAGGGCAAAGAGGGGAGAAAATTCTTTTTCCCACAACAGGAATAGTATCTTCAAGCTGGTTGGCCTGACACTGGAAAGCAAAGTAGCTTCTGCCCATTATAGAATGGAACCATCTCATTCTATAAGATAACCAAATTGCCCTTCCTTCTGAAGATCCTTAAAGGCCCCAATATAAAGTGAACTTAATTTGCCAAATGCCATTTAAGGGAAACAATCCTTGACCCCATCGCAATCTGCACAAATCTATAAAAACTCCCTAAATTTCAGTCGTTTAAATCCTTTGACAATTTATTTCCCCACAGGAGCCTTTTTCCCTCTCTCCCGCCTCCACCTCCAGGTTTTGCATGGGGAAACTCTACCTTAATCTCTCCTAAGAGTCCTCCCGTCCTCTGGAGCACCAAGGACAAAATCAGGGTTGAACTGGGATTAGCAATAGTCATTTTGCTTTGGTTGAGAAATCGCAGGAGTCCATGGGGTGAGTCACTCTGCGCAATGGTAATTCGGCTCACTAGGTGGCGCCCAAGCACTGCTCCTCCAGTAACTTCTGTCAGCAGGATTTCAAACTGTTCCTCAAATTCACTGTATGGCAAGAAGGAGCAATTCTCTGAGTCTAAACATATTAAAATTCTGCTAAAATCCAAATAAGTAGTCATTTTCCAAATTAGTCATACATATTCAATGCACAGCGCGCACACACATGCACACACCCCCAAGTGGTACAGAGAGGGTGCTCTTCTTAAAAGCAAGCGTTATCAACATCAACATTAATGCTTAGGAATCATTATTAGTGTTTTCCTCCCCTGTTTTTAATTGCATGGCGCATTAAGACAGTGAATTGGGAGAGACTGTTTCCATATTCTGATCAGACTTCTAAAAGTCGGAAAGGGAGAAAAAAAGCACACAGTGATTTCCTCTAATTTTATGAAAGTGATAGATGCAACTCCAATTGCTTATTTTTCAACTGGATTTAAGTGGCATTTTCCTCTTACTAGCATGTAACAAATTGCTTCTCAGTCAGCGAATGTATTTTTTAGCATTTTGTTTTCCGACAAGGGACCCATGCGATCCACGCCTCAGAAAGAAGTAGTTTGGCAGAACGTGGCAGCTAGATCGAAAGGGATCAGGCAGGAGGAGCAATGGCTGCAAGTTAGGAGGACAAAATTTAGACCTGAGATCAGGTCTACCTAAAGAAGGAGAGCTCTCCAAAAGGGAAACGGGACGCTTCAGGAGGTGGGGCAGCGAGAGGGCACAGTAATTAAAGGGTCTGACTTCGGACACTTCCTAGGTGTGCGACCCTGAGAAAGTCCTTTAAACTTGTTGGCCCTTGCTCTTCTTAGACGTGTTATGAAGCCAGAAAGTTAGGGAGAGGTAGTGGGTTCTGCCTTCTTGTAAGTGAATAAACAAAGGCTTATGCAAGAAACCCAGGGCGATCCCCCTCCATGCTTCACTTGACTATTTGACTTTTTCCCTGGACTGTTCCCCTTGATTATTTCCAATTTATTCGATATAGATCTTGTTTGGTATCTAGTTGTTTCCATCTTATCTCCTCCATAGCAGTCTTTCTACTAGCAATGCTTAGCAGTAGTCACACCCAGCCCTCTTCTCCCATACCACCATCTCACTGTGAATTGGGTCACTTCAGAGTAGTCACTTAATAAATGATTGCTGACTCGTCTTGGTATTTACCAGATATTGTTAGTCATACAGGAAAGCCACTAATACTCTTCCCAACTATTAAAGCAGTTGATTTTCTGTGACACAACACAGGATTCTTATGTATTCATGATGAAACATCTAATTACCCAACTAATGAAATTATCAATTCTATTACCTTTCATCATCGTCTGTGATAGAAACATTTATAAAACTAAGGTTCTGTCCATGGTGAAAGATGATGGAGTTACCATGAACCCGATAATCCACATGAAGAAGGGCAGAAATGCTTTGGGAGATGAAATCAGCTGTCACATTGCCGTAGACTCCATGCAGCCTCACTACTGGAATCATGAGCATTCCAACGTCTTCTTCCACTATAATAGGAGTTCAGAGTTAGCTAGCAAGCAGAGGAGTAGCAAACACATTTAATCAGAGGCCACTCAATGTGAAATGATGAATTTATTCTTTTTGCAATTAAGGAAGGTGAAGATAAAGATATAATTGAAGTTTTAAATTATTCTAAAGATTATATACCACAGATCGTATATTCAATTTCATTTATAGGGCAGCTAGGATGGCTCAGTGCACAGAAAGCCAGGTCTGGAGACAGGAGAATCTGGGTTAAAATCTGGCATCTGACATTTCCTAGCTATGAGAACCAAGGTAAGTCACTTAACCCCCATTGCCTAGCTCCTACTGCTCTTTTGCCTTAGGAGCAATACATAGTATTAATTCTCAGATGAAAGGTAAGCTTAAAAAAATAACTTTTATCCAGCACATTTCAGGTCATTATTAATGTGAAAAGAGATAACAATGAATAAAAGAAGAGGTCACATTCCTTCTGTATTTTTAATTGAAAAAAAATCTAACTTGGCTAAAATAATGTTTAGCAGCAATTGCCTTAAGAGTCCACAAGATAGTGATGTTTTCCCATAAAACATCATGAGGACATAGATTTAGAGTTTAAGAAGTCTTTAAAGGCCATCTAGTCTACCTTCTCATTTTACAGATGAGGAAACCAGGATCCAGAGATCTAACTGGCTTCTCTGTGAAGGCAACAGTTAAAGCCTGGTCCTCTGTCTCCAATACCTTTTTTCCACCAGTGCCTTCCGTAAGTTAAGGCAAATGACTTAGAGTATGCTTTGAGTTTCAGATTTTTGTAGATTTGGTTTGATTTCCTTTACCCTGTGATTTCATGGGAGTAGAGAGCTAACCATTGTGGAATCCCGTCTAATAAGTAGATGAGCACTTACTCTGAAATTTATATTGTTAAGAGTTGCTGAGAGCAATAAGACAGCCAATGACTTGTTCAGGCTCACACAGCCAATATGTGTCATTAGCAGGACTAGAATGCTGCTCATCTTGACTTCAGGGCTAACTATACACTAATATGACAATGATTCTTGCTAGTGATCACCAATATAGAAATGAAATTATGCTTTAAATGTTCCCCAAAATTAAGATGGAGTGAAGATAATGAATATTGTTTTCTTATTGACAGTAAGAAAACAAATAAGAGGAAGTCTGACAATGAGGATAGAGACGGGTCCCTGGGCATAGAGTCAGGAAGACCTAGGTTTATGTCCCATTGCTAATGCATGATGGTTGTGTGACCCTGGACAAGTCACTTAACTGTGTAATAACCCAGGTAACTCTCCAAGATTGCAAAGAAGAAGGAAGTTTGGGAGAGAAAGTCCAATATGGAAAAGGCTTCTGCTGGCTTTGAAATTACTTCAATAATCAATGAATCTTGGGCACAAATCCTAACCAAGTCATTGTTTCCTTCTTATACTATGTGATTTTTGCTCACATCCTTCTGGAAATCCCCCACGGAGAGAGGATGACCCCACATGCTGAAGGCAATTCATGTGTTGTCCTTCAGTCTTTCACTGGCCCCAGGTGCCGCTGACCCATTTTATGCCACATCTCACACGTGACTCAGCACCAGTAACATTCTGGGTCTGCTTACACCCTCCAGACATTCTTCTTTCACCTTCAGGGGCACCTGCAAGTTGAATTCTCTTGAGATCGTGGGGTTGCAATATTTGGAACCAAAGAGCATCACCATATACAGCCAGTGTGCAGCTTAGCAGAA
This sequence comes from Monodelphis domestica, assembly GCF_027887165.1. Taxonomy (NCBI): domain Eukaryota; kingdom Metazoa; phylum Chordata; class Mammalia; order Didelphimorphia; family Didelphidae; genus Monodelphis; species Monodelphis domestica. Next base: position 469,847,650 of record NC_077229.1, on the reverse strand, counting down.
AGGGACTTTGCTTCAAGGCTTCTTGAGAAGGCACAGGTTCAAGCCCTGCCTCTACCTGTGAGACGCTGAACACGTCATACAGCCTTCAGGGCTTTCGGCAGGTCTCTGGGACTTCGGTTTAAGAGAAGGTGATGACCTGCATTGATAAAGAGAGTTCTCTCCACCCTGAGAATTCCCTCCACCAAAGAGAACACACATCCAGAACGTCCTTCTATAGCATCAATAAAAGAATGCTCCTTTGAAGTGCTATGAAACTGTAACCTCAATTCATATGGAGTCAGTGGTGCAGTGGAAAGAGTGCTAAGCATGGAATGAGAAAGATCCAAGTTCAAATACTGCCTAGATTTGTGCAAGTCATTCAGCCTTCTCTTAACTTAAATTTCCTCAGCTGAAAATGGATGTAATAACACATTCAAATGACATGCACAGTTAAGTGCTTTACAAACCTTAAAATATTATATAAATGTTAGTTGTCATTATTATTATTATTACTATGTTCATTCACTCTTTTCCTTATAACCAACGCTATGTCCAGCTTATTTTTCATCCATAGTGTCTGTCCAAGATACATAAATTAATACATTAATTCAATAGGTTTTCTACCAAATTTCATGGCATACAGGCTAGACAACATCCACTCTTCATCCCCTTTGTTTTTCCTGAGTGTATTGTTAAACTGATGTCCATTGAATGAACTGATGATATTCTGGGACCCCACACAATAACACAATCTCATCAAGAATAAAGTCCAACAGGAGCATTTGGAAAACCTCTTATTTCTAAAAGAAATTTTCCTTTTTAACTTTGGGCAAAAGATCTTCATTAACTCTGACAAACACTTCTGATGAACAGGTGACTTGGTTTTCCACTTCACTTGATGTTTATTTACTCAGAAGATCATGGAAAAAAGTTATCACTTTGTTTGTATCTGTCAGAACTTTACAGATAGACCTAGCGAACAATCTTTAAGCATATATTCTTCTCTACAAATATAAAATATTGCAATTATAAAAATAAAATAATGAAATTTTATATTCTCTCCTTGTCTCATTGAAATGTAAAGTTTCCGTGAATATGTCTTCAATTATAGAATATCATCTCTAAGTGATGGCCTGATGCTGTAATTTCCATCCAGGGGATTCTTAATACATTTACACAATGATAATATATAATATATGCATATATTTATTATGCAACTAGGTGGAGCCATAATGCACAATTCAGGAAGATGTGAGCTCAAATATGACCTCAAACACTGATTAGCCTTGTGAACCTGGGCAAGTTATTTAACCTATGTTATTTAACCTCAGTTTCCTCATCTATAAAATGGGGATAATAAAAGAATATACTTATCTTTATAAATAATTATAGTAAGATCAACATATTAATAACATTGTCATAAACAGAATAATCAATAAAGATCATATAAGTAATGTGTCTAATTAGTTATTATATTTCTTTTGAAGATCAACTCTTTTATGCCTCACAATAACCCTCTGTGGCCAGAATCTCCATTGTATAGATGGGGAAACAAGCTCAGAGAACTTTAGTGACTTATATGTGATCGCACCCAAATTCTCTTGACTCTCATATTCTATAGAGATAAGGAGGCATATGAGTTGGCAGCTTGTAGATATTTTTGGGTGAGAGAAGGGAAATGGAAGGAAATTATACTGTTATTTCTTATGTTTTCTATTCTTTTGGAATCTTCCTCTCTGGGATACCTTTAAAAAAGCAGTTCCTAAGCTCCTTTACAATAGTTTTGTTTCCAACACACATTTATTCTATGTTTGAGTAAGTCTGACCACACTACCCAATTTCATCATCTTAAGTGTCATGTCTATTTCTTCATATTTAGCTCAATATATACTGAGATACTGGAATCCAAGGGAGTGGTTCCATTATCATCAACTATAAGAATTTCTAGAACACAGGAATGCTAGCAAATCATCTCTGTTTTTTGTCTCTCTTTTCAATGATTGGCATAATTGGGTTTTACACCAAGCCTTCTTCACGCTTGTTTTCCTTTCTATATCATTTCATTGCTGAGGTGATATTCCTTATTATCTTTGGTCATCTTTCTTATTAAGTCTTTACAAATGAATGTTTATTGTAAATTGATGTTTCCCTTTACCTATTATATTTTTTCTACTTGACAAAGAGTTCAAACATTTGCCAGTTTAGGATTTCTAGATTCCTGATTTCATTTTATGGAGGCTATTTAAATTTCTCTAAGAAATGATGATAATAAAGACATGTTATCTCAGTCCATTCAGCATTTTGCAAAGTCAACATTTTAAGTAAGTTGGCTTGAAAATGTTTTAACTGTGTTAATTTAATTGTTTTAGTTTCGTGTGGAATTCTAATATTTATCCTTTCTTCCATTTTGGTTTTGATTTTGACCTTTACACTAATTAGTCAATGGTCTGCCTGCACCCACAGAGCTGATTCTAAAATGACTCATACAACAGTAACCAGTTTTTTGTCATATAATGCCTGCATCAGGATTTTTGGTGATGTTATTCTCTTTATCCAACACTTGAACTCTTCCTGGGAAAAAATATTTCTTTTTTTTTTTTTAAACCCTTACCTTCTGCCTTGGATTCAATATGGAAAAAAAATTTGATAGACTTTTGATACACATTTGGCTTCTTTCCCTTATTAATCACAAATCACACATACCAGTATATCTTCTCCTATCTTTTCCTATGCCTATCTTTACTATGAAGTAAACAAGTATCAAAGGATACATTAACATGGTTTGGAAGGTCTTGTGGAGTTCTTTAAGGAATTTTTCTATTTGTTCACTCTTTGCAACTAATGATGGCACATAAATTGAAGCTTGTTTTCATAATGGTTTATTTACTTGTGCTCATAAACATTACATCATGATAATATAGATCATTAAATGATTTTTCGTTTGTTTTTTGGACCCATAATGAAACCGATTCCATTGATTCCTTTACTCATTTCTCTAAGAGCGCATAAATCATGATTTCATTTAGCTATAGTTCCCTTTTGTCTTCTGGTTTCATGAGAGTACTAATGTCAATATGGATGTGGTTTTGGTATCCTCCAGTAATATAACAACTCACTAGTCATTGGACAAGAATTACTCATTTAAAGTAAACATTTAAATTCACGTTGTTGTTTTTTACAAAATTGTAGCTTTTATACCTTTGGCCCCATCTTTATACCATGTGACAACCATCATAAAGGAAGTAGAAAAGAAAGGCCATGCAGTAATACTGTGAACTACTAGAATGCTATTTTATACAAGATGTCCTAAAAGCCTTAGGGCAGTTTTAAGCCTATATTTTAATCTATTTCATGTATACCATGAGATCAAAATTCATTCCTTGGTGGCCAACCTGCTATTAATAAGTCATTCATTACTTAACTAAGACAATTCTTAGAAGAATTAAATAATTTTGTGGCCAAAATACTTTGAAAGAATATTAAATTTTTCAAAAAACAGCCATATTACATCACCCAGCAAACCATACAGTTGAAATTCTACATTCTGATTTTATGGAGGCACAGTAATGCAAAAGACAATCTGATATGATAGCCTTCTAGAGAAAAATACTGTGCCCTAGGATCATTAGTGATTCATATCAAGGTCCCAAAGAATAAGACCTATTCTAGTGCAACCCAATAATGCATGATTAAAAATGAATCATCAAGAAAGGGAAAGATTATATTTAATATGCTTATCACCAAGGTAGGCAAGCATGTTAGAAGCTTTAGAAAGAGTACTTTAAGAATTTATAATATTCAGGTACTTAAAAGTTTAAGGACTCAAACTTTACTTATTAAGAAAATGTCATTCATCAGCCAAATAGGTATATGAAAGTAGTATGTACCCAGTTCTCTCCAAGGTAAATGTCTTATAAAAAAATATGCAGACTTTTTCTAGTCTTCATCATAGCTAAATTCTCATTAGTATGTGGTACTGCTGAACAACCCTTTCTCCAGAATATCCTCTCTTCCTTTGGCTTCTGTAATGCTGCTCTCTCTTGGTTCCCCATTTTCACAGGTGACCATCCTTCCTCTTTGTCTTTTTATGCTTCATATGTCATCTGTTACCATCTAACAACGGGCATCATTTAAGGCCAAATTTGTTATAGATACTTGCTCCCTCTTTGAGGTTTCATCAACTATTTTTTTCCAATTCTTACCTTTACACACATGATTCACAAATAGATACACCACCAGCTACTTCCCAGAATGAAAGTACCTGATTCTCAAATGATTATCTGGTACCTAGGACCTATACAGTGAGATGTCCCACTGGCAACTAAAATTTACCACATCCAAAACTAAATGCAACATCATCACAGAAAGGGATACCATTTTCCTAATTTCTCTCTTTCTTTTGATGGTGCCACCATTTGCCCAGTGACCCAAACTTGAAGCAGAAGCAATAGTTTAATCTTCCCATTACCTCATTCATCCATAGCCAGTCAATTTCAAAATCTTAATGATGTTGCCTCTCAGACGTCCCCCTCCTCCTACCCATTTGGCTACCTCTCTAGTTCAAGGCTTTATCGTTTTTTGCTTGGACAATTGTAAAAACCTCCTAATTGGTTTTCCTGTCTACAGGCTCTTTTCTTTTCAATCCATTCTTTACTTATGTACTCTTTCTAATTACTGTGATCAAGTCACCCATTCCCTATAATCACTGACTACATAGCATAAAACCCTCATGCAATTGTTGCCCTCTGATTTGAACCTATAATTGCAGTATTCTCTCACATTCTTCCTTCATGAAATTCAACTCCACTCAATTCAACAAACATTTATTTAGAAACTACTATGTCTAAGGCATTTTGTATTCAGGCATTCTGTCAAAATGGAGTATTCTTTCTTGTTCTTATTCCTCCCTCTCCAGGCTTCTTGACTTTTTGTTCATGCTATCTTCCTTCCATGGAATTGGCTTTCCTCTTTTTTCCCATCTTTAAAGTTAAAATCCTTCCCTTTATTTAAGGCCCAATTCAAGTGCTACCTCTCTTCATGAGGCTTTTCCTTGAGCTCTTTGGTTGAAAGCTATTTCTCAGAATACCTTGAACCTCTCCTTTGTTCTAACCCTATTTTATTCTTCATCACAGTCATTGGAATGCTGGATTTGTAGTCAGGAAGCCCTAAATTTGAATACTGCCTCAGATTACTAGCCTTACTAGCAAGGTGTAAAAATGAGGATAACAATAGCATCTACCTGTCAGGGTTCCTGGAAGAACAAATGTGACAATATTTAGAAAGGATTTTGCAAACCTTAAAAGAACTATAAAATGCTTGTTGTTGTTCAGTTATGTCAGTCATGTTACTTATTCATGACCCCATTTGGGTTTTCCTAAACAAAGAAATGGTTTTTCATTTCCCTCTCCAACTCGTTTTACAGATGAGGAAACTGAGACAAAGAGGTTTAAGTGCTCAGGCTCAAACAGTCAGTAAGTATCTGAGGCTCAATCTGAACTCAGGTCTTTCTGAATCCAGTTCCAGTGTTCTATCTATTTAGTGCACCACCTAGCTGCCCACTGGGCATAAGTACAGGTCTTATTTAGAAGACATCTGGCCTCCAACCCAGACAAACTGACTTTCTCTCCATTCCTCAAACACTACGTTGATCCTTGAAGTGCTGTTCTCCATGCCTAGAATGTACTCTCTCTTCAATTAAAGTAAGTGATAAAATGCACCCTGGAACCCATATCAGATGAAAATCCAGCTCAATGGAATCCATCCATTAGAAGTGTGAACTGGGAATGAACGAGGCCTGGATGTCTCTGTTCAGTCAAGGCATTTCAATGATAAATGGTAAAAGGTCTGTTCAGATTGGCTGAAGGACTTTGCCACATCCTGCGTGGATTATTTAAAAAAAGCAGGAAGCTAGTTAACTGGAGCTCTGAGTGTCCAGTGAGAGGCGATGTCAAGGGGTGAAGTGAATTGAAGGAAAGCATGGTTTGACACTTCTTTCAAATATATATGTATGCAATATATGTACATATGTGTGTGTATATCTACACACATTTTGTGTATGTCTCTTACATAATCAACTCTTAATTGGATCTAGGATGTAATTGGTATAGATGTAATGGATAAAAATATTCTCTCAAAGCATGAAGAAACACCACAACCAATCAATGCATCAAAATTACAAAGCTATGCCTGCCCACCCTATGGACCTGAAAGGGCAGAAAGAAAAGCTATCTGTATCTTACCTTTTTAAAACTTTATTAAAAAGAAAAAAAACCCACCAGAGTTCCCTAGCTGAAATTAACTAGACCCCTCCCCCCAACAGTCTGAATCTTCTCAGATTCAAAGTTTCTTCCTAGGTGCAGGATTGGTCCTTATATAGACCAATCCCATGCCCAGAAATAGGGATAAGCCCCCTCCCTAGATGGGGATAGATCCAATTCAAGACCAATCCCATGAGAGGAAGTAGGAGGTGTGGTCCTTTCCCCAGCATGGGACTGGTCCATTCAAGACCAATCCCACCCCAGGAAGTAGTAGGGCGGAACCCCTGAGGCATAGGGATGCATTTCCCCCTGCCACAACCTTTTTGAAACTCACAGACTTCTAGGACCAGAGCTTCCCACAAACTTATCAGCATGTGAAGGCTTTTCTTCACTTTCAATCTTGCCAAACCAAGGATCTCGGTCCATATTACTTTTTTCATTCATATATTTCTTTGATGAGGTACATTCTTTGTACCACTTTACTTCATCATTCTTTGTAAAGTCTCTCACAGTCTGGCTCCAATTTCTTTATTTCTTTCCTGTTTGTGTGGTTAACCTGCTCATACCTACCACATGCTCCACCATTGCCTTTTGGCCGATTTTTAACTTCCTTTCTTCAGAGGCTTTAGGGTTCTATGACTAGCAGCCACACAGAACCATCAGAAGGCTTTTTAGGGTATGGCTGCTGGTGTTGTCTATATATGCAAATAGGTATATGTGAACATATATACATATGTATATGCATATATATGTGCGTATTATATGTAGTATTATTTTTATAGTTTAGTCATTCAGGCATGTCTAATTCTATGTGACCCCATTGACTTTTGTCCATGGGGTTTTCTTGACAAAGATACTGAAGTGGTTGGCCATTTGCCTCTCCATTGTCTCTCCATTTTATAGATGAGGAAATGAGGCAAAATGGGGCTAAATAACTTGCCTAGTTATTGTTAGCTAGTTAACAGCTAGTTAAATGTCTAAGGTCAGTTCTGAATTCAGATTTTTGTGGCTCCAAGCCCAGTACTCTATCCACTACACCATATAATTGCCCCATATATATGTACATACATATATACATGATATATAGAAACATAGATATGTATATACACATATAAATATATGATAGGTAGGCAGGCCTTTACTTCAAGGAAAATCTTCAGGATAATTAAAAAGGACTGTACAAATCCATCTTTTATCTTAGTATACATATATTGGCATATACCAAAGTAACTGGAAACTTTCTGCATAGAATTTAAAATTGACCATTTCATACTCTAATTCATGAAATTGTGATATAAACAAAAAGCCGATAGTATATGAGCCTACCTGTAAAAGCAGAATACCTTGGATCAAATTCAATGATTCCTTCTACATTGTCATTTTTCATGATTATTATTCGAATTGTAGATATGTTCCCAATTTCTGGAGGTTGATCTATCTGCAGTCCATTTTCTCTAACAGTAAAATCATACCCTCTTGGAAAGTAATAGAAAAAAAAAGTATTATAGGATGTGATGATAAGTTAAAATGAGCTGATAACATTTGCTAACTTCTATAACCCAAGATCCTATGCCTGAGGGGATCTTCTGATCAGTTGACTCTTTCACCAAATATAACACACTTGATGAAAATTGTAAGATATGAGGTGTGGGAAAGTGAGAGTGAGAGAGTAAAATTTTGTTCTTTTGAGACTTTAAAACTCACTCACTCAAAGGATATAATATTTTTACTGGCTCACAACCTGAATGACCTGTTCTCAGATTCTAAAGGGAGTAGCCCATACCAGCTTCGTAATGGCTTCAACTTTTTCAGACTTTTGATAGGACAGCACAAACACAAAGCTGTATTTATATTGGGGTGACAGGTACTAACAACTCAGAGGAGGTAACACTTGGACTGACATTGCTCCAGTGGAGTCTAAGAGGAAAAAGTAAAGAGGGAGAACATTTCAAGTATAGAGGTGCAATCTGTGCAAAAGTATGAAGATGGGAAATGGAATGTTATATACAAAGAATCTGGTTATAGTGTAAATTTCATGAGGTGATATACTGTGTGATCAATCTGAAAATAAGAATTGGAAGCAAATCATAATGGGATTTAAATGACTAACAGAAAATATTTCATTTTACACTAAAGGCATTTGATTCTTAGGATATTTAGTTTATCCTTGGTCAGTTGGTCAGTCAAGAAATATTTTAAATACCTATTGTGTGTCAGGCATTATAATAAGCACTGAAGATTCCAATAAAGGCAAAAAACAATACCTGGGAACTCTCAAGGAGGAGTCCACTGGGGAGATGATATGCAAACAACTAGGCATAAACAAACTATATATAGGATAAAATTGAAACAATCAACAAAGGGATAGGACTAAAATTAAAGGGGATAAAGGCTAACTGCAGAACATGGGAATCATACAATCTCTGTACTACTTGCCTCACAGGGTGGTTAGAAAGCTTCATTCTGAGAAGGTAAGGAAAGCTCTTTTCACATTTTAAAATGCTAAGCTTTGTTCTCTTCCAATTTGCATCATAGTCTTTGGCATGTAGCCCCAGTTTCTGGCATATAGTACCAAATTTTAAAATGTGACAGACAGTGCCATTTCAAAGTTGCTATTCTATTATGATATAATATTATGTTACAATGGTGTTGCAAAGCATTATAAATTCCAGCACTTATTAAGAAATAGTGTGTAAGCAAAAGCAGGTAAGCCTGCAATAACTTTATTTCCATTGCTAAAAGTTACCATATTGGTAAATAAGAGGAATGCTATGGACATAATATCTTCAGATTCCAGTGAAACATTTAACAACATTTTTCATGTTATTTATAAAGATTGGTAGACTAAATGATGGTACTATTAGAAAGATTGAGAATACTTTGAATAATCAGATCCAATGAGCTAATGTGTTCATATCAACTTTCAGGAAGATCTTTAAAGGACTTTCTCAAAGGCCTGTTCTGGGTTCTATAATGTAAAATTTTGTGCATGTATGTGTATGCATATGTGTTTTTAATGAAGATTTGAATAAAGATATCAGACATACTTATCATACTTGAAGATTACACAAAATTGAGTATATTATAAATTCAAAGTTAATAAAGATGTGTACATATTAAAAAAGCAAAGGAGTAACTTATTGTTTGAAGAATAACTTGTATATGTCCACCTCCAGATAAAGAATTGATAAATAGAAATAAGCAAGACAGATTTATAATATTCATATATCTCTCTGTCATACAATGTGTTCTCTAATGTAGGTAGGGATTTAGGGAAGGAGTTACCTGGGTATTTTAATGTAATAAACTAATCAATCAATTAAGATTTTTAAAAGCAACATTAAGTACTACAGATTGGTTTGAGTTTGAATTTAAAACAGGTGGCAAGTATAAAACTATAAAAGGAAATAAAATGGGTGAAAAACTATTCTTTGAGAAATTAAGGAAAACTGACTTCTTTTTTTGGTTTTAATAATAGCAATTCTACAGTTATTTAATATGATTAATATTCCAGTCAAACAACCTTTAAGACAGCTAGATATTATGGCTCCTTATTTCACCGCTAAAGACAAAAAATTGACAAAAATGTAATGGACCTTCCCTGACTTCCACAGTGCTAGATATTTACTTAGTATTTTTAGCCTATTGTATTCCAAAAGTTTGTGAAAATAAATTAATAAATGAAAACAAAAATGGGCAGGAATAAATAGGAATATAAATTATAATATGAGAGAGAGAAAAGATGTTAACATATATTGAAGATGAGTTTCTCAATCTCTTGGGTAGAATTTGCCATATCTCTCAGTTAATCCCAGTTATATTCAAATTAGATAGTAGACAGGACACCAGAATGTAAAAATATCACATTAGTTTGGTTATGATTTCCTGCCCATTTCCACCTACTGGCTTCCCTGGTGTCCTTTAAGACTCAGCTTAAATATTATCTACAATAGAAGACTTTCCCAGTCACTACTAGTGTCTTCCCTCTGAGATCACCTTCAATTCACTCTTGATAGATATCCATAGTTAATCTGCACATTGTCTCTACTAGAATATAAGCTCCTTAAGTGCAGAGACTGTGTTTTTTGCCTTTCTTTTTAACACTAGTGCTTAGCATACAGATTGGCACATAATAAGCACTTAATAAAATGCTTGCTGACTAACAATAAATAAATGAGCTGAGCAGTTCAAACATCCATAGAATATATTTTAGAGCTTTGTAAAAACACTTTTTAGTTACAATCACAATTTTTATTCTACCTTTACTCAGGCATTCCTAAGTTATAAATAAGGACAGAGGCTTGAGAGAAGCTATACTCCATTTGGGAAAAATTGCCTATAGTTTTAAGATTATTTATTTACTTTTACTTTACCTTCCTTGTAATTCCACTTTTGTAAGTGCAAGAGAAAATTCCTCAGGACCTTCAGGAAGGTCATCATCAATAATTTCAATATGGATACTTTTAGCCTTCTCCTTTGGTTCAAAGAGAAATTCTCCCACTGCAGGAATAAAATCTAAGCCTGCTTCTGCTGTTCCACTTACAGTCTCATACCAGAGTTTCACTTGGCCCAAATGTCCACCCAAACGAACAACTGTGATGTTAACCTAAGAAAGAAGCATTTTTTAATATTTTATTTCAATTTGGAGCCTAATAGATTTTTACTTTTCCTGGTCTGAGTGTAATATTTTATTTGTCATTGAAATGATATTAAAATTATTTATTGGAAAAACTAATTACGTTAGAAATAAAATTAAAAGGTTTGTGAAATGTGGCAAGATTTTTATCATCAGGAATAAATGGACCACTTGCACATTCACAATTATTCTCAACATTCCCTTCACAATGTGAATAGCCAACCTGATACAACCATTCAGATTTGAGGCACCTTGTATCATACCTTCTTTGCTTCTTCTGACACTTGGAGGAGCTTAGGTGACAAAACGAACCAGCCGTACGGAAAGTCACTAGCAACCATTGTGATGTTGGCTGTTCTACTAGACTCTTTTAAACTTCCTCCCTCACTGATTCCAGTGAGCTGAAACTCATAGAGGCACTTTTCCTCAGGAATGTTATCATCTAAAGCCTAGAGAAAACAATAACAACAACAAAAAACCCCACACAAATCAAAATGTCAGATCTTTAGAAAGGAATCTGCCAAGCCACATTCTGTAAGATTATATCAAACAAGTAAGACATGGCAGAAGGGTCAAGCTGTCAAGCATTAATACCTGTATGACCACAGTGGCCACAGACTGTCCATTTCGCATGGTTAATTCTCCTGATATTTCTGCAAATTCTTCGGCCAGAGGGGGAAATATACTCCAGTATATTGTGACTTCTCCAAAAGTTCCTGGACTGCGAACCAGGCTAGAGGTAAAAACACAAAAAAATATGCATTTATCCAAATCAAAAATAAAAATCCATTAAAGTGAGGAGAGTTCTTAAACTTGTAGTACTTTGCATTTTTCCAAAACAAGTCTTACATAGTTTGATGTTTTAGGAACTTACTTTTTGATCAGAATAACAGTTGTCTGATAGTTTTAAATCAAACTTATTGTTAAAGATCAAACGCCATAAGCAAAAAGCAAATCCAACACTTATTTCAAAAGGATCAAGTGCTAAAAGCCAAAGATACAAAGTCATTAGCCTTTAAATTCTAAAATTCTAAATAAACAAAACTCTAAAATAAGGGTTTCCATTCAATAAGTAGTGCAAAGAAGAGCAATCCAACCTGATAAGCAAATCCAAGGAAGTAAGGAAGGGAATGACGATTAGTCTAAATGGAGTAGATCAGTGAATTCATAGTGTAAAGAGATAGGGCTAGAAAGATAATGTGATACCAGATCATAAGAGATGTGGAATGCCAAGAGATGAGGAATGTCAAGAGCCTGAAATTTACTTAGTAGACCAGAGATATCAAATGCATATACAAACCAGATTAAAATAAAATTAGGAAATATCCATTGAATAGATAAAAATATAATAAAATAAAAATAATGTTAACATGTGATTTTCTAAGTCAATATTTGGCCTAAAAAGATCTTTTAATGGCTCCCATCTCAATTTGAGTTTGATATGACAGCAATAGACAACTAGGAACCACAAAAGAATTTTGAGCAAAACAGTGATATGACCAGATGCATACATAAAGACATTGAAGAAACAGATCTGGATTTTGCCAGGATTATTTAGTCCAAGTTTTAGAGGTGGGATTTGAACCCAGGCTGTCCTAATGGAGGCCTTTTTATCTATCAGGACATGATGTCTTTTCAGAGTCTGGATTTGAACACACTGATTTCTAGGCCACTATCCTTGCCACTGCATCAGTCTACTCAAATCAAGCTAAATTTTCATTGTCAATTCAGGTAATAACTTTACCACAGAATCTCATTGATAAAATTGATCACAGTCAAGTCATTAGGCCAAGTTATTTAAAATATTGAGATGACAACAAGGAAATAGCCTCTACTGGCATTTAAGCAACCAAAAAATAGTTAGGTAGACATGACTGTGGGAAAAAAAAATCATAAAAGTACTTACCTAATTAGAGCAGTGCCATTATATTTTGCTGATGGCTCCCCAATGAAAACATTCCTAGATAATGGGGCTATCCCAATCTCTCCAGATATACTCTTTTCTCCCTGTATGACGATTGCTGCTCTTCCTGAAAGGAAGCAAGTTTTCAGCACAACTGAAGTATATTTTTATACAATGTCTTATCAGCACTCCACATGCTACTGATTGTTGGGTTCTCCAGCAGAAACTTAAGAACTCATATTGTGTGCTATTATTTATACACAAAATGAAGCTATAAACTCATAATTTGTGGCATGTTGTGATCTGAGTTGTTCTTCTAGAAGTGATGATGAATTTGATTCATCTTTACCTCTAATGACCAGTGCCACACATTTATGAGATGGTGAGACAAGAAGCAGAAAGATAGTCTGTGGCCAAAGAATAAGGCAAAAACACCTACGACATGCAGATTTCGACTTATGAGTTAATCTCATGAGTTCCATCTTTAAGAGAACATTATGCAAGAATACAGTTCTCAGATAAGCCTACAAAGTGAAGGAGAATATCACACCCAAGTAAATAAACACAGAAATGCTTTTTTCTATAGCTTTCAGTGCAACACACTGAACACTCTCAAGACCATAAAGCCATGGATGGGAGAGAAAAGCAGAGCAATAAATCACAGGATAGAAAGAGCACAGTGCGGTCCATATCCTGCCTGGCATCCTCCTTCCAGATGTTTAACAAGGATCATCATTACTGTAAACCAAAAGTTCTATGGCTACTTTTAAAGCATGACTGAATAGTTTCAAAATCATTTCATGGATAAGCTCTTGGATGCTTCTACCTAGAATTTATGTGCAGTATAAGCAAAAATGAGGATTGAGGAGAGAAATGTTTGAAGTTTTGCTATGTTTTTTTTTACAGATCCATAGACTATATGATCATAGACAAAAGTGTCAGAAGTACACATTTCTGAAAAGGAAAAATAAAGAATAAAAAAAGGAAAAATACTAAGGCAACTATATTCACTCATGTGACATTAAGCAACAAATTGGTTGAAGAAATGAAATGTACACAACCTAGGACTTTCTATACTTGTTCATTGTGACTCTGACATTATAGTTTTTAGGGAATGGACAAAAGTTTTAAGTAGTAAAAAGAGGAGAGTTTTGCTTACCATTTACTGGTGATATTTCTACATCCCCAAGGGAGAGCAGCTGAATGATGAAACTCTTATCACCTTCCAAAAAAGTGTCTTGATGTGCATGCAAAATAATGGCCTTCTTAAACTCATTCTATATCAAACCAGAGAATTAGGAAATATTTTCAAGATTGATCCAAAGATAATAAAAACAAAATATAAAAGCAAAACTCATTTTTTCTATAAGTCCTGAATTGCTCTTAAAGAGAAGTAGTGAACAAAAAAAAACACACACTCACACAAACTCTGATAATTTCCTCTTTAGAATAAATTATAAAAGTTAAAACTAAAAAGAAAATAATGGGCTACAAGATTCATCAAGGAACTTCCAACATTGTTTCTTCATTTGATTGTGAGCACCTTGAAAGCAGGGATTGCTTGCTGCTTGTCTTTACTTGTAGCCCCAGCACTTGACACAGTCCCTAGCATGTAGCAAGCACTTAAAAATACTAGTTCACTGCTTCTCCTTCAAAAAAATAGTTCCTCATTCAGGATATGGTGCTAATGAAGTTCATGGGTTGGTTATTCTTTGCACAGAGCAGTTAGTTTCATCTGGGAGAAGGGAAGGAAAGGTTCTAGGACATAAATCAAACATTCATTTCTTGAAAAGGCATGCTTCTATTTACAACACATAAAATGTTCACTATAAAATCATTCCTAACACCTGAAAAAACACAATGCATACTGACAATAGGTTAATAGAATCACCTTCATACACACACACACACACACACACACATATACACATACACACACACACACACACACACACACACACACACACACACAGATGAGGCAATCTCCAAAACTTCACCTAAATGGTTTAATTAATAAGAGACTTTTGCAAGTAGAAATATTCTTAGCATTTAGGTCAGTTTTTAGAATAAAAAGTGACAAGTCAACTAATTTGAGAAAAGAAATTAATGTTAGCCATTTATATTCAGATATTTTATTTCTTTTAAATAGATACTGGGTAGAATTCCATATTTTATATTCTTGAATTATAAAAACATATTAAAGTATACCATGAAGATTTTCTTATTTCTTATAGAGAAATTTCTTATAAGCCTGCATCAAGAATGAAAATTGGTCTTCCCAACCATATTTAAATTATTCTGAGAAAAGAAGACAACAGAAAACCACAAAAGAACATATCTATTTGAAACAAGAACTCAGAGATCCATAACCCTTTAATGACATATCTCATAAGTATAAAAACTAATCAAAAACCTACTTTATACCTTTTATCATAGACAGGAAAGATTGTATCAGAAATTTCAATTTCTATGTCATTAAGTTCAAGGAGTACTATTTCTTAGTGGTTTTGGTCATGGAGCTGACTTCCTCCAGAAGCTCACTTCCTGGCTGTCAAAATGGCCAACTAAGCCGATGAGGATATTCTGAATCCTTCAAAGGGTTTTTGTTCTGCATATAGAGTACCAAGTAAATGCAGAGATATTTCAAAGATAACACTGTGACTACTATTCCCAAAACAGAATCCATCAAGTGAGTTGTATTATTTTTCATCCCACTGCTGGCAAACTTCTAAAACTGAAAATAATCCTTCGAAGAAAGTTTCTATATGACATGTCAGTCATATAAACTTCTACCATGACATTATAATCTCAAAAGGAATAAAAGCAATACACTCTATTCAGTACAAATGATAGGATCCACATTATATTTGCTGTACAAGATAGAGTAAATACTTTTGGTGGTGGATTGATTAGATGGCCCTTCCAACTCAGCCACACTATTTTCTTATGGTTCTGTTATGTGTTCAGCACAGATCCTCTCCCTACATTTAACAAGTGTATGAAACTGTTCAATGCTTCCAATGCATCTTGGCCCTTAATCTGATGAAGCAAAATTGGCTGCCTTTAAATGTTCAAGATGTTTCCTCTACCTTGCCTGGTTGTTTGATTGCAAAAATCAACTTCCAGGTAAAAACTCTTGGCTACTTCTCGTTCCAAAGTCCAAGTAAAACAATTTGTGTTTTCATTTAAAGTCCCTCAAACTACTTTTATTTTTCCAGATACTCCTCTTAGCATTTGCTCCTTTCACTACCTTTTTCTTTTATTCTCATCACCTTCAAACTTCTGAACCTTCCTGTTCCTTTTCATGACTTAAAAAAGCAAACTTCTTCTACCATGGATATTTGTTCCAAATATGCATCTTCTAAGAGATACTTTTGAAACCATAAGCAACTAATCAATAAAGCCAGGAAAGTGGATGAATACATCTACCAACTTAAAAGAAAATTATTCCAATATAAATCTCTACAATATAGACTTTTCAATATGCTTTTGAAATTAACAGCTACATTTACTAATTTACTAAATAATGTTTGAAAATTGTTTATATCCCTATTCTCCCATCTTTCCTCTTAATAATGCATTTTCTTCAACTAAAAAACCATTGATATGGAGAATATTAGTTATAGGGTAGCCAATGTGATTATCACAATCAATTATATTATTACTTTGAAAAGTGAAATCACTCTAAAACTGTTAAGAAAACACACACACACACCTCTTCAAAATGAAGGGTTCCATTCAAAGGACTTAGATCATCTCTAGCTGCTTCCTCTAGAACCCATAAAAGTTGTACTGCTCCTTTTCCTCCTTGGGACCGGGCAACTGTCAATGTTATGTATGGATCAGGATCATCAGCTGATAGGGCTTCAGGAACTGTTACCTGGAATCAAGAATTACACAAAATTAGATAGTGGTGGAAAAAAAAAAGAAGAGGAGAAAGGAACACAAGAACATCTTCATCAATCCTCAAATTTAGAAGATAGTTATGACAGAAAATAAAAGTAGATTCTTACTCCACCACCCTAGAATTTTAAGGGATTCTAATTTCCAAAGTTTTCATTGAGATCTTAAAAATTAATATCCCAGTTTAACTACTATTCTTTAAAGAAATCTAATCTTAAATTAGGCAGCATCACCATTTAGATGTCTATCAAAAAGTACTTTCTCAATTCCAAACTGAAATGTATAAAATCCCTCTCCTCCTATTGACAGCAATAAAATATCCCTGCCCACTCTTTGAGTAGTTATAAGGCAAGTTAAAAAGGAACACACTCTGCTACTAATATTTTATAGAAAACCTACTCAACAAAACAAAAAAATAATCTAATAGCACACTGGACATAATGAAAAGAAAGCTGAAGACAAATTCAAGGAATAATAACTCAAAGTTGATTTTTTAGTAGAATAATCAAACTTTGGAGATTTTGAGACCAGGACTAGCGGGCATGTTATCCCATCCTGAAATAAACAACCAGAAGTTAAGTCAAATAAATTAATTATAACAATTAGTTTTCAAAATTATAAGCATGTAAATGTGTGCAGACTATTTAATAAAAATAAGATAGCATTTATAAAATACTTCTAAGATTTGCAAAGTACTTTACATATTAACTCATTTGATACTCACAACAGCTCCAACAGGTATTTGCTATTATTAACCTCATTTTATAGATAAGGAAACTGAGACACAGAGATGTTAAGGGACTTCCCTCATAGTCACACAGCTAGTGTCTTGGGTAGGATTCAAAACCAGTTAATCCTGATTCCAAATTCTGAAATCTATGCACTGTGCCATGGGAAACGTATTATAATAGCTAAAACAAGAGATGTGATGAAAACAGAAGTAATACGTCTGATATAGGGTTCCCTAAGATTCAAGGATTAAACAATAACTTTTGGTTCAATCTCAAAAGTCAATAGCAAGTTCCAAAAATAGAGACTTTTTCCAGCCAAAATACAGCATATAAAACTTCACAGTCATATCCAGAAAGAAAGGAACAAAACCAAATTCCTCTGTTGCTGCTGGCAGGAGATTCAAACAGGTTAAATCTGTAGAGATTTGTGAAAGTAGGGCAACTCCAGCTATGCTTCTGGATATTTTGATCAGGTGGAGACTAAGAGCCCCTATTCTGTTCTTCAGGGTTAGGTAATTTTCACCCCAAGAAACATGGAGTTGCCTCTGAGCTAAAATGCAACCATAACTATATTTATTTATTACATTAGCATTCCTTTAATACCTTCGCCCTGTTTGGAAGATTTTGATACTTGAACAATGGCATTTGACTCAGAAATACTAATTTCATTTAATAGCTCTATTTTCCTAGTTCTGATCCAATCTTTATTTTTTTAAGGCTTCAGGGCCTTTAAATTTTAATGAATAGAAATGAAAAGATCACTAAAAAGAGACCAAGCTCTGAGAAACTGAAAAGAAAAAAATGAAATTTCCAGGAGCAAGTCAAGAAAATATTAACATATTTAATAGTAATTAAATTTGGAAAAAGGAAAGAACAAGCCTATTTGTATTAGACTTACAGTCCTTTCTTCAAATCCAAATATACCCAATGGAGAATCATTTGGTGGAATAACAATGGTCACTTCAGTATCAACCCCAAGTCTGGCACCTCCAGTTACACTGAATAAGATAATGCTGAAAGTTTCCAAAGATTCAATTTCAGTATCATCTATTACGGTAATTTCCAGTACTTCAGACACCTGGCAAAAAATAAAAAACAAAAACACACAACATTGATAACAACCTTCAATGCCTCTTAATTGAACACTGAGACTCTGAATCATACTGGTTTTCATTCTTTTAGCAGAGATGTACTCACCAATTTTAAAACGAAGTAGCAGATTTTCTTGGAGATAAATAAAAGGTCTTGTGTTATAATGTTAGTATCAATCTAAGAAATAGAATGCCTAGTTACAGAACCCTCCCAAATCAGAAGATTGTTATTCTCCACTCTACTGATTTATCTGATAACTTCTAAAATAAAGGGCATAAAATAATATAATCTCTAAAGTTTCTTTTCTAACTCTAGGAGTCAATGATTTCTGATCTAAATTCCCTCTGAGAGTTTTGCTACCCCCATTGGAAAACAGTTCATAAAAGTGTCATTATGACACTATTATCATGGAATATGAAGGAATATAAGGTAGTCAGAACTTGAACCACAACCAAGAGAGATGCTTATCAAAATGACAAAAGTCATTTCTTTAATATTGTCATAGTAAGGCAAGGGTCAACTTTAGAATAAAAATCCAAACAAATGTTTTTGGCTACATGTCTTTGCTAATTAGGCTTTTAGGCTAAATGACCCATTTTTTATCAAATATTTCCCATCAAAAATTATATGAAACAGATGTTATAAACAGGGGAATGACTTGGCTAAAATCAAATTACATGTCAAAGCCAATAACAAATATTAAACTGTGATATTGAGATTATCAATCTGAAGAATTTTATCAAATGTTGCTTACTGCTAGATGTCATTTCTCAAACTATCAAATGCTTAAATTTTAGTGTGCTGTGCATTAACATTCAAGATTCAAGATATAAAGCAATGAAATGTGTGGCCAGTAAAAGAATTAATCACCCTTCCTAAAATAGAAAACTGAATTCATATTCCTAAAACCATGAATTTTAAAAACACACTGTTAAAAGATATCTCCTACCTGTATCTATGCTAAATAATGTACAATGTATAAACAAATAACACTTGGCCCAATTTAGGATTTCTTTACTTGTCATAAAAATGTCCTTAAGTGTCACAGAAATGCATCCTCAATTAGAAACATTTATTATGTCCTTGAGGGAAGTTCTGGCACTCAATTTAGCATACGTGTTTAAAAAGGTACTATGTTTTCCTTCTTAAACATTTCTCATTCCATAACAGGCAAACTTCAGAAATTTAAATGTTGAACATTCCAAAACTCAAACTCCATCAGAGAATTATAAACCCAAGAAAGTTCAAACCGTGGAGAAGAAACACTATAAAACATCTTTAACCCAAATTGAACATCTAAGAGATTTTCATTGTGAACAAATAATGTCTTTGGTATATGATGTTATATTTAAGAACGAACAGGGAATGATATAAATCCTAAGTTTTTAATACATTGCCATATTTTTAACTGAATCTAAATCTTACTTATTGAAGATATTGATAGGCATGACAAATATTGGAATATCACTTGAGATTGTCCTTTTAAGAGAACCAACACAGCATTATTCTAATATCCTTTTCCAGAAAGTTTTATTTGTCAGAATATTAATAATTAACAAGTATATATGCTAGAGGCAAATCCACAAATGAGGAAGCATTTTGATTGCTTGGGCAAATGTCTATCAGTGTTTTCACTTTGGTAGAAACTAGTGCTTTCCTAAATAACACAGCAAATCAATGCATATTATATAAATATATCTGTGCAAATTCCAGAGCAGTATTCAGGTAATATTTAGGATTTAGATAATTGTAGTATTACAAATTGTTGAAAATAATATCATCTGCCTTCATGTTTTTATAGTTGCCTATTTATACTCTTTATTTATTAAATAGAAAAACTTAGCAAATATTTTCAGGTTTTACATACTCAAAAATAACCAGTTCTTAAAGATCTTAAAGTATTTCTTAGGAAATATCTTTAATTTTCTTTTAAACAATTATTTATTCAAATTTAGATGGTCAAGGAACATAAGGGTGGGAATTGCTATATTTTCATATTTGCATTCTCAAAGGCTAATCCAGTGCCTGGCGCATAGAGGTTGTTGGTAAATGTTTCATGATTGGTTGATTACATCCTTGTGCTTGGCATGACATGACACAGGAATATTTCTTAGAGGTTATTAAAGTGATACACTCATCACTTTCATGAACAGGATTTGGCAAAGGTAGCCTCAGACACCTATGAAATGCTTATATTTTCATACTTGTTTATCTTCAAATGTGAGGATCCCATGTGATGGTGTAAAGTCTTCCAGGCTAGCATTACCAGGTATTGCTTTCCAATAAACATTTATGAGTCCAAAGCTTCCAGCCAATCGAACAACTGTCAGCTTAAGCACATTCAATGGTGGTGGTACTTCATGGACAATAATTACTCCATTAACATCCTAGAAATGAAAAATAAATTAAGAGCAAGGTAAATATGTTAATTTTTAAATAACAAAATATTCCACCACCTTCTCAAAGTAAACTTTTCTATAGACTTATCCATCTTCTTTCTTTTGAAATATTTTAAATTA
This sequence comes from Monodelphis domestica, assembly GCF_027887165.1. NCBI lineage: Eukaryota > Metazoa > Chordata > Mammalia > Didelphimorphia > Didelphidae > Monodelphis > Monodelphis domestica. The sequence goes on along the minus strand of NC_077229.1, from coordinate 469,826,630 downwards.
TCCAATTATAATTTAAGATTAATATAAATATTTGGTTATTAATATATATAAAGCATCTTCAAACCTCCAGACTTCTAATATAATAGATGGAAAGAAATGGCCACCTTTATTTAATGTCTGGGACTTGTCCTAAGATTTTACCAGTTGATAAGTTTGAGCATTTTCCATTGACAGAATTGAGGAGCTGTAACACATTTTAAATAATGGCCCACCTTATAGATATAAAAATTAAGGCAAAGAGAGATTTAGTGATGTGTTGAAGGTCATACATCTAGGTGAACAGAAGAACTGGGAACTGAATTCAGGTAACCTGACTTCAACTACACCAAGTACTGCAAATATTTTTTGCAAGCCATTCCAGTTGTTATATTAAATTTTTAAATAGAAAAATTTCAACATATTCACAAGAAAAATTATCCTAAAATTTAAAATATTTTAAAGTTTCTCTTACCCTGTCAATGCTGAACTGAAACACTCCTCTTGTATCATCATTTTCTGCAATCACTATCTCAGCTATCTCTAGCCCAGGTCTCTTCACACTTGGCTGCCCTCCAGAGAATTCTGAGTTCACTAGATGGACATCTGTAATATTGATGATAAATCCTTCCTCTAACTCTGGAACATCATCCTGAACAAAATAAAAAGTTTAGATTATCATTTATATATTCTTAAAATATGTTCAGTTTGAGAGCCTCTTTAATGATGTGCTAATTGTGACAGAATCATGGAGTCAAGATTTCTAAGAGATTTTTAAATGCTTAAATCCCACCATCTAGAAAAATAAATTTAATTTTTTTACTCAAAGATATTTTGTTTCCCCAAGTACATGTAATAATAATTTGCAACATACATTTTCCAAAAGTATAAGATACAAACTGTATTTCTTCTTCGATTCTCTCCTCCTACTCAAAGATGGTAAGCAATTTGATCTTGGCCATGAAAAACACACTTCCATATTGGTCATTGTTGTAAGAGTACACTCATATAAAACCAAAATCCCAAAATAAAACTATAAGTAAACTGCTAAGAAAGATAGTAGGCTTTGATCTACATCTAACTCTGTGGTGGACAGCATTCTCTGTCATAACTCCTTCAGAATTGTCTCAGATCATTCCATTATTGAGAGTGGCCAAGTTTTCCCAGCTGATCATAGTACAATATTGCTGTTACTGTGTACAATGCTCTCATGGTTCAGCTTGTTTTGCTCTTCATCAGTTCATGCAGATATTTCCAGCTTATTTTTGAAATCATCCTGCTTATCATTTCTTATAGCAATGAATTTAATTTTTAAAAAATATACTCCCTACTCCCCACTGAAATCATCCAAATCTCATTATTTTATTGGATCATCAATTAGTTGGTCTTATTTCAAAGTAGCCCAGACAATAGTTTGGAAATCTCATAACAAACATAAACTAATATAACAAAACATAGACTAATATATTATTTGCATAGAAGTTACTCAAAAAATATTTTTAAATAGCACACGCAATATGGAACTGTACTCCAGGAATTATTAAACTATGTGTATCCATTGGTTAGAGATTAAAGAAAATATGTACAAAAATATTTATAACAACATTTTTTGGATCAAAGAATTTGAACCAAAGAGAGAGAGAGATGTCCATTAATTTGGTGAGTGGCTATGCAGAGTGTGAATATACTGAAATACTATTATGTTGCAAGAATAGCCAAAGGGACAATTAAGAGAAACCTGGGAAGACCCAATTGATATGAATAGAAGAACCAAATGAATAATTTTTAGGACCACAATAACACTGCAATGAAAAATACCTTTGAAAGATTTAAGAACTCTGATCAATGTAATGGTCAACTGTGATTCTAGAGAACTGATGTTTAAGTGTTTCCCATTTGCTCAGAGATAGGTAATGGACTCATTTGAAGAATAAGATATTTTCAAATTTGGTCAATGTATAGAACTGTTTCTTGTTTGACACTAAAATTTATTTCATGGCTTTTTTCCCTTTTTTTTTTTAAATGGAGAAAGTGGGAGGAAGAGGGAGAATCACTGATAATGATGCAAAAATAGGAAAAAAGATCATTATAACATTTTTAAAATGCACTGAAGTTCTGAAGAAAACAGAGAAGTGAGACAACTGAAAGTAACATGTTGAATTTATTACATATTTTTAAAAATCAACTTGTGCATAAAAGAGATTAGCAGCCTTCTTTATGTCTCTCCTAATTTGTGAATAGAAATGTTCACATTTTTTGTTTCTTAAATTCGTGATTTAAAAGAATTATTTAAAGCATTTGTAGCCTCCACTTTATAGGACTATTGTTAGAGTGAAAGAAAAATTTCATTTTTTAAACAAGCATTTTTTATTTTGACAACTTTATTTTCTTCTTTTAAGTCTTATTCATTTAGCAAGTCAGTCGTGTACTAGTAGTTACAGAGCTGGCCTTTGAACCAAAGAAGAACTAAGTTTCAACCTCGCCTCTCACTGTGTGAACCCAGGGAAGAAGTCCTTTACTCTCTGGATGCTCTAGGGAATTATAGAGAAAGTGCTGACCTCCACTGATAGTCTCTTCATTCCAGCTGAACCCCTCTATCCAGTCCCTATCCCAGCTAAGGTGTTTATAGACTAATCAGAGTAATTATACTAAAGACCAAAATAATCAATTAATTCTAGAAATTTTAGTCATTGGGTTTAAGTAATAAATCAGTTATTACAATAACAGTTTCAATATGGCCAGGGACCTCTCTAAAAGCCATGATTTAACAAGGGGTAAAAAAGGTAGCCCAAATTAAATGCAAATGTAAGAAATGTCTATAGTATTCACAAAACGCCAAACATCCAATTCCACATTACCAAAACCAGGATTTTTTCTATATATGATAAAACAACTCTTGCCTTTGGAGGTATAAAAAAAGGAAATTGACTACTTTTCTGTAATAACAGCAATAATAATGACAATCATTTTGGTCTGGATTTTGTCTGTGATTTCATTAGTACACAGGGAATTCTAAATGATAAAAAACCACTCTCTCAGTGCAGATCCCCAACAATAGCTGCTTTCCCCCTAGCAATTTAAGGCTTGTGAAGTTTATTCCATATATTATTTCATTTTAGTTCCATAACAATTCTGGGAGGTAGGTAATATTAATATCACCATTTTGCAGATGAGAAAACTGTGGCTCAGCGAGGTTAAAAGGCATATCAATCAAAGTAGCTGAGCAGTGCAGAGGATTGAAACACTGAGCCTGGAGTTCAGAGACGGCCTCAGACACCTCCTCTCTGTGGGATCCCAAGCAAGTTACGTGATCTCTCTCTGCCTGAGTATTCTGAACTATAAAATAGGGACAATAATAGCTCTGATCTCTGAGGATGTGGTGAGAATCAAATGACCCGATATTTGTAAATCACTTAGCAAAGCGTCTAGCACAAAGTAGGTGTTTAATAAATATTTCACCCTTCCCTCCTCGTCTAAGACGGGATTTAAATTCAGGTTTTCATGACTCCAAATCTAGTGTTCTATCTACTATACCACACTGCCACAAGACTAAAAATAACACTTTTAGATTGCCTGAAAAGCTTCCAAATCATTCTCATGATACGTCTATGCAGTCAGTAATGCAGGTATCCCTCACTTTACAAAGAGAAAACTGAGGATCAGATGAAGTCCCTTGTGCTTGGCCACTCAACAAACATTTATTAGAGCCACGGCCACCATGTCCAAGGCCCATTTCACTACAACGTGCAATAGTGTGTGCATCCTGATGCCCCAACAACTCACCGGCAGAATTAGGACTTTAGCATAAGTGATCTCTTCATTTTCCTGCATGATCATAACTTTTTCTGGCAGCACATAATCCTCATTTTCAATAGCTCGATTATCAGGGTGAAGTGACAAATTGGGCTCTGCCACCAGGTGAACAGCGACATCACCCAGTAATCCTTGTTCTCGAACAATTTTCAAGAGAACAATCGTGGCATTTTCTGTCAAACAACAGGAAATAACATTCAAAGTGAATCCGTTTTTCTTTTTTCTCATCAACATTATGCCAAGGTGGTTTTGATACTGACAAAACTCTTAGACCCAGGTACTGAGTATTCCAAAAAAAATTTTGGCTAACAGGCAGAAGGAAGTGAGAAGGATAATAATCACATTCCTATCAAGATTCATTCCTTCACTGTTGGGTGAAGATTCATTAAGGGTAAGGTGTTGTTAGGTAATAAGGTGCAAGATGTTATTAGGTAACCAAGGAAAGGGAATAGGAATTTCTATCAAATTAAGTTTTTTTTACTATACATTTTTTTATTTAAAATTTTTAAACCATGTAAATATCAAATTAAGTTTTTTACTATAAATTATTTCATTTAAAAATTTTAAGCCATGTAAATATCAAATTGAGTTTTTTACTAATTTTTTTTATTTTGAAATTTTGAAAACACGTAAATATCAAATTAGGTTGCAGGATATCTTTTAAAAAGTGCTTAAGTCAATTCAGCAACCATTTGTTTTGTACTGTGAGAGACACAAGAGAATAAGAAAAAAATAAGCAAATTCCTTACCCCAAGAATAATGAGTACCAATTATACGTGATTAAGAATCTCCCAAAGTTAAAAAAATTATAGATAAATTAAGTAGTTAAATCTAATTAGGTAATTTTAGGTGGCTATGCTAAATCCAAGGTTTAATATTTTTTAAAACTATTAAAAGTACCTAATATTTGCAGAGTACTATAAACCCTAGGTGAAATTTACAGTTCAGATAAGTCACAATCCTTTTTGGTATGGGACTTAACAGTCGAGTGTAAAGTGACTGTAACTTGCCAGTGAATAAATATATTAGTCTATATTCTACAAAAACAATGGTTCTGACTCTGCTTGTTGGCAGCATATAAATACAAATGGGGGCGGGGTACACATATAATTTTCCATTACACATTTAAGTATAAGTTCTCTCTGAAAGCGGGGTTTTTATCTTAGCAGAAAAACTTTGGAAACAATGAACAGCATATCATTATTCTATATAAATTTTATGTAGCACTTATCCAAATGATTCAAAGTCTTTTTACCCACCCTAATCTATTTATCCTTACAGTGTGTCAGCAAAACCACCATGAAAGAGTCAGTTCCAAATACAAAGAAAAGATGGGTTGACCATCTGATTGAAGAAGATGGGTAAATTATGGAATATTGATGCCTTTTAGAATTTTAGAATATTGAGAGCCAAATTAAAGATGGATATATGAACATTTTGGAACTCCTGTGATGATTATGGCCTGAAAATTATCATTTGAAAAAACTCTCAAAGTAGAATGTTAGGACAGGAAAAGGAGAGAAGGAAAACTCAAGAAGAATCCAAATTGTCTCCCTCAAAGACTAATTTTTTTAAAATCCTGTCATTTGGAATAATTATCAATTTTCTCTGCAAGTAACTTATTTCACTGAGTAGTACTACTAAGATGACCAGTGGATGAAGTGGACATTGAAATGCTCTAACTCATCAAAGTACTATTAAAATGATATAAAATGGGAAAAACTCACAAAAATGGTATATGAATTACATTACATAAAGTGTGCTGAATTAAACTATCACAAAAATGCTTCTTATTTAAAATAAGGCCAGATTTGTAAGATTCACCTTCAGGCTCAAATACTGTAACAAACAGAGATTCGGCATGCCAGCCAACCACACCATATGGACAGTCATTCGGGAGTGTAGTTATCACAGCTTTGTTTCTTCTGGGATCAATGGTAGCTCCTCTTGCAGGGTCTTGAATCCCTTCTGTGGTGACATGGATTAGTGTTATAACAACAATCTCAGATAATTCTGGGATGTCATCAGCAAGAACTGACAGGGTGATGGTCAACAGTGCCTGGCCTTCAGAAAATGAAATCTAGAAATTTAGAGAAAGACGTGTCATTGATATTGGTACCACCAAGTGATTCTACTGAGACATTATTCATGCCATTCAATAGAAACACGAATAAGTTGCTTTATTGAAATCTCTCACTGGCTACATATCAAAGTAACTATGCATACAAAGAGGCAGAATGTAATTTCAGAAACAATTCAGATTTTCTTTTTACTGAAAGTTAGAGGAAAACCTGGTTAGGAACAAGAATCCATTTCTAACATTTAAGCTAGTAAACTATATAGAGTCAAAATGCCATATGCTGCTTTATGTCTTTTATTAAAGTAAATATTCTTCCTGGGAATACAGGTCCCAAATTACAGCCTTATTTGTTAATGGTAATGCAGGTCAGGGAAATCATAAATAAATAACACCCACAAATTATCTAAAAATGTCATTGCAGCCTAATAGCTGCAACCTTTTTCCCGCAAAACCTTTTGCCAGAATTGTTATTCATTTCCCTTTATTTCCCCAGTGCATGCTCTCGTTGGATGCGTTATTTAGCAATGAAATAAGCAAAAAGGATAAGGAAGAGAATCAGTTTGCTGGATAATCCACAAACTCAATATGCATTTAGTGACTGAACCAGAGAGAGTTTTAATATCAAAATGGAAAACAATTTATAGTCTAGATATAGAATACTTTTCAGGAACTAACAATATTGTGGAATTAAAGTAAAAACAAATGAAATCAAGTTCAAATAGTTTTTAAAAAAAACACTAACGGATTATACTATTCCCAGTGTTTTGTGCACTATGAACACTGTATCAAACAGAACATTTAGCACGGCTTATCAGCATAGATTTTAATATGTTTTAGTCCTTGCCAGTGACATTAGAGTCCTTGTCATAAAGGGTCTTTGACATGGGACTGCCTTAGAAGTCAGAAAGTTTTACAAAGTAGTCTTGTTTATCAGAACCCATCAGAGAAGTGGGGTAGGTAGGTCACATAGAATGATCTTTGCAGTGCACGCCCAGACAGACAGATAGATGGACACACACACACACACACACACACACACACACACACACACACACACACACATCCTGGGGTTACTATTCTCTTGGTAACTGATCTAAACTTCTAGCTCTGCCTTTTTCAGGCTATGAGTCTGAATTATAGCCCTCCTACTTCTCTTGATTTTTTAATGTTCCTCTCTGTGACTTGTCTTGTCTTGGCTTCCTCTTTGCTTTCCCACCATTTAAACTCTTGTTTGCCTCAGTTTCTTCACCTGTAAAATGGGTATCATAATAGCACCTGCCTCCCAGAGTTGTTTTGAGGATCAAACAAAATAATATTTCTAAAGCATAGTGCCTGGCATGGAATAAGAGCTAAATAAATATTAGCCATTAATAATATTATTATTGTTATTTTTAACTCTATATATTTTTTTTTCTTTCTGTATCCATTTCTAGAATGGCAACCTGATTGTTCTATCTTTTGATTATTTATTTCCTTGATATAAGCAAGTCACCTGGCCCCTCTGGGCTTCAATTTCCTCATGTGTAAAATGACAGAGTTGAACTAGATAGCCTCTAAGGTCCTCTTCAGTTCAAAATCTATGATCTCTGCTTCAGTAGCGGTAGTCCTGACCTAAAACTGTTTCCCACCTAAGCCCCAGTGGCTTAGAAAGAATGATTGAAGTATTTCTTGGGATTCTTGGGATGGTGTCAGCTTGGAGAAGTAGAGCCAAGAAATATGGATTAGGAACCCAGTTCTCCCATTTTCTCTCCATGTGGCCTTGGGCAAGCCACTTGACTTCTCTGATTCTGCATCCCTTAAATGTAGGTGGTTCGAATAGCTGACCTCTAACAACACAAGCTCTAATGATGCTTCTTCTTATCCCTGGATTTCAGGTTGATCCACATAGTCAACTCCCCTGTTTCTCTGCAAGTTGCTGAACAAAAGGATTGCATTTAATTCACATACATTTATTAAGGGCCATGCCAGGTCGCTTCTGTCACGGGCTTCAATGTTCTACTGGGTGACATATGTAGAACCAAATACAGAATTATTTAAAAGCAAGTAAATACAAGATTAATCATTACAAGATAATTTGGGGACAAGATAATTTGGGGAGGAAGGTAGCACTAACAGATTGAGATTACCTTCAAGGAAAGGTAAAACTTGTGCTGAATCTTGGAGGAAACTAAACATTTTATGAGGTGGGAGTAATGGAAGCCTGCATTCTCAGCATAGGGAATAGCTGCTCTGAAGTCCCAGAAACCAGAGGCAGATTACCAGGAACAAGGGATAGAGAGTTGTTCAGTATGACTGGTATTTAGAGTACAGGAAAGGGAAAGAGCGATGCGAAATAAACAATCCAAGACAGGTTGTTATTAAAATGTAAAAGCTATTGAGTGACACACAGAAAGGTTAATAAGGAGCCACTAAAAATTTTCCAGTAGATGATAGAGTTGAGTGTAAGCTCTTTGAGGGCAGAATTTTTTTATTTTAATCTATTTTTTAAATTCCTAATAAATTACCTACTTAAGTCACTTATTTGTATATGTATTCCTTAAAATATATACAAAAATGAAACAATTAGAAGAAGCATGTCCCCTACTCAAAAATATTTTGTGGTTTCTTATAAAATACACATTCTTCTAAGGGTCACTTAATATCTTCTATAATTTGGGTCCAAGCTACCTTTGCTGACTTATTCACATCACACTTTCCCTTTGACATCACTAAAACAATTAAAAACAATGTTTTCTCATTGATTGATTGATTAGATTGTCTCAACTTACCATTGACTTTTATTATAAGTGTATGGTATGGTTCAGAAAGGATAATAGGAGCTGTAGTAGATTCAGATATAAGCTGCTTTCCTGGACCTTCACTAAGTAAGGAGTCCCTCTTCATCTAAGAAAGGCTGACCTCATGCTGAATTCCATATTTCAGTATTTGGCATTAGAGTAACACTCAGAAAGGCACACAGCAAAAGACTAATATAGGATAGTTAGTGTTTCTCAATGCCAGTCCTCAGTGTGTAGGAATTTCATTGTAATTTCATAAATTACATACCACTCCTGATGTGGGAAATATGTCACTAATACTTCCAGTAGCTACCCATTCTACTGTTATCCGACCGTAGGTTCCTTTTAAACGTTCAACATTCAAGGTTATCAAGTTATCCTGTTCCATTTCCTCCACTTGCTTATATAATGAATTCTGAAAAGGCAAAGGAATAACAAACATATTAGTCATTTGAAACAGTAGATCTAGATCTAGAATTCTGTTAATCAATATTATTGGACTTTTATAAGATTACAAGTCCTAGCTGGAATAAATACGATGATATTATAGTGAGATAAAACACCAGTTTGGGGGAGGTAGGAAGCATGGGTTCCAGTTCTTGTCTTGCCATGGCCCTTGAGGACATCATTAAAATTCTCCAGGTTCTAGTTTCCTCTTCTAGAAGAGGTAGATGGTCCCACAATGAATAGAATGCTGAGGCTAGGGTCATGAATGCCCAAGTCCAAATCTAACCTCAGACACATTAGCTGTCTGACTCTAGGAAAAGTCACTAACTCAGGCTCTGTCTGCCTCAATTTCCTCAACTGTCTAATGGAGATCCTAATAACACCTACTTTCCAAGACTGTCAGTCAGTCAACATTTATTAAGCACCCTCTATATGTCAGTCATTGTGGTAAGGTCTGTGAATATAAGGAAAAAACCAGTCCCTGCCCTCAAGGGGCTCACAATGTAATGGAGGAGACAACAAAAAATGCATCTGTACAAATAGACCACATGCAAAAAAAAGGGAAATAAAAATTAAAGAGAAAGGGTACTAGAATTAAGAGTTGTTGAGAAACACAACTAGAATATGGGATTTTATTAGAAGATTGGTTTTTCTGTGAAGATCAAGTGACAAAATATTTGTAAAGCATTTAACACTGTTTTTGGCACACAGACACTGAATAAATGTGTGTTTCCTTCCTTCCTGTGAAGGGTTTGAACTGAATAACGTATAATAATCAAAATAACACATTTTAGTTCTATGAATCTTAGCAATGGAAGTTTTTCTTCTCTTATGTTTCTTTTACCTCTAGAACTAGAATTAAAGAAATTCTGCTGATTCTCATTCCCTTCTCTGTAAACTTCTGTTGTTTTATATTTAGTTTATAAGACTGTAACTTCATTTCCCCTACCAGCAGTCTTTCTCTCTTGCTAGCTTTCTCATTTTCCTCATATTCGCCATCATACTCTCCAGGTGCTTTCTCTAATTCCATTCCCATTTTCAACTCTGTATGCTTGTAATGTGCCTTGCTTGATACCTGTAATATCCCTTCTCAACTGCATGCACTTCTTCCCTTCAAAATCATTTTTTTCTATGAAATCCTATTTAAATCACCACTGAATTCCCCTAAGACTTAGAACAATACAAAACACACAGCTTTTCAGGGCAGACTCTCCTCATCATCTTCTGGTTACATTATGTTCCAATGCTATTTAAAATGCTAAATCGTTGTGAAAGGATCATGTCTAGCTATATTTTATACAACATTTTAACATCATGTTACAGATGTTAGATAGTAATAAAATCATGCCCAAAGCAATCAAACATTCCCTGAGAAACTGTCACCATTTCTAAAATGTGCACATCATTTATTCACAAGGGACCACATAGCTCTTAGGAAGCCTTGCTTCCCTGGCTCTGTGCATTCAATTAATGAGGTTAGTCAATGAGGATTTGATGCAGCCAGAAAACACATGTGAAACTCTCATTAGTTGCTTTCCTTAATCAAATGTGCTATTGCCAGATTGTCCAGATTACATGAGGCCCTCATTAGCTAATTCCAGTTAACAGATTTAAAATGAAGCCAGATCTATTATCGAGGGTTACCTCAAGGTAATTCTATTCCTCCTCAGTATTGGGCAACAAGAAACTAACAAGAGTTCACTAAAAAGAACCCCGCATAACCCAAGTGACCAACAAAGTAGCATGCTTTCCTTCACACACAAGGACAATATGGATTCATAATCAACAGAATATATTTTGAGGTTGGGCTTTTTTGCTTTGTTTTGTTTTGCTTTGTTTTTTCCCCAGGACAGACACAAGATTCTGAGGGAGAGACTGGTTGTTTTTTGGTGGTGTTTTTTTTGTTTTTTGTTTTTTTTTTACTACCCATCAACTCCAGTTAACAGGGCTTTATAGCAAACTCATTCATAGATGTCTGTTGAATTGAAATTTACCTTTCTCCCTCTATTATGCAGACACCTCATTATCCATGGATACTATGAATTTCTAAGAAAACTGGCAAGGTTTTGGGGTGCCATCAATAGCTACAGAACAGAGTTTTTCTAATTTAAGTAGATTCTTGGAAAGTTAACTAACATGTAGAAACTGACTTATTTCATTGCCTCAGAACTCTGTACCAGAGAGGGTTAATCTGGAGTCCCTAAACTTGATTGGCTTTTAAAAAATATTTTGATTATTTCAAAACAATTGCCTTCCTTTATATTCCTATGTAGTTTTATTTTATGAGATTAACAACACACTGAAAAAAGAATCCATTGCCTTTTCCAGCTTGCCAAGAGGGTCTTTAAAACAAAAAATGTTAAGAATTCTTGGTATAGTGCAAGTGCAATAAGAAAAGAAAATAAATAATATTAACATGGGGGAAAAAGTCATAGGAGAGAAGAGATCAGCTTAAAATGAGAGAATAAATACCACTTAGGTGTTCAGTGCACTATTCATTTTTTAAAACAGTGATAGTAATTTGTGAACAAAATTATTCCAATAACTATATATTCATCAGGCCTCTTTCACAATATTAATGATTTCATCACTCACTTTAAGGCACACCCAAAGCAGGATGAGGTAAATAAAATCTGGATAACACATTATAAAGTATTTCTATATATTGCTTTTTTTATGAAAAGCACACAGATATCAGGGGGGAAGCTGATTGAGAGCCAGGCCTTGAGATGAGAGCTCCTAGGTTCAAATCTGGCCTCAGACACTTCCTAGCTATGTGACTCTGGGCGAGTAGCTTAACCCCCTTTGCCTAGCCCTTACTGCTATTCTGCTTTGGAATCAATACGTGATATTGATTCTAAGCCAGAACAAAAAGATTTAGGAACAAAACAAAATATATAAATACCAACAAAGTGAGTTTCCCTTTTTGTTTTAACAAAGTCAAATTGTTAATACAACACAAGGTGATTGTCTTCTGTTCCTTCTGTAGCACAAAGAGTTAGAATTGATATTAGGACTTAAATGTTTAGAATTTATCTGAGAATATAGTCTAGAAAGGAAAATCAAATTCCTGAAATAGTCTTATTTCTTGAAGGCATTCTGGGCTATTCCCAACCAGCAATACTCTTAGCTCCAGAACCGCTGAATAATTTTTTAGGGTCTAGAAGTATGAGGTAAGTACCCAAAGTTCCTCCATATGAGAATATAAAGAAACTTCCTGAAGTGGTCATATTATGTGAATTAACAACACATTAACTGAAACCAACTGCCATATTTTACATATTAATAACTTTGTATAATATGAATTCAAATACATGGAAACCAACTTTGATATGTTACTTTCCTGATTTCATTTTATACATGGAATTCACACAACTAAAAGAAGGCATATAAAATATTCCTGAATGTGAAATGGTGCTACAGAAATGCAAAATATTATTCCCACTTCTAAGGTCAGGAATTTTATACTAGTACCTGAGCAAACGCAATGACTCCATAGGCATCATCATTAGATGGAATAACTATTTTCACATAGTGATTAATACCAATCTCTGCTCCACCTTTGGGATTTTTAAGTTGAACTCTGAAAGATTCTTCTTCCTCTGGTATTATATCATCAAGAATATTGACTGCAATTATAGCTTCCCTGGATCCAGGTGTGAATATCAATTCACCTGAACTGGCATGAGAAATATACATACACATATATAAAAAGAGTACAAGATAAAATATAAAGAACATATAGGATAGATTGATCATACATAATCAATGTGTATGATCAAAACACCAATGAATGTCAACAACTGAAAAAAAAAAACAAAAATACTTCCCCTCAAAAGAAAACGTTCAAACTAGTAATATATTTTTGGCCAAATTGTGAATTTTAGATTTACTCCACCCTGCTTAGTCTAACAAAACAGGAATGTCTGCGCCCCTACTTAAGGATTAAGTATCTAGGAGGATGGCCTATGACAGACATGTGCTAGCAAATGACAAATCAGAAACAATTGACAGACCCTGGGGCTATCCTAAGTCAAGCCTAAGATATCATTGGTACGTGTGAGATACAGGAAAGTGATGTATAAACAGTCTATATATTTCACATAACATCCTCACTCCGGCCTCTTTTCATGGAGAGGTGGCTCTGGCAGCAGCATGCTGAGCATCTTGGCATCTTGGCGTGGTGAAAGCTATTGTCCAGGTTTGGCAGTGAGTTTGCTTGATACAATACTAGGAGAAGTTTAGTAGCTTAATTCTGGTGAGGCATCTTCACAGAGCTCTCTCAGAGTTTAGGCTGATTCTTTTCTCTTTTACCTTCCAAACACTATCCTCTTAGGAAAGCCTCTAATCTTCTGAAAAAACCTCGTGGCAGAGGTCTTTGAACTTCCCCTGGCACAGGCCAGGAGGGAGAAATTCTATACCCTTTCCCTCTCTCTTCTCCTTAATTCTTTCCCTCTATATTAATTAAACCACCATAAAATTTCCAAACTGACTTGGGTATTTTATTTGGGATATTCCCTGGTGACCAAATTAATTTAGATTGTCACAACCCTAAAATTACCCTTACAAAATATTGGGATGAATAATAACCAAACCTGGAGCATGTGAATATATCACTTCATTACTATGCATTCAAATTTTAAATAAAAAATATTTTGGTTCCAGACTTATGACTGGTTCTAATCCCAGAGCTCCAAGTAAGGAAACAGTCTAAACTAATGCAGAGAAACACATGGCCCAAATGCCACAGTTATGGAGAGCTTTCCTCTCCAGTAGCACCAAGAGGTTACATGACTTGCCCAAGTCACATAGCCAAGAAGTGTCTGAGTCAGGACTTCAACTTATTTCCTTCTGACTCCAAGGCTAGCTCCCTATCCTCTGCCATTCATTTAAGGGATACTGATCCAGAAGTATTAGAATATAAAATACAAAGTGCACTAAGATGCTCATTATAAAATGTGAAGCCTACCTGGGAATAAAATCAGATTGTTCTGAGATATAGGACAGCTCATAGACCTGTGAGTGAAGGGCTCCTGCTAGAACAATGAGATTTTTGCTGGAATTCAGTGATTTCACAGTAACAGACGCTGCATCGTTAGCAGAAGGTGCTCCCAAAACAAAAGAGAATTGATTCAACTCTGAACTCCAGCAGTAAAGGGCAGATTCAGCTTTGCCAACGAGAAGTATGTGGACTGTCAGGAGTGAAGAAAAGGAAGGAAAAAGAAAAATGACATCAGTAATGAGTGGCCTTTAAAAATGCTATGGAACCGCGTGGGCTATGGGAGAGGTGGTGGGAGGGTGGGAAGGGAAGAAAAGAAAATTATCTTTGTTTCCAATGAATAATGTTTGGAAATGACCAAATAAAAATTTTAAAATTTTAAAAAAATTTTTAAATGCTATGGAACAACAACAACAATATGGCTATCAGTCCATTATCCATTTGAAAGGTTTCCTAAATCGCAGGTAGATCTACATCACTCCCCTATTAAAAAAAACTCCAGTGGCTCCCTATCAGTTCCATTTTCAAATATAAAATCATCTGTCTGGTATTCAAAGAATTTCATAATCTCCTCCCAACACACCTTTCCGGGCTTCTTATACTTTACATTCCATCCCATACTATGTAAATCAATAGCTATACTAAAGAGATAAAAAGAGACTCAAAATGCTCTTAGCCAACAAACACCTGATTTCCTACCTAAGCAGAAAAACATGAAAGCCAAAAGCAGTCCTAACGTAGATATAAATCCATCTGTAAGATTTGATACAATTGGATATGGGAAGAATATGAACGATGTTGCCTCATTAAAAATAAAAAAGGAGGGTGGGGGGAGAAGAAGGAGAGGGAGAGGGAGATGGGAGATAGAGAGACAGAGCAGGTAAAGGGAGAGGGAGGAGGAAAGGAGGGAAGGAGAGAAGGAGTAGAAGATGTGATACCTGCTGAGACAATATTGAGGCTAAAAGAACCACAAAGTTTTGTAGCTGGGACATCAGTGACATAGTAATATTGCTGACTATTCTAAAGAAGATAGCTATAAAGGAGAAATGTGAAAGGAATAGAAAATGAATATCTGTTCTCTAATGAATGCTATTGTGCTATAAGAACTGATAAAAGGAAGGATTTCACAGAAAGCTGGGAAGACTTGTTGGAAAAGGTAGAGGACCAGTAGAACAATTTTTACAAATGATAATATTGTAAGGAAGAATAACTTTGAGAGACTTATAAACATTTAGGGATCTTTTACACAATTCCAGAGAACTGATGATGAGGCACATTGCTCACCTCCAGCCAAAGAGGAAATGGACTCAGGGTGAAGAATGAGACATTTTTTTTTTTAATGACCAATATGGGAATTAGTTTTGTATAACCATGCATACTTGTTACCAGAGCGTTGTTTTATCTTTATTGAGGAAAAAATAAATTTAAAATGAAAAATAAACATAATGCCAGGACATCTTATTATATTAAGTTTAGTTGGTGATAAGAACATTTACAGACAGCACACCACTCGGGACAAAAGGGAAAGAGAAGGTTCAGTGAAAGAGTTATCTGCTGAATTCTCCATCTTCTGCTCTACTGATATCCTCTTTCTTGAAGATCTCATTTAGTCTTAAACTAGAACTTTTACTTCTACACAAATGACTCTCAAATCTGCATCTCCTGTCCAGTGCTCTAACGTTAGGATCCACAGCTCTTATTGCCTGATAAAATTTCTATCAATTTAAAATGTTGAAATTAAAACACATTTCTTTAAAAAAAAAAAAACTTCCTCTTATCTTGCCCTTTTTAATCAATAGTACCATCATTTTCCAGGTTACCCATTCTTGGAAGTTTGAAGTTAATGCTTATCTGACACTTAATACCCTGGTAATCTGGACAGGCCTCATTACCTTTGGGATTCAAAGCCTCCTACGATATGATTCTAATATTCACCCCTTCTACATTATCTTCTTTTTTTTTTTTTTTGCAAAATCAGAATTGTGATTTGATGTATGACAAACTCCCAATGAGGAAGCTTCAAGCTTTAGGGCACTGACAGGGGCACTAAAGAGTACCACGTGTAACTCTGGACAGGTATTTGTCTGCTCACACCAAAATTTGGACCCAGATCTTCCTGACTGCAAGACTACCAGTTCTTTATCCACTCCACTCCACTGCCTCATTTCCTGCAACAACCCTGCACAAACACTCAGTTCTTGTGCAGTGGGTCTATTTAAGTCTTCCTTGTTTCTTCTTGGAACTCTGACAGTATGCTTTGTTTCTGCTATTCATTTGGCGAATTATGATGAGAATTTTGCATTTTATTCGTTTTACATGCATTTATTCTGTCCTAGCCCTTTTCTTTCCCTCCTTCCATTAACCAACTAAAAAATAAAATAAAAGAACACCCTTATAACAAATTCTAGCAAAACAAATGACCACATTGGTTTTAACCCAAAATGTATGTCTCATTCGACATTATAAATCACCTCTCTGGAAGAAAGTGAGTATGAGTAGCATGATTTATTTTATGACCCCTGGCATCATGGTTCATCATTTCATGGATCAGATTTCTACTCTTTCAAAATTGTTTTTCATCACAAAGCTCTTGTCATTGTAGAAATTATTCTCCAAATTCCACTCACTTTACCCTGAATCAGTTAAGAGAAATCCTTATTTCTTCTGAAACTATGCAATTTGTTATTTCTAATGGTATGGTAATATTCATATATCATTATTATTTAATTAACCATTCTCCAATATAGGGGTACTCCTCTAGTTTTCAGTCTTCTATTACTATGAAGAACAGTTATAAATGATTTTGTATACACAATGCTTTTCTTCTTCCTTTGATTTCTTTTGGTTACTGCCCTATTAGTGTGATTGGATCAAGGGTTATACAGTTTGGTGTGATTTAGGGGCACAGTGCTAAATTGCTTTCCAGGATGTTTGGACCAATTCCCAGATATACAAACAAGACATTTAAAATGTCTGTTTCCTCCACTCTGTTATTTTATTCTTTTGGCATTTTACCAAAAAAATGGGCATTAGATAGAACTTCAAAATTGCTTTAATTTGTATTTCTTTAATTATTAATGATTTGAAGCATTTTTTCATATAATTGTTGATAGCTTAAATTTCTTTATTTGAAAACTGACCATCCATATTCTTTGACCATTTATCAACTGGGGAAGGACCCAATCTTAAAAATGTGAATCTTTTAAATGAAACCTATAAAGTTGTTTTCCCAGTTACATGTTTCCATTCTAAATTTTAGCTGTATTGTCTTTATTTTTGTAAATACTTTTAAATCTTATATAATTGAAACAGTGTATTTTATCTTCTATGGTCCTCTCTTTCCTTTGCTTAGGGCATAAATTCTTTCTCTATACATAAATTTGAAAGATAACTTATTTCTTGCTATTCTACAATGTATTTATTATTAAATGTACATGTATGTTTCCACAAAGACACCAGTTGCATCAAAACAAGGATTTCCTTGCATCCCCAGCTGCTATAATGATGACTTATACATAATAGAAATTTTAACAAATATCTGTTGCTCTGTTGACATAGTAGGTATCTGAAGTTATAATAAAAGATGGCATTGCCCAGTTACTAATATGAGGGATAAAGAAAATAACAAAGGAAGTATTTCTGGAGGATTCTCACATCAGGCTGGCTTATAAGGGCCAACCTAAAGACATTGCATTGTAAATAAACATTAATTTTCTAATTCTAAACTCAGCAATGATTAGAAATAGCAATTCTCTATCTTCTTATAATTTCATAACACATAAAGGGAAATTAGTGTCATGCCTCAAATTTTCAAAGGTAGAGTAAGATAGAGAAAGAAAGTATATTACTAACTTTTCCCTTTAACAACTCTTGTCATTTGTTTAATTATTTTTGTTTCATTTAAATTGTATATGCTAAACTGGAGAAAAAGTTGAGGAGACTGAGTGAATTATAAAGATTCTCCAATTCCAGGAAGATCAGAAATAGTTCTTAACCAAAAACCCCAATTGAAGTCTACATCAATTATTTTATATTCTATTAAACATAATTTAAATATCTTTATTCCTACAATCCTGTACCTATAAAATGAATTAAGACTAATTAAGACTAAATTAATTTTATTATTGTCATTTCCTAAAAGGACTGGTTACAATTAGAATAAGTACACAAACATAAAGCCAAACCTATTCCTGAGGTAGGTGTGAAGGAGTGGATCCTGTTAACAGCACCAAAATCTAAGGACTGAAAATATCTTAAAGAAGATTGTCCTGTTTCCCAGATGAAAATATCAATTGCACTCTTGCCTCCTGCAAGAAGAGAATAAAAGTAAAAACTGAAGGCAAAAGTTAGAGAGAAAACAATAAAATTACCCAGGGGAAAACACCCATAATAATAGAATGTTAAATTTAGTAAAGAAAATATAACTAAGGTGACAATAGGCCATACACTACAACAAAATATATTTATAGTTAACTACTTAAAACTAACTAATAGTAAACAGGAACACTGAGGTAAAACAATGTTTGACTACGTTGGAAAAACAGTTAATTTTCCCCTTTGAATGTATAGTACTAAGTGGAAGAATATTTCAAATTTAGAGAGAGTTTCAAAAAAACTACTTTACCACCTCCCGGTCCCTAAACATTACAGATCACTGACACTTAATTTTGCAAGGCCAGCTTGCAAAGTTAAAATAGACCAGAAGTAACTTTAAGCCTACATGTCTAAAATTTTATCATGATGAATTTTATATTATTAATATAAAACTATCAAGGTCAAATTTATTTTCAATTCTTCTCTGGTAACAGTAGTGGCTCAAAAACCTAAGCCTGGACCAAAAAACTGTTAAAGTATGTTTCCAATTCCTTTGTCACTTCACACTATGACAGAGCTTAAGTCATGTAGCTCTGGGTCCCTTTCCATTTCCATCTATAAAACCACACGTCATCATCTATCTCAAAGAAATATTTTTATGGATTAACTAAAAAATTATTGTTAAGCAATTTTCTCATATAAAGTACCATATGAATACTAGATGATTTCAATAATAGCTACAAGTGCGTCTGCTAAGGCTGTATTTTATTACCTAGAAACATTCCTTTGGCAAAAATTAAGTAGATGTCATCTCCTGAAGTCAAAGCCTCCACATGCACTGTCCCAATAACAGACACTTCTTGGAAGCGGCTAAATTCACTGCCTGACCATCTGAACAAAATGGAATTTAGTCCAGGGTCAGAAGGAGACACAGCTAGGAACATGGACCCTCCTCTGGGAAACAAGGTCATGCTCAGCACTCCATGAATGGGAAGTTTTTGATGCAGCACAAAGCTTCCACTAACCCATCTGAAGACCTGTAGGAGATGTTCAAAAGCAAAGTCATCTTAAACTGGGACCTTAGAGTTTTTTGACAGCCTAATATATCAACTAGTGCTTTTCTGAGGACCCCTTTTATTGTACCTGAAACTCAAGAATAATTTTATAAACCAAACAGCTTTGTTTGTTTCTTTTTGTTTGTTTGTTGTTGTTTTTTCCAAAAATGAGAGGGAAATCAACTTCTTAGGCAGGGAGAAAAATGAGTCTCAGATGGGTACTGATGCAAAATTGCTTTCTTTTCCTATTTGTTTGTTGGGTTATTTGGAATTGAACCAATTTCTAAAATCATTAGACCTACAGGATCTTAGTGTTCACAGCAAACTAATTGTTATGTGAATTTAAAAGAAAGTTACAAAATGTGAATTAAAGCACTGGAAAAAAATCTCACTTTGATCAATAGTAACTGGTAATATAATATTAGCCCATTTATGAAACAAAAGAATAATCAGAAAATACCTCATCATCCCTGAGAAGGAGTCATCAGGCTCAAACCTGATCTCAACAATGACAACGCATCTAGTCTTGGGGGGGGGAGGCATCTTGTTCTTGTCTCAAGCAAGAACAGTGGCAACAGTCTATTCAATTTTCCAGGCTTTCAACCAAACTACTTTTCTGGGAAAACTGACTTAATTAATTTTATAAAAAGAAACAACATCTAATCAGTCTGCAATAAATCCATGACTAAGTTTCCATTTTTTTTTATTAGCCATTTAAGTATGGTTTTGATTTAATCCTGAGCATGAAGCTAGATTTTTTTTCTAAACATAGAAAAAGATCAAACCTGAGTTAACTCAGAATCATCCCTCTGACTTGCAATAATCAAAAAATGTTGATTGGTAGAAGTAAAATGTTTTACTTGACTGCTTTCTGGAACGAGAATTGTCTGTTCCTATAAGGAAGACATAGCAATACAATTAAAATAAAGAAAAAGAGAACCGAATGAAAAATCACATAATTAACATTATGAGCTTAAGTTTTCAAGCAACACAAAGTAGAAAACTGTGAGTTCTAGGTATATATTAGTTTCTTGTAGATATCTGGAGGAAGACAAGATAAGTATCTTGTGATTCTATGATTCTTTGGTCCTATCTAAAGAAACATGACAAATTGCTTTAGAAGATTGATCAGGATGATGAGGGGATTTCCATGATAAATTTGATGAACTCCCTCAATCACAGGACACAGTCTTTGTCTCGGACCAGGAAAGTCCCATCCCATGGAGAAAGAGGGCAGCTTCAAAGGCTCTTTGCTAGGAGGAAAGGATGTATGTCAGGGACTATGGTTTTCACTAAGATGAGGCAGGAGCTTGTCCTTGTCAGGGGACTCATCCCTCTGAAGTAACCTACACAAGTAAAAAAGTCACTTTGATCAGCTCTTTTTTTTTCTTTTTTTCTCCATATTTCCCTCAATTACAGTTGGACAACAAAGCAGGTCTGTGTATTGGAAAGGGATTTCAATTTCTAAGGAAATGTGATCCCCAAATCGAGCCTGATAGCCAGAAAAATGCATATTCCAGGGCAACCCTGACCCAAGTGTAAACCCATATTTAAAAGATAAGGGGAAAGAGCAGCTGTGTGACTCAGTGGATTGAGAGCCAGGCCCAGAGATAGGAGGTCCTGCGTTCAAATCTGGCCTCAAACACTTCCCAGCTGTGTAACCCTGGGTAAGTCACTTGACCCCCATTGCCTAGCCCTTACCACTACTCTTTGGCTTTGGAGCTAATATACTGTATTGATTCTAAGATGGAAGGTAAAGGTTTAAAAAAAATAACAGGAGAGGCAGCTAGGTAGCATAATGATAGAGCCCCAAATCTGGAGTTAGGAGGATCTGGGTTCAAATCTGACCTTAGATACTTTCTAGCTATGTGACACTCAGCAAGTCACTCAACCCCCATTGCCTAGTCTTTGCTGCTCTTCTGTCTTAGAACTGATACTAAGACAAAAGATAAAGGCAGAGTCCCTGAGCAACAAACCTCTAGGAAAAAGGTCATCAGGTAGCTTCTGCAGCCAGAAAAACCACAAAAGTTAAAGCCACACTATAAAGGAAAAAGAAGTTCGGAGTTTGCTGGACCTAATTATTACAATGAGTAATGCAGACAGTCCATTTTGAGGGAAAAGGAAATTGATGTTGAGGAGCTCCATAGTATATTTCCCTTCTGCGTGAGTTTCAGTCCTCAGAATAGTACCACAAGCCCAAATTGGATCGCTCAAGCAAGTGGGGAAAAAAATGACACCAGAACATCAATGTGCTGTTTATTCAGCAATTTCACTATCTGTTTGCCTCCTTGGGAGCATCCCAAATCACGGGGGCCACTGAATTTTGGAGGGGCTGCATAGCACCTCATGGGAAATCTAAGGATCCATCAGAAACTCGATGTGTTGCTCCTATGGCAAGCCCCAATTCAGTTCCTCCCAAGAGGATGGCTCTAATTGTTCTACTTTTTGTATTTGTTTATGGGCTGCTATGTGTCCTCTGATTCACTTTTGTGTTCCGATGTGCCCTTATGGGCTCCTCATTGATCTTCGGATCTTCCAGGGGCGATCCGGGCTGTCCTCTGCAGCCACAGGCATCCTAAGTGTCTGCACAGAAACGAGGGAAGCCTAGCATTTGAGAAACTCGGACTCAGAGGGGCTGGGGTCACAAGTTTACACACCTTGCAGCAGAAATGCTTATGCACAAAACTATTCAATGTTTACCAGGAATAATTTGAGCTCGGATGTGACAGTGTAGATGCTGTTCCTAGAAGGTTTCTCTCCTTCTTTTTCTCCATGAGTAATCACAAGGTAGGGGGAACCATGGATGGAAAATGTCTCACAGCTTTTTGGATTTTGTACATTAATATCCTAAAAAGTAAACAATAAGAAAAACAGTGAGAAATATATGCTACCAAATTGACAAATACAGGTAAATTAATTTATCTAAAAATTTAAAAATCAGCATTTACCTCAACTGTAACAAAAATTCCTTGCCATCGGTAAAGGGAAGAAAGTTGCTGCGAAGATGTTCTTAACATTATAGCATATACTGATTCTCCTAATGTAAAGAAACACCAACTAGAGGCCGGATCAAAACTTTGAAAGACAGATAATACATTGTTCATTCCCCCTGGAAAAAGAGAGGAAAAACATGTTTTACTAATGAGAAAAAATTTTAATATTTATATGTTTTTTCTAACTTTAATGAAAGATCCTTTTTGGACTAAGAGATCAATCTATAACTATATTTCTGAAATGTCTATTAGTTCAGTTGCAGGTCTTGCCCAGGCCAAAATATTTTTAAGTAATTCTAACAAATAATTTCAAATTCTAATATTTTTAAAATTACTTTGCTGGGCTATTTAAGGTAGTGATTTGAAAAAGCTTTCTACACTCGCCTTCCCCAAAAATAAACAACAAAACATGAAGCATTATGTCTGAATCATAAAAGCTTGCATCAGAATAACTGCATTAGAAATTGCATAGAAATTGCATATGAAATGGCGTATGGAGAACTGATGAAAAATATATTAACGGTTCTCAAATTTCCATCATCCAATTGCACATGAAAATAACTAAGAAAAAAATTTTAATGATCTGAATGACATGCAGTATTAATTTGAAAATGGTCAACCAATCTCCATGGATGTATGCATGTACATATGTATGTATGTATGTATGTTTTATATATTTTTCCTCGTCTCCCTTTGTCTGCCAAAGGTATAAAGTTGAATTCTACTAACTTAAATATCTGTATGATGTAACTTCATATGCATATATGTATAGTATATGTATATATATTTGCTGAGACTATGGTTACTTCATCTTTGTCAAATGCAGTGCCATGCTTTTTTTTTTAAACCTTTACCTTGCATTTTGGAGTCAATACTGTATATTGGCTCCAAGGCAGAAGAGTGGTAAGGGCTAGGCAATGGGGGTCAAGTGACTTGCCCAGGGTCACACAGCTGGGAAGTGTCTGAGGCCAGATTTGGGCCTAGGACTTCCCATATCTAGGTCTGACACTCAACCACTAAGCTACCCAGCTGCCCTGCCCCATGCTTTTTGAATTGAGTAAAGAAGAAAACAAAAGAAAAAAAAATAATGAGTAAAAGACCTGTTAAAAAGGCACACATTAATATGCAGCATATCTCAGGTATTATTTCAGGAAATAAGGACCCTACTGATCATTTCATAAGTTTGTTCAGTTCAATATTGTCAAATATTTTTTAAAAATTTAAGATAATATCTGACAAATATCATAATAGCCTTGTGTTCTGTAGCTGGCACACCAGGTCAAAGCTTTTCAACTAAAAATATGATATATCCAACAAAATCCTGAAGTATATAAGAGAGAATAAGATAATTCAAATACATTTATTGTAGTATAGCATACTAATTAAATAAACTAAAAATTTCCACATTTCTTAATTATTAAAATTATTTTACAGTTAAAAGTAAATACCCTTCAGACTGACTTCTCTACTGAAACAATTTTTTAAAATTGGAAATTTTCACCATATGGGTCCTCTACCTTTGGAGATCCCCAATAAATGGCATAAATGTTGACCTAAACTTTATCTGTAGATTAGTAACTATGCTGACACTATGCCTGCTAAATCAAGCAATCATACTCTTAAAGACCTTTAATACTGTGAACTTTAAAAATTACTCCACCCTACTTAGACCGTACTTTAGGGGAAGATAAAGTTGTAATCTCCTGATTGAACAATGAAGGTACTTAGTTCTCACCTTATAGTGAAGCTAGAACTTTAACTTAAGTCTATTTTTAGATCTAATACAAAAAGGTGTTAAGTAACTATAAAGGTTAAATTAATCACAAAAAGGTCTAGTAACTTACAAAAGGTGAACTTATCAAAGAAGTATTAAGTAACTCTAAAGATATAATCAAATCAAAGAAGGTGAGAACTAAAAGTATGGGCAGTCCTGGAGAAAAAGCCTTTATTGTGATTGGTAGATGTGAAAATTTATAGGAAGAGACAAAAGGATGAAAGGTCTATATATTTGAGATTTTTCATCCTTCAAGGACTTTCTCTCTCTCTCTTTCCCTGATTGGTGGTGGAGAGTTAGCTGAGAGCTGCGTGCTGAGCCTTTTGGCATCTTAGCATGGCTACAAGCTATTGTCCAGTTCAGTGGTGAGTTTCTGGATAAATTTTCCTCCTTTACTTTCCAACTTTTTCCTCTCAGAAGCCTCTAATCTTCTTCAGAGACATAGAGGCAGGGAGTTTAAAACTCTCCCTGGCATAGGCTAGGTAGGAGAAATTATATATCCTCTTTCCTTCTTCTCCTTAAATTCCTTCCCTCTATATTAATTAAATTACCATAAATTTCCAGACTGACTTGGGAATTTTATTTGGTGACCATTTAAAACTAGATTTAAAGTTACAACCCTAAAATTATCTGACAATACTTTGCCCTTCTTAAAAATCAATTTGTGAAATCTTCATTTAGATACAAAAATTAGACATTTTTAAAGTTTGCTATTGCTTTTTTTCATAAAAGGCTGTATGCTCTTTCTTAACCAGACAAATAATTCTGTCCTATAACAAGAAGGTGACACATCTGTAATAAAAGAATAAAGCAGGTACTTACTTACTTAAAAGGTAAAGTGAGGTTATACTTTATATTGGTATTTAGGGTATAAAATTTGCAAGCAAAGTAAAAACCATGTACAATCAATATTATCCTTAAAAATTCTGTAAATTACCCAGAGTATTTTCAAACAATTGCAAATAGACAGGTACTACTATTTCTTTATGAGGCAGTAGTCTGTATTAGAGAGTTCAAGGACATTAAATGCTTATTTTAGAAACAACTGAAAGCAAATTTTATTTTTTTTCTAGGAAAGTGACAAGCTATTCATCAGAAGAGAAATGGGAAAACAGGGTACAAGACATCTATTCAAAAAGATGAAAATAAAAACAGGTTTAAAAAAATCTAGAAGATTGATAATAAGAAGGAAAAATACTTTTGAAAGGGTTTCACTCATAAGTGTAATTACTTTATAAATAATTTTCTTCTTGATTTACCCAGAGACAACAAAGGGCACAAGGAATTTAAAGGGAACAACAAGAGTCTTCTAGCTGCCTAGGAAGGTATGGGAAATTAAGTTTTTTCTTCTCATTAATTCTGCATGTAGAAGGAAAAGATGATAGGCTGATGAAGAGATTTCTAGAATCAACGTGAACAGGAAAGTGTAATAGTAGACTCAGCTGACCTATTTCATACTTAATTGGGACAACTGCTCATAAAATGGACTATTACTCTCTCTCTCTCTCTCTCTCTCTCTCTCTCTCTCTCTCTCTCTCTCTCTCTTTCTCTCTCTCTCTCTCTCTCTCTCTCTCTCTCTCTGCTTGTGTGTCTCCCCCTTTCTGTCTCTTTCAACCTCTGTTTCTCCCTTCCTTTCCCTACCTCCAACTCCACTCCTCCTTTTTGGTCCATATGTGTTAGAGTTGAATTCTTAAGAGTTAAATGTTCTTCAGAAGTGAAGCCATCATAACACTCTCCAAAATAAAACGAGCTTTGGAAACCCAATAGAATATGAAAAGCAATGGAAGAGTTCTAAAGTAGAAATTATAAATTAAAATTTCCAAGCTACTTTATTAATTGCTTTTCTTCAACTTCCAACAAAATGATAAACTGAAGCAAATTAAAACAATAATTTGATGGGCATTTGTGTGTTTTGAGGTTTTGTTTGCAAAAGGAAATGAACTTACTCATGCCAAAGGCAGTTTCAGACACTGTCTCCCACTCCACACTCACAGTTAAATTAAGTCCATTACTCCGGGACACATTTAAATAGATGGTTCTATTAGCTTCTTCAGTGGTAATAGTTGTATCTCTAAAAAAAGAATAAGTAGAATTGTAGAAAATTAGGAAATAATCTCATTTTCATATCCAATGATACTCAATAATTATTCCACAGGCATGGAATAAATAATGAAGTATAATTGAATTGAAACCAAAAGTTTTTTTAGGGAAGCATTTGAATATTTATAAAAAAAGGGTGCAATGATTTGTACACTTTGATAGCAAAAGAGAGGTTCATTGGGATAGTAGAGATCAAGTCTTGGAGTGAGGAAGATTTTGAGTTAAGGAAGACCTTCTAACACATACTGGCTAAGTGACCCTAGCCAGCAATGGAATTGATAGAGGGAGTTTCCTTAATGGGAGTCCATATGCCAGTGAAATAATGGGTTAGGACCACTTCCCTTCTATCTGTAAAAGAACTCAATAAATCCGGAAAGATGGCATAGAAAACATAATTCTAAAATGTTGTTTGTGACATTCAGACAAGGCTGATAATAAATCAATGACTACATTTGTCCAAACCAAGGAATTCTCTTATTTAAGCAGAATGTCTCTCTTATGCTGTCCTGCACAGGAAAAAAAAAATGTGGAATACTAGACTTAAGTACTGTTTGTCTCTTTCTAGCTATAGGAATTTTGGAATAACCAAGACAGTTTCCTCATGGAGACAAGAATACCTGTCTTAAAGCCATAGCCACATTATAGAAGGGAGATAATAGGAGAGAGATATCCCTGGAAACAGGAAGAGGAGTTCAAATCCTATCTCTTTCACATGATGGCTATGAGCTTCTGTTTGCATTTAACATCTCTGGGCTGTAGATGACTCTCTAAGACTAAGAGCTATGAAGAGGATAACAATTTGCATTAATAGAGATCAGTTCCTTATTCTGGAGTTCCCTAGGCTACTGAAATCACAGATTCAGTCTCTATACCCATCTTTACAGAGAGAATTAAAGGAGATAATACCTGAAAAGCATTTTATAAATTGTAATGTGTTATATACATATATTTATTAATGAAATTGCTTATTTTCAAGAAATCAAATGTAGAAAATCTCAGCAGTCAGTGGGAATAATGAAAATATATTCAATTTCAATATATAACAACTATATTTGGCTTAATAGTTGTTTCTATCTTTCATTATATTTTATCAATATTTTAAAATGTGAGGAAAGTCATATTTTCAGTGGGAACATGAGAATGGCACTAATACCATTAGAACCAAATGTCTTCAGGTTATTGATATCCTGAGCCCTCGGAGAAGCTGGAAATCTGTATTTTCTTCACTTCAGACAAATGCTCCCTACTGAATATCAAAAGCTAGAATTTTCATAACTATACCTATTTTCAACTGCCCAAATACTGAACAGACCCAGTGGAGCTTGGTTCTGCAAAATAGTTATGAGAGTTTGGATAGGTGTCCCTAGTCTCGCCCCTCCAGTTGGGTTGAACAAGGTGCAAACAAAATGTTCATCCATCTCTGGTTCTGCATCTAATATGGCAGATATGTGGAGTGTCTGCAAATAAAACAGGAAGATGAAGTCATTAACATACAATTCCATCACAGCACACATACAGAGGGCAAGATATAAATTTTTGACAACAAAATAATCCAGTCTATGGAGCATCTTATTATTTTTTCAGATTCTCATACTGTGGTAGCATATTTATGGAGCTGAAAGTTTTTATTGTCAGAATTTCTCAGGTCTTCCATGTATATAAGTGACAACTACACAGCCAGCTTTTTCTTATACTTAAAAGATCAGGTCAAAGTCCCCAAACTACAATTATCTTCTTCATTATAGGCATCGCAATTTGACTAGTAATTTAGAGCACTTTATGAAGCCTCATCGTAGTGTCAAGATGACCCTGGCATCTCCGAAGAGAAGCCAGAAATGGAAGTTCTGGAATATTCTTTCAAATAAAAAGTTCTTTGAATAGAGTTGTCGTGAGAGAGACAGAGTTTCTGAGAACCAGCATAGCTAATTGTGGAGAGGCTCACCACCAGTATATTATAGGCACTTGGTGATGAATTATCTGAGCACAGAAACTGATGAAACAAAGCCAAGTATAAAATCGTTCTAGGTGGCTTCCTTTTCGTTTCTGGAATAATAGTAGCAAATCATTGCAAAATGGAGCAGACTATTTTTTTAGAGCTTTAGAAAACATTCAAAATATTTAGGCATGGGGTTACTGAATAACAATAATAATAGCTAGCATTTATATAATGATTTAAGATTTTACAAGGCACTTTACAAATATTTTCTCATTTTATCCTGGGAGATAGATGCTACTGTTATTCTCATTTTACAGATGACCAAACTGAGGCAGACTTGCCACAGTTAACTAACTAAAAACACAGAGGTTCTCCTTAGAGAAGAAAACAAAGGAGATGACAGAGCTGCTTTCATTATGGACCCCAAAGCAATAAAAAGCACTATTTTTTTTGTGAGCGCCTTGTTCATCTCATCTTGCAATGCCTATAAGAAGTCAAAGAAAAAGGCCAGCAGGAATATGAAGGCAGCTTCTATGTGAAAAGATGAAGTAGAGAAATATATCTCAACAAGATTCTCAAAACCAAGTGCACACATACATTGCCACTTCATAACTTAACAGCCACAGTGGGAATTGGAAAGGATGGTGAAAATATTGAGATAATATTCAATAAAAGAGACCAGATTATTATAGATTTTATATTTTTATATTATTTATTCATATTTATATTTAATATATTTATTTATATTATTTTTATATATTTTATATAGATATTATAGATTACTCTAGCTGAGAATCAGCTTTACGGTACAGTGGATGTCTACTATGTACTAAGTACTATGGTACAGTAGAGTACTGGAGTCAGGAAAACTTGAGGTCAGGACACAGAATGTGTGATCTTGGGCAAGTCACTTAACTGTGGCAGGTCTGCCTCAGTTTCTTCATCTGTAAATTGGAAATAATAATAGCAACTATCTCCCAGGGTTTCTGTGAGGATGAAATAAGGTGATATTTGTAAAGTGCTCTATAAAATCTTAATGCACTATGTAAATGTTGCCATTTATTATTATTCAGTAGCCATATGCCTATATATTATGAATACTTTCTGAAAGAAGAGAGTTGGAAAGCATAAGACATGGCTAGCACCATATATGTACATTTGTGAATAGGTTATAATGCAATTTCAGAGTGTAAACAGAATATATTTCATTCAAATTCTTCCCTTTATTTGCTAGGCAGCTACTATCATGCATATATAAGATGTATAGTTTATATACGCGCAAGATTGAGAAATATTCTGAAATAAGTCATATTCATCTAATGAGAACCTTACCAAAGATGCATAGAAAACTAAGGCATTATGGAATGGGTAAGTAGTTTTGTTTCATAATGAAACAATATGTAAATGGTGCTTTTTTTAAAAATAGTGCTTTAAAAAGTAGGATGTCTCAAATATAAACAACTATATAAAAATCCCCCTCATTGAAGAGTTCATTTTTACAACAAGCAGGTAGAAACAGGAAAATATTTTAACAAAAATAATATAGTTTCTTTAAATGCTGACAGTTTATAACCCATCTTATTTCCAATCAGATTTCAGGCAGTTAATAAATGTAGTGTTTTATTCTTTACTATACCTTAAATCGAACTCCTTCTTCCAAAACAACATATCCTTTAGAAGGGGTCAGATCTTCAGATGGTTTTGAAGAATTCATTTCGGTTACAATAAATTGAACCGTCACTGTCCCAAACAGTCCTTGGGCAGGCTCTCGAACAATGTATAACACTGCCACGCTTTCCTGTAGATAGAGAGCTGCTGGTTCTCTTAGGAAAAAGTGTTCACTGTTGTTAAATGACAGGACTCCAGGGCCATCATCATTGGCAAGTATAGTAATTAAGGCTGTCAAAATAAAAACAATAAAATGTTTGAAATCAATGTATGGTAGGATCTACCTAGAAGCCACTCAGTGAATATTTGTCAGATTGAAATGAACATGCTCTTCTCTTCCAAATGGAGAAGGGGGGTGGGGGGACCAGAGAAGGAAAAAAGGGAATAGAAAGGAATAAAAAGGAGAGGGAAAGGAGAGGAAGTAGACGTGAATAAATGAATGAATGACTGAATGAAAAAAATTTAAGTGATTCCAACCTACAAAGATGTGGCCTGGGGATACAAATTAAAAGGTCCAGGATTCCTTAGAGTATTATAGCAAAGTCTATGATAATGAGGGACAGCTTAGAGTTGGGAAGACTTGGGTTCAAACCAATATTTGATATTCATTCTAAGATAGAAGAGAAGGGTTTTTTTTTTCCCAAAAGCATATGATAACAGCATGATGGCGAACCTATGACACACATGTCAGCACTGACACACATAGCCATTTTTGATGACACATGGCCGCATGCAGGCTCAGCGTGCCTCAGGGTCTGCCAGGGAGTGCCCACAGCCATGGCCATGGCCATGCCCCAACCTGGCCAGGAGTGAGGGGGAGAGAGGTTTGCTCCACTCACTGGCTGAGGGGGCCAACGGTGTGCGCCAGGTGGCTGTGGCATGTGTGGCTCCCACAGGGGCGGGGCTCCATCTGTGAGCACAAGGTCAGGCAGGCTGGCAAGTGGCAGCTGCTACTCTTGGGGTGCCCCTGGCCCAGCCGTCTGGAGAGGGGCAGAGCGGGATGGGCCTGGGTCTGTGGAAAACTAGGCAGGGCTCTGGCCCAAACTGCAATGGAGGAGTTCCTGGAACCGATTACCAGACACGTTTAGCACCCTGAAAAATATAGCAATGGCTTTACTCACAATTTTTCCCTCTACCTACTTTTGTGAGACTTATTCTCAGCATTAAATAATATCAAAACCAACAAAAGACAGGGGGCAGCTGGGTATCTCAGTGGATTGAGAGCCAGGCCTAGAGACGGGAGGTCCTGGATTCAAATCTAGCCTCAGACACTTCCTAGTGGTGTGTCCCTGGGAAAGTCACTTAACCCCCATTGCCTAGCCCTTAACCATTCTTCTGCCTTGGAGCCAATACACAGTATTGATCCCAAGATGGTAGGTTAGGGTTAAAAAAAAACAACAACAAAAGAAACAGATTGACAGATGACAGTTAGTAGGGTTTGGTTGGGCTTTAAGTGTACAAAATACCAACCTTCAATTGAAGATTTAGTCAATGAAATTCAGCAATAAAAAAGTCAGTAATTGGCCGGTTAGTTAAAGAATTCCCCCTCCCCCTCACTTATCTTAGTTCACAGCACCCCACACAAGTTAAATAATATCAAGACCAACAAAAGAAACCAACTGACAGATGAACAAAGAAGTCGCTAAGTAGGTAAGTTAAATAATTAGTTTTTGGTTTATTAAATTAAGTTACATATTACAATTATACATTTTTGTTATTTAAACTATATATATATATATATTTATATACATATCGCGCAATTATGGTTTTTTCTCAAAGTGACACAACTACCCGAGTTATGCTCGGTTTTTTGGCAAATTTTGACACACCAAGCTCAAGAGGTTGACCATAACTGTATAACATATCTTCTTTAGGGTTATTTACCCTGACCAAAAAATGCTATCTGTTTCTGATTTTGAGCCATTTGACAGCACCAGAGGACTCTGGTGGTTAGAACCAAAGAAAGAAAGAAGTAGAAGCGAGGAGGGGAGGAAGGCAGGGGAAGACAAGAAGAAGGGATAGAGGACAAAAGAGAGACATATGTGATCAATAATCTGGCATAAACACAGGGACAAATCTACAAAGTGAAAACTGAAAAGAGGTTCAGTGACTCAACCAGGAAGATGTGCAGGAAATCTTCCTAAGGACATCAGCCCAAGGTCTCCATGGGCCCAGGGCCTGTCCTGCTGGCCTGGAATCATGGAGCAGCAGAGGCAGGCCAGATGCCTAAGGCCAGTGATGGCAAACCTATGGCACAGGTGGCAATGAAAGCACACAGAGCTTTCTCTGTGGGCACGTGGCCAACCTTCCCCCACCCAAATTCATTATTAGAAAGGCAGAGTGACTCAGACTGAGCTGCTCCCCTCTCCCTTTCCACCATACCAGAGGACATATTTTTCACATCCCCCACCCCTCTGCCCAGCAGCTAGTGGGAGTGCATAGAGGATAAAGTGGGCAGCTCACAGGCAGCAGAACTGGAGGGAGTGAAGTTCTCAAGCCACTCCCCTCCCCCTCTCTATATTCTAAGTCTAAGGCCATTCCTCACTTCCTCAGCCCCTCTGCCCAGCAGTCCAATGAGAGCACTTCCTCCCTCCCCTGTGTGGAGTAAAGGTGGGGGTGGGGCATTCCTAGCACTAGGGGATAGAGGGGAACTGGGGGGGGGGGGCACAACACATGATCTCTAAAAGGCTCACCATCACTGCCCTAGTCTAGTCTGGCCTCATGTTGCAGAGGAAGGTGCTGGACGCCAGTGGTTGACCTTAAACTCCTGACCTAGCCAGTCATCTGAGCCCAGGCCTGAACACAAGAGTCCATGAGGCCCCTGCTTCTGCCCTCCACTGAGAAGAGCACCTCAAAAAATAATCAAGAAACTCTCTAAAGAGAATGAGACTGCCATCATTCACTGGAGAATAGGACAGTTAGAATTTACAGAGCACTTTAAGGCTTGTGAAACCCCTTATCAACAGGGTAGCATTTGATTCTCCCACTTCAGAGACCTTAAGAATAGCCATTTCAAAGCTAGAAGCAATAATACATTTTGTGTTATTGTTATGTTATGTTATGTTATGTTATGTTATGTTATGTTATGTTATGTTATGTTATGTTATGTTATGTTATATAAGTAACAAGAGATGTTACTTAAAATTATTCACATTTTCCTCCAACTTTCTCCTCTAATTAAAGATTTTTTTCACATAAAACCATATGTATCTTATATGTGTATTATGAGAAAAGAAAACAACAAGGAACACAGAGGCAATAGCCAAAGTATTGGCCTACAGTAGAATTTCTTTATTTTCACTTTTTTTTTTACCGATTTCTTATTTTTCCAGAAGTCAACAAACAATAATAGTTCACAACTTTTTTAGCTCACAGTTATGCTATAAGGAACCATGGTACCCTAAATGTTTCACACTAACAACACTAAAGAAAGTTGGGAGTTTCACATTGGGTAGTTTTATGTGAGTTCAAGGTTTGAAGTGTGCTGAATTTATTTTAGCTTTTAACAGATGTTGACAAATTATAAGCATTATACAGTCTTTGAAACAATCTTCATAAAGGTTGCCAAAATTGTTGGTTTGTATGGCTAATTCTATTGCGATGTTAAAAATGTTTCTCGTTTCAGACATTAACTGAAACAAAAATCAAATATCTGTAATATAATGACTTTGAATATCTCTTTAAGATTCCACTGCACTTTCAACCTTATCATATAGCTAAGAATATGATAACAGAAATCATCCACTAGTTTCTCTCCCAGACTAAGCACTGGGCAGCTGAGTCAGGAAGAACTAAATTCAAATCTGGCCTTACACATTTAGTAGCTTTCTGATTCTGGAAAAGCTACTTGTCCTCTGTTTGCCTTAATCCACTGGAGAAGAAAATGGCAAAACCCTTTGGTATCTTTGCCAAGAAAATTCCCATGGATAAAATGGTTCATGGAGTCACAAAGACTCGGACACTACAGAATGACTGAGCAAAAACAACAAAAAATGGAAAAGAAGTTAAAGATTATTCATTACCACCTACTTTGCCACTGTACCTTAAGGACACCTAGACTTTCCCAGTTAACTTAAAGCCCTCTATTTGTTACCTACTGCTCCTAGAATGTAAGCTCCTTTAGAGTAGGGACTATCTCAATTTTCTATTTGTAGCCCCAGGCTTTGTACACAGTAATCTCTTAATAAATGTTAATTCATTCAAGCAACTAACTTCATAAATAAAACTTGAAAAATAAAGGAAATTCTAAATGCAATCGAACCTTTTTAATAACTTTCCATTTTTTTTGGCACTCTTCTCTCCCTATTTCTCTCAAGTACATTGGCTCATACTGATCCAAGTACAAGAGTATATATTTTGCACTGTGAAGTCTTACTTAAGTATTTTTCACTCTAGACAGAATACAAAAGTAGACCAAATCCTCTAGTTTTGCCTAACCTTTTTCACCATCCCATTCTTGCTTTAGTTTAAAATAAATGTTAGCAAGAACATGAGGGGAATTTTTATGAGAAAATAAGATTTTGTTACCTGTTGTATTTTCTCCCAGCTCAAGTCCAGGAGAGGGGTTAGTTAAAATCACCAGAAAATTCTCATCTCCTTCAGGAATTTCATCATCAAAAATTGTGATCTCAACATTTTTATATCTTTCTCCATTGGCAAAATGAAGAATCTGCTCACAAAAATAGAGACAGTATTAAAATCAAAAGAATCAATATTTGACATAAAATGCTTGGTCAGAAAAAACACATTAAGATGGCTTGCAACTGAGTGTTCACTTAATGATTCTGGACTTCATGGAAGGAAGTCTTAAGCTACATCTAATATTTGGTTCAGAACAAGTCTTCTTTATAAGGCATAGCATCTAATGACAACCCTACCTTCTGAATTCTCAAAATAATTTATTTGGTCAAATCTTGATTTCAAATCCAACCTTAGATACAAACTAGCTGTGTGGCTCTGAATAAATTACCTAATCCCTTGGTGCCTCAGTTTCCTTATCTGTAAAATGGGAATAAAAAAAAACAACACCCTATATACCCAAGATTTTTGTGAGGCTCCAATGAGATAGTATTAGTTAAGTGTTTGAAATCCTTAAAATGCTAGCTAATATTCTTATTAATATTTTAAAACTGAACTTCAAAGATAGCATAATCAAGAAAGTCATAACCAACATTTAATAATAAGCATTCTTTGTTAAGACTGCTATCACTTGTTATGAATTTTATTTTAAAATTAATTGTAATATCACTTCTTGGCTAAAAGCATTTACATAACACATTTCTTACAAATCCACATGAAAATATTATATTAAAATCATCTATTGGAAAAAATGAAACCTTTAGTAACCTTTTTTTTTTCTGATTCATTACCTGCTTAGGGAAGTTCAAGGCATTAAGATGATAAATAGGATGCAGTACCAAACCTCATGGAATGTACAATCTACTAGGGCTTATAGAATGTGTACACAGAAAAATACAATACAATGTAGAATTTAACTACATAAGAAGTGCAAAGTTCTATAAGTTCAGATGAGTCCTTGATAAATAAGTTGGAATGGTCCTTATTGATGTAAGGGTCTTTATCTGCTTTCAGAAGATGTCAGAAAAGCGCATCAGTTACCCTCAAAAGCATTCAGCTATTTTGGAAGCCTCCATAGAAGTAACTGAAGCACAAATAGTGGAGAAAATCTCAGGTTAACATAATTTCATGGTAAATAACTTGAGGCACAGAATGGATTAAGACCTCTGGAAGAAGGAAGAAGGAAGATCCTAGCTGGAAAAGTCAGGCAAGAATTAATAGATTGAAAAAGGCTCAAAAGCTACAAGGGAGGTCATTCATATAAGGGTCTTTTCTTCTTTCTGTAATTTCTTTGGGGTATATAGACCTCAAGATAGTACTGCTGAGTCAAGGAAGATTAACAGTTTAACAGTTTCAGGAATATAATTTCAAATTTCTAATGGTGGGACCAGTTTACAGCTCTTTCAAAAGCATCAGTGTGCCTGTTTCACAACAGCCCCTCCAATTACTGTCATTAACTTTTTTTTTGGTCAGTATTGCCTATCTAAAGCCCTACTTTCAAATTTAAAACTTTCAAACACTTAAAAAAAATAAAGCATGACAAATCTCTATGGCAAAAATTTGAGAAACCTTGAAAATAAGGATGATTTTTTTCTTTGCTATCATTTTCTGAAGTTACAAATATCACAACTTTTACTGTATCTTCCTCTCCACTAAAATCAACATTTGCTATATAGTTCAGGATTCAATAATTCTCACTTGACCAAGATAATATAGCTTTCTAACTAGATTCCTTGTCTCTAGTCTCTCTCCTCTCTTAACTCAATAATGTTTTAATCTAAAGACTGAAAATGTCACTCCTATGCCCTCTTTATGTTCAACTACTCTAGAACCTGTATAATAAAATATAGACTCATTAACCACATTTCTGGCTTTCTTCAATCTGACTCAGAACTACCTTTTTTAGGGTGATTTTACACTATTTCTATTTATCTATTTTTATTTCAGCCAATATTCCCTTAATGTCATCCTTTTATCCCCTACCTCCATGCACTGATGCAGGACTCTGAGGCCAGCTAGTGCAGCATGCATATATAGAGTACAATAGGGGAAACATAGACTCTCTAGATGCAGCCAATCCCATTTGTGTATGGCTCTGAGTATTAGGAAAGCTTTTTTACTTATGGCAAAGGCTGGCCTTCTTAAAACTTCTACCCATCACTCCAGTCCTAGTAAGCTATAAGTTCCCCAAAGCTCCTCTCACAGAAAGTTTTTCACTCAAATGTGTGTTGAGTAGGGTCAGGGAAGGAGGTCAAAGTATTCAAATGATTTTCTTCACTATAGCACTTAATCTTATGCAAAAATACTTTTTTTCACTGATAAGCAAACTGGTTTAGGATGAACAGAATATAAAATAACCTGTTTCAAAATACAACTTTAAAAAAATAGAATTATATTAGGCTCATTTTATAAGAGAAATTATTATAATTAAAATTAAATTAATACTCAGATTTGATTTTAAGATTTTCTCCCTACTGGGCTTACACTGTCATGACCTCAGTGCAGTTTTCAAAAGTAAACCATTAATGATCTTGATTCCTACCATTGGAGTAAAGTTATAATCCATTCCCAGTTGTGCTTCCAAATTCTGTGCATACACAAACAAGGACACATGGCCAAGTGACCCTCCACCCCTGTGTGCCTCCAATGTTAAACTTCCTTGAGATTCCCTTACTTCAAGCCTAAAAATAAAAAAGGAGAACACATGCATTTTCTTTCAAGTGTGCTATTAATGATAAAGTTAAGAAGCTAATTTATTTGTATAAAATCACATATATTCATAAAACAATTAAATGCATATAAATACTGCAATTCAGTTAAAGGAATTACCTGGTATTTTGCCATTCAATCTTCCCTCTGGCTCCATCATTAGCATCAATGATAATCTGTGCTGTTAAGCCTTCTGAATCTAAAAAGGAAAACAAATACCAGTAGTAGGATGATGACAAGAATAACAATAACTAACACTTACATGTTTTTTTATGAGATTTACAAAGCACTTATAAATACCTCATTTTATTCTCAATGCAACCCTGTCAGGTAAGTGCTGTTTATCATCTTCAAGATTAAGAAATTAAAGTTGACTGACTTGCACAGTATCAAAGTGAGATTCAAACTCAGATCTTCCTGCCTCCAAGTCTATTCTGTTCACCCCACCACAAACCCCATGTGTACTCACTGTATTTTGCAATATACAGTTCTGATTTCTACTGTCTCAAAATATTACAAAGAATTAGATCACTGTTTCAAACAACACACTACCTAGAACTCAAGATATAAATTTTGACAACAGTCAGCACGTGATCCTGTGAAATGCCTGGATTTGAAATTCAAATTCCAGACCTGAAAACTTCAATAATGCAAAGAAGATTGGCTGCAGAGTCAGAGGACCATGGAAAAATCCTGTCTCTGACACTTATTTCCTACATGATCTTAGACAAGTCACTTAATTGGACTGGGTTTCTGTTTCCTCCATTGTAAAATAAGAAAGTTGCACTAGATTGCCTCTGAAGTCCCTTACAGCTTGATGATGATCTTTCTGGGACTTCTATTTCCTCATCTATGAAATGAGAAATCTGAACAAAATTGCCTGTAGGGTCACTTTCAGCTCCAAGTGCTATGATTTTATGAAAATTAAGGAGCAGGATGTAGAAAATATGAAGAGTTGGGGAACCCTTATTTTTTTATAACAATTGGAGAACCACGTGGAAGAAAAAAGCAACACAATTTAGTTTGTTTTGGGGTTTTGTTTTGTTTTATTTTGAATGAGAAAGATTTTCTAAAAATAAACTCTTCTGACTTTTCAACTAAGAATAGGTAATACAACTTATTATGAAACATAATAAGTATTTTTAAAAATATAGTTACCTCCTCTCAAAATATTGCTAAGAGCTAAGAAATATAAAAAATCCATTTAGAAGCCAAAATTGGTATTATAATGGCAATGTGCTTACATTCATATATTTTATTTATAGGAAAATCTCTCACGTGGAGCCTCTTTATTCTAATTGTATATGTGCTTCTAATGTGCTTAGTTATCTAGTTTCCAAACCTGTGCTTAGATTAGATAGAATGACAGAAAAGAGTTGAAAGACCGATATATAAGGAAAAAATGGAAAACTCCAAAAAAGCACATATTGGAATTTAAAAAGCAGAGTAATATGAATCTATGCAGCATGGGAATGAACAACAAACCCTCACTATAGGCTGCTTTCTATTAAGCAACAGATACACTATATGATGTTCATAATAATAAGTTTTTGTGTAGAGTTTATTACATTAAAGAAGGAAGTGAGGTCTGTAACACATTTAAGAAATACATTCCTCCATATGGTTAAAATGATGCTTTCATTCGTAAATGGATATATAAGCAACTGTTGGGAAAATTTTGCTATCCAGAACAACTCATTCCCCAAAGATCTCTAATTGCTAAAAATTTATATCATTACCAGTTAACTGGTAATAGAAGATAGAAAGAAAGTGGTTCAAGTGGTATGGTTATGGTGGAAAGTGCTCTGAATTTGGTCAGAAAACCTAGGTACAAACATTGGTTCCAGTATCAGGTATGTGATCAGGGTCCTATCTCTTTACTTCCCTGGGCCTCAGTTTCCTTATCTGTAAAATGGAGACAGTTGTATCTGTCTTTACTACCTCATAAGACTGTTATGGAGAAAATACTTTGTGGACATTGAAATTAATTATATAAACATTATTAACTCTGAAATGTTTATTATATGATTAATCTCTATTCTTAATCTCTATTCTCAACTACTAAAAGAGTTTGAACTTTAAGAGACTCCATAGCAGACTGACATAGGAAATCATATTCTCTGGGCTGCAACTTCAGCAATCATTACATTATTACCTTTTTGGGTAAAAAAAAAAAATAAAGTCCAAGGATAGAGAAACCCCCCTCAATAGAGATTCTTAATCCTTGACATTAGTATGGAATAATCCTGTGAAAATAGTTCTTAGCTAGAATGAGCAATAATAATTCAGAATAGAATCTGAAAATAATTGGATGAAATGGGATCCTTTGGAGGAGAGAGAATACCTTCCCATTTGTAAAATATATATATATATATATATGTATATATACATATACATATATATATATTAGATCTTTGTAGCCATTAAACTACAATAAGCTGAAAATAATTATTTCCAAACAGATACTGAAAGAACCTAGAAATTCTACCTCTGATCTAGAAATAGTGCTTTCTCTTTTCTAGGCATTTATTTAGTCATCCTTTGTATCTGGTTTCTCTCTCTCTCTCTGCTAAAAGAGCTCACCTTGTTTTCCAGTCAAGGAGAGAAGAGTGGCCTTAACTGGGGGCTCCTGTTAGTGTCAGTCTACTGTGATTATTTCCCTTTTACATTTACATTTTCTGTAATCACATTCTCTTCCTAATTCTACTATACTTCAGAAGAGTTAATGTCCAAAGGACTCTTGTTAGCTAGGCTGAGTTCAGTTGCATGTTTTCAAGCTTCTAAATATTTAACAGGAATTTGTCATTCTGTAATCACTTATATTTTAAACAAATCTTAATCTATATAAATATGCATAAAGATTTACCTTTCAGTCTGTAATGAATTAAGTGAATCATTTCTAAAGGCATGCAGAGGAAAGATAAGGGAGAAAGGTTTAAAAAAAAAGAAGCAGAGATTATAAAAAGATCACTGTTTGACAAAAAAAGATAGTGAATTATGATCATTTGCTCTACAAGAGCTAAAAAGAAAATGAATTAACTGAATTTAAATTGGTAATAAGACATCAACTGCCATATGCAAACTAAAGCTCTGATTATTGCTTGAGAAAAACAAATTTACATTGGTAGATAGACAAATATGAAAATTATGCATAAAATGATTGACAGGTCAAGAACTTCATAAAATTAAAATGTTTATTATACTATCCAGTATTAGAAAATCATAAAATTAAAGAAAAAACTAACTTATCGAAGCCTAAAGGATTATTTCTTTTTTGTTTGTTCTTGACATCACACAATGCATTACAACAAACTCTAGTGACCAACAGAAAATAAATTAATTTGTATAATGCTAAGTTAAGAGTAAGAAAATTATACCTAGTCTCGGAGGGAATGAAGTCTGAGGAGCCATGATAAGTTCAACTGATGTTAAATTGACCAGAAAGTATTCTTCTAGTTCGGGTATGTCATCCTGCAAAAAGCATACACATTAGTCTTCTCATTATCCTCTCAAAGTAGTTTTGCCTGTCACAGGCTGTTTTATAAATTGTCTTGCTGATGTTCATATTAAAATAATCTTAAGGGAAATCTAAAGTTACAAGCATGAGATGGAAAAGACATTTGCTTCATTCTTATGTCCAAAAGTATTCATGTTAATCCTGGTTGATAGATGCCAATCAGGTCAAATAAGTATTATCAAAAATATCTCTAAGTTAGGATGTTCATAAAAAGTTTTAATGGGAATGAAAGACTGGGAAAACACATCATTCTAAATATCTATGCACCAGAGCCATGCTAAATATCCACCACATATCCCTGATGGAAATGAGCTCTGGTTCACACACAAGGGAAATGGGAGACATAAGGTCAGGTACAATTAAAATCAAATAAGAGACCCACAAAGTAAAAACATATTTCTCATTTTGCTTGGTTTTGACTTAATTTAATTCAACATCATTTATTAAGTGCCTACTATTTGCAAAACTCTGTGCTAGAATGGGCAAACAAAGACAAATATGAATATATCTATAGGGAAAAAATTCAGAATTGTAATAATCTCCACCTCTTAACCAATGCTATGGACCTAGATAAGTTATTGAATAATGGATGAAAAACAGAAGTAATTCCTTCATCTCCACTACCAAATGTTTTCTATCAGAAGACTTCTATGTTTTAATCAGTAATTCAGAAGCAAAAAGAGGTCAATACAATTCAGAGAAAGTAGTGAAAGCAGATTTATTGTTCCAACAGCCAGGACTTGGGAAGCAAAAGGAAAAAGTTTAGACTCCATCTGGACAAATCCTTAGAGACTTGTAAGACATGCTGTAAATCTTAGCAAATGCCATTTCACATGCAGAAAAAGAATATATAAAAATGTTATATCTTATAGTTATCAAATATATGATAATAAAACTATATTATAATGTTAAAATGTCAATTCAGTAAAAGAATTACCAGTGGTTTCTGATCTTTGATACTTTTCATTTATCATTTTATAAATTGAATATTCTTAAATATAATATCGATAATATGTCACTTCAAGGTTTTCACATCGTTTTATACATATGAACTTATTTGAATTGATAATATAATCATGATTTGATAAACATAATGCTGAAACAGTCTATAATTAGGAAATGATAATATTCAAGCTTTTTTTCTCAACAAATAAACTCAATTGCAGATTATGATTCCCCATGTTTGGAATTCCTTTTATATGAAAATGAAATCAGCTTAAGATGTCCCATCATGCAACATGGATCAAGTATCAAATTTATATAATAAGCTTCCAATGGTACTCTATTCTAAACATATACTCTTTCCTATATTTTGTAAGGTTTTCTAATGAATCAAATGAGACTCCTTAGAATCCAGATGGACCACATCTTTTTAAAAGCCATTGCCCACTTCTCATGGAAGTGTTCAGTAATCAAACTAAAAATAAACAAAACAAAGAAATGTAAGAAGTAAAGTAATTTAACAAGGCCTCTGGAATTGACATTAATACAAGTTTCAAATTTTGCATGAAATCAATGAATAACCTAGTAGATTATGGAAAAAGAAAGCATGAAAGAAGAAGAAAGCTAGAAATATACATATATATGCACATATATGTGTGTGTGTGTATATATATATATATGTAACTTTATTTGCTAAATGAGTAAATGTAGCCAGATATTTCTTGCTAACAATAGTTCTAATTTTCCATAAACTTCGTAATTCTAAATTGCTTATCAAAATATAGCATTATCGTAAAGAATTTTACCTCTAGAATAGTAATATTGATGGCAGCTGATGTTTCCCCTTCCCTTAATATCAGGTAGCCAACCACTGATATAAAATCAACTCCAGGTTCTGCTAAGTTTCCATCTGTCTGATTCTTTAGACTAAGCATCCCAGGAACGGTAGCATAAGTGACATTAATAATGCCTAGGTGTATGGATGGAGAAAATAAATTTTCATTATTAAAGATTTTAAATTACTATCATATGATCGTCTTTGCCCTAATACTCAGACGCCTATATCTTTTCAGTTTGAGCTTTACTTTGGTCAAATTCTCTGTATTTTTAAATATATAAATTTCTAAAGTTCATATAAGGAAGTGAGTAGAGAACAAGCCGGCTTCTCAGTCTTGCTTCTGGCACATACTGGCTAATCCTAGGAATAAATTACTTAGCTTCAGTCCATTAAGCAATCCTCTAATACTGTAAGTTGCAGAACAAACAAAAGAGGAAATTTCTTCTCCATAAGTCCCCATCAACAATGAAAATACAAGTCTGGACCAAACAAATACACAAAAACCCTAACCGTGCTTATGCACCATAGGTATTTAATAAATGTTTGTTATATTGAACTTATTCATAGGATCATAGCCCTAGAATTGGAAGCAATCTCAGAGGTCATAGAGTTCCACTCCTTTGTTTATGGCTTGCCCAAGATTGAAGCATGCTTGAAATTAAATGCAGGATTTGGACCCTGGTCCTCAAACTCAAGAGCAGTTCTTTACGCTATGCCATGCTACCTTTATAAAGAGTATTCATTTTTAAATATTCAATTATCCTATAGCTCTTAATGGTGTTTGGCATTGTTAACTACTACTTCCTTGAACTTTGTATTCTTTTGGTTTCTATATTTTTATGTTTCTTTCTGCACTTGGCTCATTCTAATTTTTATTATTTTATTTTCCTATGTTTACATCTTATCTCTTCCTCTATGATATTATAAATTTTTTAAGGGTAGAGACCAAGTCTTACTTAACTCTGTACCTTTCCTAGAATTCAGCAAGATACATTTCACTTAATAAATTGTTCAAATGAATGCTGAATTAAATATTATAAACAGGCCAAGAAATCTCATGCTTTTTGAGGTAACACAAACCTAGGGATCCAAATTCTCTGTTGATGAAAAGCTGGATAGTTAGGTTTGCTTCTTGGACCAAAACAAATCTTGAGGAAGGAGCAAAATTTAAAACACCATGTGGTTCATCGCTCGCCTCTACTGTCAATACAGCTTCATATCCTTGACTGTCAATTATAGCCATTCCTGTTGAAGAGACTCCTGGAAAAATTAACAGATAACATAAGAAGGTTTGCTAATGAACTAGCATCATTTCCCAAGTTCTTGACATCTTTCTTCCATTCTGATCTTTATGCTTAAGTGGCTAGAAATTATTTTTTAAAAAAGAGAATAATTTTCTTCTCTTCTACATTCAACATTCTTCATTCTTCTACATTCCTTCTCATAGAATTCTATGGATTAGACAATGGAAGCCCCATTTCTCACATAGTTAAACATGAATTTTTCACTAGGTCTTTCTATTATCACAACATACAATACAATTGCAGACTATACAACAGAATTCAAGGGTTAAGCAGCAGCAATCCTCTAAATGAAAAAAAAAGAAGCTTTTATATTCAATTTTGAGGTAATTGGACTAATATAGAAGCAACTTCATGAAAAATCTTGTGACTTAGATAGTAGGAATAGGACTGCTTCATTTTCAGAGAAACAAATAGCATTAAGCTTTTGTGAATTTGAGATTGGCAAATATTTTCAAATTGTTCTGGATTCTTTCTACCAAAAGGTTCCATGCCTCCCTCCAGTCTATAAAAACAGAAAGTTTAAAAGAATAATCTAAACAATTGATGATAATACTTGCTTTTTGCTGACAGGGATGATGACCATTGCTATTTTTTATAAGAGACTATTAAATTACAAGAATAATCATTTGATTGGAGTCTGCATTACCTCGTGTTCTGACATTGTACAGAATTATTTGATATTCTTCTTTTTCCTCAGGAATATCATCATCCAACAAATGCACCAAAAAAGTTTGGTTCAGTGATCCCTATTCCATACAAAGAAAAGATTGATAAATTATCATAATCACCATTGAAAACTGGCCCTGTGCCTACTATGTATAGAGTCTATACAGTTCTAGGTTCTAGAAACACAAAGATATAATATTTGCCTTCTTGGAGGTTGAAATTTAATTAAGGAGATATGA
This sequence comes from Monodelphis domestica, assembly GCF_027887165.1. Lineage (NCBI taxonomy): Eukaryota > Metazoa > Chordata > Mammalia > Didelphimorphia > Didelphidae > Monodelphis > Monodelphis domestica. Next base: position 469,781,905 of record NC_077229.1, on the reverse strand, counting down.
CATATGAAACCATAATGCTGTTCTGTCCTTAGACTCTCCACCCTTGGACTCCTAATGTTCTAACTGAATATACCACAGTCATCTGCTATATCTAGAATAAATTCTAATTCTGCTTCATTTCACCCAATAGCCATCTTCTCACTTTTAGTCTTGCCACTAGGTTAAAATACTTTGATGGTTCCCTCCCTGCCCCAGATCCCCAATAAAGGAATCCTTTTAAGGATCTAGTTCTGGATACATAATTAAATCAACTCTGTCATAGCTCCTGGAAAAAGTATGTAAATCTACTCCCCTATGGCTATACTAACCATCTTTGTGGCTTCGTTTTTTATTTTTTGTTGATGTCCTCTATTTCTTGAATAATCATAGCACCCCTCCCCAAGAGCTATTCCATATAACAAATAGTATTTTTTAGAGAGGAAGCAATATCGACAAATTGAAAAAAGGCTGAAAACATGTGCAATAAATAACACCCATGGATCTCCCACCTCCATGACAAAGTGGTTTGGGGTTTTCTTCTCAAATCTCTTCATTATAGTCCTGGCTTGATCTTTATAATTTTGTTATATATAATTTTTATGTTTTGGTGTATATTTGCTCATTCTATTTACATTCTTAGAATTACTGTGTGCATGGTTTTCTTGACTCTACTCACTTCAGTATGTATCAGTTTATATAGTTTATTTCATGTTTCTCTGTAATCACCACACATCATTTCTTACAATGTTACAATGTGATAGTATTTGATTACATTTGGTTACCACAATTTGGGTGGCCATTCTTTAATTGATGGGCATCTACTTTGTTTCCAATGCTTTGCTATCCCCTATAATGCTAATATAAATATTTTGGTGTATTTATAGGTCCTTTCTTCTTATCTATGGTTTCTCTGACATGTAAGTCCAGTAATGAAGTCTCTGGTTCAAAGGAAATGGATATTTTTAATCACTTTATTTGTATAATTCCAAACTGCTTTCTAAAATGATTGAACCATTTCACAGTCTACCAACAATGTACTATTATGCTTATCATTCCACAACCCCTCCAACATTGACTGTTGTGATTTTTGGTCATTTTTGCCATTCCACAGAAGTGGGGAAGACATGAAATGTAACAAGTCACAATTAAAATATGTTACATTTTTATCCCAAATTTAATGCCTTCTTGTAAATGGATGCTTTTATTTGAAAAGTCTGAAAAGATATTAGGAAGACATGAGCACAAAGTTAAGAATGGGCCAAAAAATTATGCTAGATGTCACATAGGCATTACACCTATTATATATTTCTGTGGAAATGATTATCATAACTCCTTCAAGTTTTGAAATTCAAAGGAAAAAAAAGCAAAAACTTATCTTGCAGTTCCAAAACAACTTACTATGTTATAGTTTGGGGGGAACAAGAGGATCAGTCAAGCCTATGTGATTTCATTTCATTAAGACTAGACTGTAGAAGCCTTAAGAAGAAAATGACCCACATAAAAGAACTCTAGAAATCCTGTCTGAAATAAATCTTCCCCATGGTAATGAAAACGAAATCTATGAATTTCCTTCTCTTTGTTCCTGTCACACATATTTGGAGGGAGAAGAGAAAATCATATTTTTCTCTAAATATTCATGGAAATTTACCTCAAGAAAGAAGATTTCTCCACTAAAATTAGCAAAGTTATGCTCGAGATGTTGGCCAATAATCTTCCAATTAACTGTAACATTTCCTCGACCAGGGGGTGTTCTTATGACATGAAATTCCAAATTCTCTCCTAAAAATGACAAGGGCTAAATTATATTTCCTAAATGGAATATCACCTTCATAATTTTACTCAACACAACCACAAGGCCCAGACACATCCTGAAATTCTATCATTATTCTCTTAAACATTATACAAATATTTTGTTATAATTTGCTAAGCTTTTTTTAAAAAAATGCTTATTGCACTCAGTGACAAAAATGTTATCTAGGAATTCTTGGTGCTTCCAGTTATTTCACCTTCAGGAATTGTGATACTTTAAATGCCCACACAACGCAATGTATGTACCTATACTTTAACATTCCAAATGCTAAGATGGATTAATACTCTATGGACAAGTTCTATACACTAAGTCAATTCTCCATTTAGTCATCACAAATTCCTAACACTAAAATGCAAAGACCTTTTAGGCATTACATATATGAAACACCTGAAAGTCACTTCTCTTTTGAATTTAACTTATACAGTATCATGATTTACATTTTTAAAATAAAAGAAAGATATTAAGATACTCATGAAAACTTTGATACAAATGACCAGTTTATATAGTTTTTGTAGCTGCGTTATCACCAAGCACTGTTTTGTAGGATTAGAGTGCATGTGAGCTAAAAGCAAAAGCAACTTTTTGGAGATCATAGAGATCTTCTAGGGAACAGCACTAAATATGTCTACTAAAGCCTTATAGCATCAATAAAAATTTTAATTCATAAATTTTAAATGATGATGGTACTAATAATATGAAATTAAACAAGTTGTTTAAAATGAATTTTTTAAAATAGGAAAAACTAATTTGAGAAATTAATATATAATGAGTTATATAGCCTCATTAAACTTTGATAGTATATAAAATATATACATATATTTTACACATATATGTACCTGTTTATATAAGACATGATTGATATCATATGGCATTTTTAATTTTAAAAATTGCATATGTTTACAATTACTGTCTTTTTCAAATCCTTTAGGAAACAATGAATGTTACTGTTCAATTGTCTTATGATCAATAGCTTAACAAGCCACTGGTTTTTCAAAGTGTAAAACTGGAATCCTATTTCTATTATCAGGAAAAAAATTTCTAAATATGAATGTACTAGGAGAAATGTTTTATTAATTTAGTCAGTCAATAAACACTTATTGCTTACTATATATCAGGCACTGTGCTAAACACTATAAATAAAAAGACAGTCCCTGCCTTGAAGGAGCTCACTATCTAATGCAATAGACAATAAGCAAACTATTTGTACAATGAGCTATATACAGGATAAAAAGGAAATAATTAAAAGAGGAAAGACTGAAGAATTAAGAGGGATTTAGAAAACTTTCCTGTAGAAGATGGGATTTTAACTGGAACTTGAAGGAAGTCAGGGAATCCAGGAGGCAGAGATGAGGAAGAAGAGCATTCCAGGCATGGGGGACAGCCAGAGAAAATACCCAGAGAAAAAGCTGAGAGTTTACCTTTCTTCATTTCAATTAATGGGAAACAAACAATTTAATGCATAATTAATTAATTGGTGTTAATTTCTATTATACAATAATATAATAGATAAATATAATTAATTAATTAAAGGTAATTATGAGCAACAGAAAGTAGAACAAGACAAAAGCATCTTGTAGCTTATAATGCCTGCCTATGGCAACTGGAAGTATCTTAATTCAGTAAATATTAGTATATATAAGTAATGTACTGGGCTTACCATTATTAAAAAATGAGTAAGCCATAACTTCTTTTGAAGCACTTAAAATTTTTAGGGAGAGTTTTAAAAATATACAAGTATCTATCATATATTAATGAAGGAGTAAACATTTATTAAATATCTGCCAAGTGCTTAGCACCGTGCTAACAAGTACTTTACAAATATTATCTCATCTAAACCTCATAAAAACCCTATTGTCTAAATGAGAGCAAAAAAGAGATTAAGTGACTTGCCCAGGTCACACAGCTAGTAAGGGTCTGAGGCCAGATTTGAAATCAAGTCTTTCTGATTCCAGACTCAGGCTCTATCCACTGAACCATTTTGTTTATATTGTCTCATTTGGGTTTGTCAACAGCTCTGTAAGGTACTATGAATTATGTTTTGCCTATTTTACTGATAAACAAAAGCTGAGAAAGATTTTCCCAGGCTCATATAGTTGGTAAGTATCACACTTAAGATTAGAACTCGGGTTACCCTTAGCAATCTATTCACCTCATTTTACTGCAGTTAAGATTGAATAGAAGTTGTAAAGGGTTATAAGATGATTTTCCTTGTTCCTTCCATCATTACATTTTCCTATTGATAGAAACATGCTGTTTACTGGTTGTCTTTTGCAATTTTTTTTGTATTCCCAGTCCTTAGTCTAGCACACAATAAGCACTTAATAAATATTTGCTGACAGTGTAGAAGACAGAATACAACTAAATTCAGAAATTATATCCTCACACAAACCTAAATAAGAAAACTACCAGTGATTTCGCAAACAAAAAAAAAAAAACCTAAAGCTGACTCCCCTTGCAAATTATCCCCACTAAATACAGTTTGAGAAACCCTCTTCTACATCATTCTTGTATACAAATTATGAAAGAAAAGCACATTTCCTTTCACATTTTTGTGAATTTGGGACTTCTGAAAAGGTAAAGTACATCATAGAAGAAGAAGAATGGAGGAAGAAATATCATTCTCAAGGAGTAAGTTTTACGAATTAAGTATGACTTATGATGGTGTCTCTTCTGGAAGCCTATGTAAATGGTGACCCCTAATTGTGCTTCATTTGGGAGAAAAATATTAGTATATAAAAGCTGTTCACTGAGTGGCCAAAGAATGTATAAAGGCAAAGATTGAGTCTAAGATGGGACATTCCATTCTCCAAAAGATATGGCAATAATAATAACTTGCATTAATATTTCTTAAACTCCTTGGGGACAGAAATAACATTCACAGAAATCAAAGAACCTTCTAGCACTTGCAAAAATGATGAAAAAAATCTAAAGGAAAAGGGAGAGATGACTCCTACTTATTAATAAAAGGGACCATTTTCCTAGGAGATACTCTATTTTCTGAATCCATAAAGTCTCCAATAAGAAGTATCTGCAGGATTATGAAATAGATTTTCAGACATTCAGATAATCTGCATTCGTTTCAAATGTTAAAATACAAAGTGTTAAAAAATAAATAGTACCACTATACTCAGAAAAAAAATGACAAGAAATCTAAATTGGCAAGATGGAGACTTCTAATTAAATATATATGTTCTTTATCTCCCACCCCTTCCCAGTTGGTTCTCCTCTTAAATAAAAAGAAAATGATAGATTAATATTTTAGAAACAATTATAAGTATATAAATAGTTCGAAAAGAAATTTTCCATGAGAACAATAAAGATTGAAAAGTTAAGGTTGTTCCCAGTTACAAAGTACCGAAAGTGAGTTTAAGGAATCACATTTCAAATGTCAAGGGAAACGTGCTGGTGTGCAAATCTTTGCTTGGAGTTGATTCATGCTGTCTCAAAGAGAAGTGAAAATTTAAAATCCATCGAACATGACATGATGATTATGATCCTGCAGAGGCCAGTGACTGAGTTGAATTCTTAACCTTGATTTATAATGAAATCCATTATATATTGTTTAAAACCATACTGAAATTCATTCTACCATATTTCTAAATTCCATACATTAAGTTTGAAAGAAAGTAATATTCACCACTGTGCATCGCATCAATTGCTTTTGTACAAAATACAGAAATAAGATTCAACATGATTCAATAGCATTTTATACAATAAAAAATTCCTTCCCATGAATAAAAAATTCAAACTGAAGTTGAATGTGCACTATAGTTCAAGTATTAAATCTAATCATATAAATGAAAGACCAATGTGAACAATAGAAGCAATGTTATCAATGTGAGTGGCCCACATGACTCAAATTTCTACTCAATTTGATCTGCAGTTATCGCAGTAGAATCACCATGAATCTATTTCCATCTCTAAAAAGAGTTCTATACATCTTCACTTGTAAACTCACATTAGATATGTTCCTCTATGCATTATTATATATAAGGTCCAATTGAATTATTTGTACAAAATGTTGTTTTTTATTATATTTTTAGAAAGTAGAAGTATAAAGTAACATTTAAAGCATAGAGAAGAATGTATAAAAATAAAGTAATAAAACATAGCTATACCAAGACTTTACATTTAAGTAAATACAAAATGTCATACAAAAGTCATACAAATTTTAGGGAGAATTAAGTTGAATTAAATTAGATGTGTTTTATTGATATCATTCTCCACATACTTCGAATACTACAGGTCAGAAAACTAAAAGGTAAACTTAGAATGAGAATCTGAAATTCTTATTACCTTATACATTTAAACATGTATAATGTTGCCCTCTTTGTGTTGGCTATTTGGTGAATACCACATAAGCCATAATATGAGAAGCATTAGGTAAAACAGTGGGTAGTACCCTGGATCTAGATGCATCCTCAGAGCCTGGGTGTGACCCTGGGTAACTCACATAGTCATTCTTAGCTTTAATTTTCTTATCTATAAAATGGGAATAACAATAGTACCAATTTCCAAGGGTTATTGTAAAGATAAAAATGAGATAGTATTTTTAAAGTGCTTTGGAAACCTTGAAGTGCTATATAAGTGCTAGCTATTATTTCTTATAATATATACAATATAATCTTTATAAGGTTTATAGATTTCAAAGTGAGGAAGAATAGAACATCAAAAGGGTTCCCACCACAACCCGATGCTAACCAGTTTGTGTGAACAGGCCAACAAAACACACCCAACTTCTTCTTCCCATCTCCTAAGTGATTTGCTTTCAAACCCATACACTCTCATCATTTTCAATCTCTATCTCTACACTGGCTCCTTCCCTTCTCCCTTCAAACATGGAAAATTTTCCCTAGAACTTATTCCTCTTCCAGCTATTTCCCTCCTTTCCTAATCAAACTCATTCCAGGTGGAGTCCATAATTCTTGTCTATATTTCCTCCAACTTCTTTTCCTTGTTTACCTCCCAACAATGTCTTCTTGTACCTCATAACCTACTACAATACTTTTTATCTATGTACATTAGTCTTTTACTCCTCATATTCGGGGGGGGGGGGGCGGGGAAGGGGGTTTGCCATTTTTTGATAAAAATAATTAGTCCCCTTGTTCTCCAAATTCTTTTTCTGGGTTTTTTGACACTATGCTGATTTCTTATCTTATTGATCCTTCTCTACCCTTGAGTAATCTTCCTCATCCTACCTTTTAACTATAGTGTCCCCCCAAGTCTCAGTTTTTCATAATTTACCCTTTGACTACCACCACCCTTTTACCTTTATCTCTAAACTCTAAACAAGCCCATATTTCCATATATTTTTCTTTTTTTCCTACACTCAATACAAATAAACCAAGACTCACCTTCATCTCTCCCAAGTCAACTTTTTTCTCCAACTCACACATTTCATTATTTCTTGACAACTATGCCAGGTCTTCAGACTCATATTTTTGCAGTTGTTTTTGGCTTCTCCTCCCCTTATCCCCCATCTCCAATCAAGACCAGATTCTTCAAAATCAGATTGAATAAGTATATATTAAGAATCTACTGTGTGTTGATCACTGTTTTTTAAACTGGAGAAAATGGTAAGGTTTGATTAAGGTATGACACTTTGCCCTCATTGAACTTAACTTATAGTCTAATTGAGGAGATATAAATATAGAAAAATATTATGTATATCACATGAAAAGTACATTAGAGACTTACAAAATTAAGTGCTGTTAGGGCTAAGGAAGACAAGGAGAATTAAGAAAAGCTTCATGAAAAGCATTGGAGTTGAACTTTAAAGAACAGGTAAAGAGGAGGAAGGAAATTCAAGATATAGCATGAACAAAGACATTGCATGTTCAAAGAACAAAAAAAGAGTATGAACATAATGCAGAGAAAAGAATACTGGATTTGAGGTCAGAAGCTGTAAATTAGGCTATTTCTTGCATAATCTTGAGATCACTTAATCTCTGCGTAAAAATGAGAAGGTATGCCTAGATGACAAGGAAGGTACTTTTCATCTCTAAATCATGATACTAGATCCTACAACAGAGAACCACCGCAAGGTTTTGAGCAGAGAAGTGAAATGAGCAGATGACTGAATAAAGGCACTTATTACAGGATCTATGAGAAGGGCAGATTAAAGCAAGAGGAAAGTGAAAGGAGAAAGAATTGTGAAGAGTCCAGACCACAAAGTGGAAAACAAAGAGTCTATTTTAGGGTGGTAGCAGTGTAAGAGAAATGAAGAGATAGATGTAAAAGATATTTCAAAGATAAAATTGACAAGCCATAAGAGGTAAAGAAGAGGTAGCATCAAAAATGACAGCAATGCTTTCAACATGGGAGACTTGGTCAATAGTAGTGCATGAAATGGAAATAATCTAGCTTGGTATATGAAAATGCCCTGCCTCTAATGTCAGAGAAATGATTCCCACCCTTCTGTGACTCTGGATGCCAGTATGACCCTTGAGCAAGTCACTTAAAAGACTACTCTCTTAGCCTCAGTTCCCTGACATCTGAAGTCATTTCCAAGTCTAGATGTACGATTCTATGATCAGGTGTATAGGGAATGGCTTGGTTTTATTTAAGTTTGAGTGTAAGGATTTCAGCTAAATAGAGATCTCCAAGTAGAGATTGAGATTTAGACATCAGAAAAGTTTAGGGCTAGAAATTCAGACTTGCAAGGCAACTGCATAGAAGTAGTATTTGAATGCATGGCAGTGAAAGAAATTGGTAAAGGGATGGGGGAAGGAGATAAAAGGAGAATGATCATGAGGGTCTAACGTTATATGGAGCTCACAGTAGATGAGTCCAAAAATAGTCCTTTAATTCTGGTCATTACATCATTGGCAACCTTTGAAAGAAAAGTTACACAAGAGTATTAGTAGCAAATTTGCATTACAAGGAACTAAGGAGCACACAAGAGCAGGTACAGTGGAGACATTAGATGGCAAAAACTTTTTCAAGCACTTAGCCAGAGAAGAAATGAGTTGGAGCACATTTGAAAATATTTTAGGCATACAGCAAGAAATCAGAGGAGAAAGAAGAAAAATTTATGACACATGAGTGAAAGAAAGAATAAGTCATTTAAAAAGTAATTGTTGGAGTGAAAAATAGAGATCATACCTCAATATCTAGTTGAGGAAGGAAGAGAGGGCATTATAATGATGAGAAATTTTGAGGAATGGAGGAGGGGAACTAAGCTGGCAACTGGGTTATCTGCTACAAGTTTGAGACATATAAGTGTAGCACTGGGGTCAAAAGAAGAGAGGGCTAGGAAAGTCCCTCGCAGGAGTAATGCAGGGAGTTGATAAGGATTGAGTATAATGACTATTAAACAGAAGAAAACTTCAGTTCAGATTATGTATCATAAATTTGTAGTGGGTGAAATATGCAGTAATAATAATCTCTATTTATCTCTTCCTTTTCTTTCCACTAATCAGAAAAAAACAGTCCTGAAACAAGTTGCAATCCTACTATAATTCCTTCATACTTAATATTTTCTAAAGACTCATATTGGTGCATAAAATAACTTTTTTTTAATTTGTTAAAGTACTGGGATATAAGAACTCATCTTCTATGAGTTCACTGAAAAAATTTTCAAAGTAACTCTAGGAGCAGACAAGAAAATAGGAATTATATTGTCTCACACTCTTCACAAGATTTTTATTTCTTCAATAGGGTTCAATGTCTTGAAAGTTTTTCATTCCCACAACTATTAAAAACACCATTCTTTTAAAGTTTCATGAATCAATATTATTCTCAAACAATTGTGGCAAATTTTTTTGTCTGAAATGTTGTAGTTACAGTTTGTTGAATTCTCAAGGATATTTTGAGGCTTTTATTTGCATTATGAGGATTTATCATATGGTTTATGAAAGACATCGAGCTTCTTATTTATAGTTCTACCTACCAGGTAGGGTCTTACTGGGTATCTGGCAGACCCTAAATATATGGTGATTATAGTATATCTTCTTTCATAAACTTGCAATATCTCCATTGATCAATAAGTCAGAAGTCCTTAAGAATAAATTTTGTATAATTTCTGGTAGCAATAACCTCATCGTAAATTCCCTTCCATTACAAACCTTTCTATTTCTAGAATAAATCTACATGACTCAAAACATGTGGATATCACTTGAAGGAGACATTTCGATGAAACTCAAATATTAGCTGTTACAACTACTACGACTACGACGACTACCACAACTATTACTTCTAAGACCAATTACTACTAACTACTACTATTAGATCTTTTGTGTGTTCTTTTTTGTTGGTTTTAGGAATTCTGATGTGCCTTCTTTAAATACCTCAGGTGTTTTTAGATAAAAGGATAACTACTTGATAGAAAAATTTTAAAAATTATAAATAGCTCAGGTAAATTCCTAGCTTCCTTTGTTCTTCCTCTCTTATGTTAATTACTAATTCTTATGCTCCATACCTGCTATATTATGCTCTGCAATTGGTACAAATAAATAAGCACACAATCACTTAATTTTACAAGAGAATGAATACTGCATAGAACAAAACACTTAATGTACAGATTATTTTTGCATAAAATTTATGGTAATCTGATTTTTAAAAGCATCTTTCCGAAGGTCAATTTATCAAATATGGAAATAACAACATGAAATAACAATGCCTTCCATTCGTATGGCATTTTATAATGCTTCATATACTTTCACAAATATCTTATTTAATTCTCCAAGCAATCCTGTAATTTAGGAATTTTTATTTTTCTCCACTTCATAGTGAAGAATATTCAGTTTCACAAGGGCTTCATTAATTGACTTATCTAAGATTCTAAAGCTAAAAAGTTTTTAAAATGAGACTAAAACTCAGGTCTTTTGATCTTGATTTGATTGTTCTTCCTGCTACAGAAATTATATTAGGAAAACTTTATAATTAAATGAGATTTTACATTACATTATCTGTTGTTAACTTATTAATAATTCTCTTAAGAGTTACTACTATATTAGTTCATCTTCTTACTATCCAATCATCTTAACTTGACAAATGATTTTTGAGTGTACACATAAATCAGAATCAGTAATGAAAACAGTGTTTGGGGCATGGTACACAATAGATTGCAAAGTACATGAATTCAAAATGAATTCTTCTTTATATTGTAATTACAATTTTTAAAAACTTACTTTATATATCTTCAAATTATATCATGAAACAGAATAGGATGGAATAAATTGTCTGTTTTGCCTAATAATGTAGTAAAAAATCATCACAAGATTGTCTTTAGAGTGGTAAAAAAAATCAATCACAACAATTCCACCTTGCATTGATGGAAGAAGTATACACACAAGAGAAATCTCAGATTCTTAAAGTATTAAAATATTGGTACATTCCAAGGAAAGAATTATTATATATGACAGATAATACTACTTGTTGACTGAATAAAATTGTATTTTGTATTAAAAAAAGGGAAAGTATACATTTTCTACATAAATCTATGAGAACTAAATAGGCACATTATTGCCTATGCAACTACAGTTAGTTATAAAATCATTCCTTGATCCTAAAAAAATTAACGATGCAATTTTTGTTATCTTCTCCACTTGAAATGAAATCACATATTATTAAATGACTTAATTTACAACAAACCTTACCTTTTTTACTTCATCTTCTGTAATGAATATTTGTTGCATAAGCCCAATGAGCTTTGAAGGGGTTTGTTTCCATCAAGAACACTGAAACATGAGGTAATTAATGCCCCCCAAAATATAATAGGTACCCATCCTTTACTTTGCAAACTGAAATTGCCATATATGTCCAAGTTGAAATATAGTCACAGGAAGCCAATTATTCTGATGACCCAAACAAGCTTTATTCATACAAAATTTGTTTCTGGTCGGAATCTTGTAAATGTCTGAAATTAAGCTTCCCCCAAATCATAAAATGAACAACAAATTCTCTTACAGACTGTATAAATAAATAATGTCTATGGAAAAATAAAATAAAAAAGAACTTACCTTCATGACCAATAACAGACCTGGAGCTTGTATGAAAGCTAACAATTCCTGCAACATGGTCATTGGCTAAAATGTTCACTGTAACAGTGTCAGAACTGGGCAAAATACGACTCCCACCTTCAGTATAAACCAAACTGACTATGATGTTTTCATCATCCTCAGGCTCAGAATCATCTAAAATGGTCAAAGTCACAGTCTTTCTGGTTTCACCTAAAGTAATAAAATGAACAAGAATCATATAATAATCACACATTTTTACTTTTATTTTTTTTTAACTTTCCCTTCCATTTTAGAATCAATGCTAAGTATTGGTTCCAAGGTAGAAGAGCTGTAAAGGCTAGGCAATTGGGGGGTTAGGGGTTAAGTGACTTGCCCAAGGTCACACAGCTAGGAAGTGTCTGAGGCTAGATTTGAGACCAGGACTTCCTGTCTCTAATCCTGGCTCTCAATCCACTGAACCACCTTAATAACCCATTTTTCAAGAGGAACTCCAACTCACTATTTTCCTAAGTGCTAGGGTCAATTCTGCTTTACCAGTATTTGTTCTTAAAGTGTTTTTCCTTAGGCACAGATTTGACTATGTCATTATGCCATTTCAGTATCATTAAACACCTCTGTCTCTGTTACCCCTATGATAAAATTAGAAGGGAGGGACTGTTTCTACCTTTTTATTTCCAGTGCTTAGTATGATGCCTAGCAAATAGTAAGCTCTTAGGAAATGCTTATTGATTTGTTGACTTGATGGTATGGCTTTTAATGTCTTTCATAATTTTTCCTTTCATTACATATCATCCTCCCTCCTATAGTCTACACCTCAGTCATTCTTCCTAATGATATTTAAGGATACACACAATAAAAAAAAGAAATTGGAAGAGTTACTATCGATCAAACCTATTTAATAAATAATTATAGTATGGTATATACAATATATTGTATCTATATATGAATGTCACATATATAACATATACTTTGTTTATAGTATACTGAATATAGCATGTATATACTATACATATATTATTTACAGAATATATGTATATATTTCTAATATATCTGTGTATCATGTATAATATATACAGTATGCTATAACTTAGAATATATGCTGCATATACTACATAGTATATGTATAATATAGCATGTATACTCACCATAAAATGCATTATACTATATTATGCAATGTAATATATTGTAGTCTATTTAGTATAATATAATTCTTTAAATATAATATATTCATAATATATACTATTGTATAAGTGGAAATTTTCTGTCTTTGAACTATATTCCCCAGAATTCCTCTCCTCTCTCCACCATGTTGCGTGGTCATATTTTGTATATAGTTGGCAGGAACTCTGCCTCTCTCTGTTCTTCTCTCACAACACGGCTTAGCATCCTTTTTACTCTAGCTTTTTTTTTAATTGTTATTAATTAATCATATAAATATAATACTTGGAGTACTGGATATTAATTTTAAAATCTATACTATATTTTAAAATATGTTGTTCTATATTACATAACAGTATTTTAATAGTATGGCATATAAATACATTATATATAATATGTCTATATAACATGCATGTATGTTATGTTATATATGTGAACATCATAGTGTATATGTAATATAGTATATATACATATTATATTTTGCATATTATAGATGTAATAAGTAATATAGATTTCATATATATTACTTATACCATAGTATGGTATTTATAATATATATTTTATTACATAATACATATATAATTTATATATAGTAATAAATCATATAATATATGTATATAGTACTATATATTATAAATATATGCACAGCACATACATTCTATATATTGTATGGTAAATGTTATGCTGTGTACTATTCTTTATAGTATGTATACTATATTGCACATACAATATATATATATATTATATGGTACAAACTATATATAGCATATAGTATAATATCTATTCTATGTACTCTATGTTGCATATACTATATAATATGTGTTCTACATACTATATGTTGCATATGGTATATATAATATGTATTCTATGTACTGTATGTTGTATATACTGCATATAATATATATTCTATATGCTATATGTTGCATATACTATATATAATATCTATTCTATGTACTCTATGTTGCATATACTATATAATATGTGTTCTATATACTATGTGTTATATATAATATATTATAAATACTATACTATAAAATAAATCGCATATCATATTATATATTGTATGTGCAATATACATAGTAACTCTTCCATTTCATTTCTCTATATACAGTATAGACATTCTAATTCTTTCTAAAATCATGGATACAATATATATTAGCATTCATCTTACAGTATAGCTCACCTTCAGCAAAAGTCAGAATGTCTCCTTCACCTATAAAGTCTAGACCTTCAGTAGCTGTTCCGCCAACAACACGCCACTCCACTGTGACCTGGCCTAAGCTGCCCCCTATCCTCTCAATGCTCAGGTGTACCAAGGCTAGGGGCTGTTCTTGAACTTCCACATATTGGCCATCCTTGGATGTATTGGGATTGATGCTGTAGATTTTAAATACCCCAAAGGCATCACCATTCAACATTATGACAACTGTAGAAGTATTTGGCTGTCCTATGGTTGGCTGGTTTTCAGGGCTGGCTGAGATGTTCATGAGTTCAACCTCCAGAAGTGAAATAGTGAAGCTCTCGTCCATCTCTGGGAAATCATCAGGAAGGATGGAAACTGTTAGGTTCGCAAATTCATCCCCCTCCAACATTATAGCCCATTGTCTTATTACAGGCTCATAATCACTCCCAGCCACAGCCTGTCGGCTAAAAAGAGCAGCTACCCTTGTCATGTTTTTCCGGTAGGTCCAGAATTCTGAACTGTTGACAATCAGACTACTCCATGTAGTTATCCAAAAGCACTGGGGAATCTCAGAAGAAAAAGAAGTGGAAAAGGCTAAACATGCATGTTCTTTAAGGCACAGAGTGGCACACATGTGCTGGGGATTCACAGTTGCAGAGACATTCACCCAAGTCCTTCCAAGCTGGTCTGGAACTCCTTGAGCTGGTGACTCGTAAAAGGACAGGACATCTTGGCCTTCCTCCATCGCCAGAGCCACGACATCAATATCTGCAGTGCTGTAGTAGAGCAGCAGCTGGCCAAAACGCCCTCCACTAAAAAGTATAGTGATAATTGAGAGGCAGGTTAATTAATCAGAATAATTTTATTTAAATTCTCTTGGAATCTGCGTGAAAAATAAAGAAACATTAAGGAAGACAGACAGGCTGTTTTTCATATTTTCTCAAGTATGTTGAATAATCAAACTTATCTAATCTCTAAAAGCTATCATGATTAAGAGACGTCTGTTCAAGATGTTAACTATAAGTCATTTCATCTCTCTTTTCTTAACTGTAAAATGAAGGAACTGGGGAAGATGATCTCTAGGGATACAGTATTCCTTTGGTGCTTACTTACTATCTGTGTGACCTTGGGCAAATCACTTAATTTTCTTGGGCTTCAGTTTCCTCATCTGAGGAAAATGAAGGGATGGGCCTCTAAGTTGCATTATAATGCTTAATCCACAATTCTATAATCTAAACTGTATTATGTCCTTTTTAATAGAAATAGATGTTGGGAAATTGATTTTTTGAAGATTTATTATTTAGCTATCCTAAGTGACATCGAACAAGTTACTGGAATTGATTCTCAAAGATATTTTTATATTAGCCTCTCACCCCCTTTTACTAAATTACAATGAAAGTACAAGGAAGGTGATATGAGTAAATTTTGAAGGGGATTTTTTTTTAATTTTGCTTCTGACCAAAAGTATTTGGATAGACCCCATTTTCAATTATACAGCATCTCAAGGGTAGCTTAGTGTTTCACCAAAGAACTAAGAGAAAAATAAAATTCATTAATCATAAGCCAATTTGGGTTTTCTTTCATTTAGAAACTTCCATATCATTCCCAGATTTGTCCATTAGAAGCAAATTTATGTTCAATGCCATGAAAAAAACTTCCTAACAATTAAAGCTGTCCAAAATTTGAATAGCCTGCATGGGCCAGAGAGATGATGTGTTCACCCTCTGTGGAGGTCTCCAAGCAATGGGTATACAACCACTTTTCACTTATGTGGTCATGGAGATGCCTTTCATGTATGGGTTAGACTAAAGAGTCATTGAAGTCCCTCCCAATTCTCAAATTCTGTGACTGTGAAATGATTGACTAAACTAAATCTAAAGCAATGTGGCAATCAATGTATTACAATGTATCACAAAGAAAAGCTGTAAAAGAGCTTCCATATTAATAGTATTAAATTTAATTAACTATTATGTGCCTTGCAAAAAAAATTGGAAATTATAATCACTCAAACCAAATCATCCAATTATTCAAGAAATTCCCATTCAAATTAGAATATCTGTTCCACAAACCTTCTCCTGACAGTTATGTTGACACAAGAACTTTTCTCCAGAGGCTCCTGGACCCGGTAAACAGATTGAGAAAAGGCTACTGTACCATAAGGATTATCATTGGCAGGAACAATAATATTTGCCACTCGGTCTAACCCAATTGTACCTCCACCAGAGGCATGAGTTAGTTGTACTTGGATGATCTAATAAAAAAAAGTGAAGAACTTTCTTAATAGTATCACAGTTCTGAAATCAGAGTAAAAATAGCAGAAATACTTCAAAATAACCACACTAATTCTGATACACTTGGTTCAAAAAATATTCTACAAAACACATGAAAAATCCAACATGAAACTTAAAGGCAAATTAACTACCCTCTCCTGAACTCTTTGATAACAAATATAATCATTTATGAGGAACAGTTATGTCTGGAGTCGGATGATCTGAGTTCAAATTTGACCTCAGAAACTAGCTGTGTGGCCCTGGGCCACACACTTAACCTCTGTCTTGTCTCAGTTTCTTCAATTGAAAAATGAGGATCAGTAATGGCATCTACCTCATGGTTGGGGTAAGGATCAAATGAGATTAATATTTGTAAGATGTTTAGAATAATGCACTTAGCACATAATAGGTCCTTAATGGATCCTATTGGGTCCAGTCTTTTTATTTGACACTTGTAAGAAACTGAAAACAGAAACCTCCAACAACAATAAGCAAGACAAATACTTATTTAGTGCCTGCAATGTGCCAAGCATAGGGCTAAAGGCTACGGATACAAAGAAGGGCAATGGCCAATTGTGGGTCAGTTTTTAAAGACCTCACCATTTAATGAGGAAAACAAGACTTAAACAATTATGTATAGATAAGATATATGCAGGAGAAGCTGGAGAGAATCCACAGGGAGAAGAGCTCAGGAGAGACTTTTTGTAGGGGGAATTTTGAAGCTCAGCAACTCTTTAGTACTTTGGACAGTTGCCTGGAGGCAATGTGAAGTATAAGCACCTTGAAGGCAAGAGCTAGTTTGCTTTTGTACCTGTACCCCTAGAAACTAGCACAATGCTTGGCACATAGTAGACTCTTAACAAATAATTGGTGATAAATCATAAGGTGAAACTGATTGATTGATGACTGACTGAAATGTTAAGTGACTTTCTTATGGTCATAGATTCTCATGGGGGGAAAAATCTATTCAAATACATATTTTTAGATAGAAGTATGGTCCATTCATTTTCTGCATCAGCTAAAGCATACTTCTATTTCTTGTCATATAAACTACATTGTGGCTTATTTTTACAACTAAAAAAGATAAAAACTTTCTGATAAAATAAAAATTTTATATTTATATTATTATATTATATATATTATATTTATACTTAAATTAAAAAATTAATACTTTCAAAGTTGAGGCACATGATTTTTTAAAAAGTTATACTTATTGGTTAATCTCCAAATTACAAAAAAAAATTTTTTTTTGCTGGTATAAAGAAAAATAATTCACACTTTTAAAAAACTCTGTGGGTTTCACCCTAACACCTACTATTCACAGCACCAACATTCTGTCATTCTAAATTTATAAAAGAAAAATGAAATTTAGAAACACATTCCTAAGGAAATCATTATAGCGCCGATTTTTATGCCCATATTTGATAAAAAGCTTTGTTCTCATTCAGTAATATAATTAGGATTAATTTATATTCACAGTAAGTTTAAATTTTTCTTTCTCAGCATGCCTCTTCATCATAAAGAAATCAAGATTGGGAAGGTGCTTAATATGGGTTACAATCTTCCTTTAATTTAAAATGATTGGCTCCCACTAAAGCCAAAAGGAAGTACAGATTTAATCAAATTAAATTTTAATATGTCACAAATGAAATAGAAAGAAAAAAAGCATGGCTCAGATATTCTAAATGCTTAATTATAATGACCACCTATTATGAAGTCCACCTATCCCTCACAGAAGTTCTATAAAGATATAAATTAATAAAATTGTTGGCAACAATATACTATCCCTTATGGAGTTGTGTTTGTATTTTTTCAATAAGTTGTAGGACTTCATAGTCCAGTACTATCTCTAAAATATCCTCTTGTAAAATGATACAGTAAACAGCCTTATTCAATTATACAGCACCAGTTTTTTTTCCTATACATCTGCTCTAGGAATCATAAGACAAGGTAACAGAAGTTGATTTACAGTGTCATTCTATACTAGCTCTTCCTCTCACCTCTTCAATTTCCGGAACGTCGTCAGCCAGGACCTCTAACAACAAGGTTTGAATGGTTTCCCCAGGGGCAAAGGTCACATTACCTGAGACAACTCGCAGGTCGCCAGTGGCAAGTTCTCCATTAATGGTGGCAACCCACTGAACAGTAACATTGCCGAGTGTCCCAGAATTGCGAATTATTGGCAGGTTTACCTTCACTGAATTGACCTCAGGCTCCTCTACTATAATTTTAGTGGTCTGAAAAACTGAAGCGTGAAAGAGAGTTAGTTTCGAATATACAATGAGAACAAGTCTGTAAGGAGGTCATGAACGGAGCCTCTTCTGGTCTTTTGGCATGTAGGATTTCTTTGGTACTTAGAATATTTAGGGAAATCTAACACTGTAAAGTCAGATCAAAAAAAATTAAAAAAAGGAATGCTAACAGAGTTACGAAATAAACCATTTTGTGGTTTCTTTTCTTCTTAGGAATGGAAGATTTTGTAAGCCTATGAGACGCTAACCTTGTCTGCTATTTAATGGCGATCAAAGAAGGACTGCACGGTATCTGTTCAGCAGGTATGCAATAAATCTCCAGAATGGGCTCCCTGCCGCTTGTCAAGAACACTAACCTCCCTTAAATTACTAATAGAAAAGTGAAAGGATTCGTTCTTTGATTCTACGAAAATGAAAGGATAGATGCCACATGGCACATATCATCTCCTCTGCTGCCAACATCTAAAGAATCTAAAGAAAGAAACATAGTGATCTAGTTTACCAAATAATCCATAAGGATCGTCAGAGGCCTCAATAATGATGATTGCCTCTGTTAATGCCCCAAGTTTGGCTCCTCCGGTTGTTTCATTCAACAGCTGCACGAGAAAAGATTCTTCCAGCTCAGGGTAGTTATCATTAATAATATATATTGGCACAGCTTTACTGGTTTCACCTTCTAGCAAGACCACATCTGATGAGGCTATACTGTAGTCTTCACCTATTAAGTCAAAAAGCAATAAATGTACATTTAAACTCTGAACTGAGACCAAAAAAAATGATAAAAATCTTAAGAAAATTTGCCCATTCATTTACACAAATCTTGGTCATACAATCACAGATTTAGAGTTGGAAAGAGCCTTACAAGTTATCCCATCCAACCTCCCTATTTTGCAGATAAGGGAACTTAATTAAGTCCAGAGAGTTTAATTAGAGATTTTTAACCCTTTTAGTGTCATAGTCTCCTCCAGATGCCTATTGAAGCCTATGGATCTGTTCTCAGAATTGTTTTTAAATACATCAAAGACACAGGTCAATTATGCTGAAATACAGTTACAAAATTTATTGTTTTTAAAATTCACAGACCCTAGTTTAAGAACTCCTGGGTTAAGTGATTTGTTCATGCTCACATTGCTAGTAAGTATAAGAGAAAGTATTTGTACTCATGTTTTCCTGATTTAAAATTCAGAGTTTTATCTATTACACTAAATTGCCTACAAATAGGCTTTGTCTAATATACTCCAGAAATTTTAAAAAACCATGATAATTAATTCCTATAAACACTATTTCTCTACCTTAAAAAAAAGAACCATTTCCTACTCTTTACATGTGATCAATACTTAATATTCAGATTTCCACTTCTGTATCAAATTGAATATGATACACAAAAGGCATAAAGATAGAATTCTGAATATATTAGAAAGATTAAATAGTCCAATATCTCTCAATATTTTTTATGTCATGGAACCCTACACTTAAAAGTAAAATTCTAATTCTTACAGTAAAATATTTTAAATTGGTTTTTAAATGCCTAATACTAAAAATAATTCCATGTGGTATATGCCGATTTAAAGGAAAAAAAGATAATTCTTGTATTTTAGAACAATTTTACTCTAAATCCAAAGGTATTCTAATAACTTTCTAAATGGAAAAGACACAGCTTCTACTTGATTAGTGTAATGGTCTCCATTTTGTTTGGTTTTTGATTGCATATGCCATTAGTAATGATTTTGTCATTTGTACCCCTAATAAACATATATTATTATTATTTACAAATGATGTTTCTATATACTACTACGATGTGACTTAAGTCTGTGCAACCTGAAACAAATATGGGTCTGGAAGAGTGTTTTACTTAGTAGTCATTGTCCTTCCAGCTAAGTCTGACCTTCAAATGGATCAGCCACAGGGTGACTAAGAAGACAGGGAAAGGGAGCTCAGGGAGTAGGAGGAATTCTCCTGCTGGCAGCTGCACTACTGCTGCTCAACATCTGTTAGGTTATATCTACTTCTCAGGGGCTGCTTGTCAAGATAGCAAGGTGGTAGTAGCTGCTTTAGGCGAGAAACACAGAGTTGGAGAGTGTTATAGAATAATGGGTGAAGAGTAGAAGTATTTATATTGGAGATAACCACACAATTGGCCTATCTGATTGTGACATCTTCCCATCCTTTGAATAGGGGACCACGTCTCTCAGGAGGCATTCCATGCCTCTCTCACCATTCCCACCCTGCAAAACACTGACTCAGGATACAATAATTGAAAATAATATTCACCAGATTTCCCAAGTTCACTCTGGAGAGGGCTCCACAAAAAGTTGTATTCCCCTTTTAGTTAGATAAGCCTATATTTTGGAGAAAGCTTTCAATTTATCACATTTTTTCATTTCATTTTAAAATTTGCAATGCTCTGTGCCCCAATGCATTTAAATATAATTAGCATCAAAGATTTATTTTTAAAATGAAAAAAATACACTCTATAGCAGGATCAACTGATATTAACCTATATTAACACAATTTAATTTCTCTTATATTTAGGATTTGTTTCTTGAATAGGTTTATGGATATTTGTTTTATCTTGATTATAAAGACTGTGGCCTTCTCTTTATAAACTTCCCAATTTTACAAAACAATGGATATAAAAATGTTTGACATTGTTATGTAAATTAAATGTACAATTATATATTGATATTAAAATTTTTAAGATTAAAATTATGATAAAATTTCAGAACTGGAAAGGACTTCAGTGGCTTTATAACATATACCTTTGTGTGAACATCTCCACTAGGGGCCAGGGGTGATGTTGGGGAAAGAGGCATCTTTTACCTCTTTGGGATAGTTCTAGTTACTACCAAGACCAAGCAGAACAATATGAACCCTACTTTGATTCGACAATACTTGAATGCTCAATCTAAAGATCTCCAATTTCTTCAACCAGTAAAGACATATCATAAAATCAAAGACTCTTCACCATTTTGATTATTCTCCTTTGGTCAACTTCAATTTCTCAATGTTTTAAAGTTGACACTTAAAACTGAATACAGTATCATAGATAAAGTATGAGAAGGACAGAATACCATAGATCTAAAATCTCCTTCTTTCCAGAAACCATCCTGAATAAATAGACAGCAATGATTTTACACACTCTTCACATGCACTATAAAGCATAATCAATGATTGATTCCAGACCAATAAACAGCCAGTTTTTCTGAAATGTGATTGATTTCAGTCTATAAGAGAATCTTGAATCAAATGAATATATGCACTCTAAACAAGTAATACAGGCAGGTAGAAATGAATGTAACCCTTTTTCAAAGCTGGAGCAAGAAGACTCCCTGCCTGGGACATCCCTCATACTCCTGTGGATTGGGCCAATGGCATAAAATCAAAAGGACTGTACTTGAACTTGGTCTCTAAGTAGTCATATGTACATATAAGTGCATATTATATATATATATATGAACATGAGCAAGTTATTCAACCTCTGAGCTTCAGTTTCCTTATTTGTAAAATGAGATCAATAAAACTTAAACCACCTACTTCATAAAGTTGTAAGAAAAATAATTTTTAACTGTATATAAATATATATGTTTGTGTGTGTGAATGGGTAGCAAAGTGTTTTTAAAATTATTGCATGATGTGGTGGCAGCAGTCTTAATTTTGTTATAATAGTAAAGACCAACAGGAAGACTAGCAGCAAAGGAGAATTGCTTCTAGGAATTTGGGGGCTGATTATCTTGGAATTTTATATGTGCAAAACAAGAGATACCCATCAATTGGGGAATGGCTGAACAAATTATGACATATGATTGTGATGGCACATCACTGCTCTGTAAGAAATGCTGAGCAGATTATTTTTTTAAAAAAACATGGAAAGCCTACATGAAATTATGAAGAGTATGAAGGATAACCAAGAAAACCTTATATACAGCAACAGAAATGTTGTTTGAAAAATGACTTGTATATGTCCAGAGAAAGAAGTGATAAATAGAAATAAGCAAGACATAGTTTTATATATACATATATATCTTTTTGTCAAATGATGCCTTCTTTAACAACTATCTAAATGTAACAAAAATATATTAAAATTTTGGAAAACATATACAAATGCCGTATGAGGATGAGACTGAAGGCCTTCTTTTGGTTAGCTTGGCTAATTCTCTACCAGTGTGTCCTGTTTCCTTTGTTGCTTTTTGTTTACCAGATTTTTTTTTAATTCATGGCAACATGTTTATCATTCAGTTTCAGACAGACAGACAGATGTATATGTATCTTTGAAAGTGACAAACCAAAAGTTTTCAATCCTTAAAACACACATTAGCAGGAATCTCATCAGGACACACAACAGCTTTAGACAAAAACCCCTTTCCAAGGCTGCAAGAGTATTGCTGGGAGGAGAGGCAGGCAACCTTTTGTTCGCTAAAATTACATTAGAAATGAAAAATCTGGCCTATGTGAATTAAAGAGCTAATGCAGACTGTTGTCTCTTCTACTGGTCTCTGCTTACTGATTTGAAGGATGAAAAAGCAGAGAGAGCAAGCCCATTGTCAAGCATTAGGATTCCAAGGATGGTAATTTTTTTCTGTTCTTCAGCAGTCATTTACACTTGAATCTCTCTTCAAGGACAAAGAGGACACAAAACTAATCCTAAGAATGTTTTATCTATTTTTAGATTTAAATACATGCACTTTTGATCATTATTTAAAATGCTTATGTTCATAAATGACTTTTCCAGTAATTCTCACTGAGTTTATGAACATTTATTGTCACAAAATGATGATATGAGATTCTTATTTTCAGCCACTGAATGTGCAAGACTACATTTTTCATTCCTTTAGTTGACTTTTCTGACTACTCTGTGTGTATTTGTATGGCTGCATTTATCAGAAGCAACTATATATTTCTACAGAAGTCTGTCACCACGTAAAGATTTTAGAATTTTTCTTTTCTCACCAGCTATTGCAGTTATTGGCACAGCTTTAAACTTCACAGAGACATCTGCAAAAACTCCTCCTGTTCTCGTCACATTGATAATTGGTCCAACGTGATTTTCTGCAACTCGAACAATTGGCGCTGAGAGTTGCAGAGTTCCAAAAGCATCATCATTGGCAAGAATAATTAAATGAGCAATGGTGTCTACCTTTGATCCTAGACGTGGAGAATTTGGAACTGAAAAGTCAGAAGAAAACAAAAGTTCAATGCAGCCTGTCAATTTAAGTCCTGCATTCCTTATGTGCTATTAATGACTGGAAATAATCACTGCAATATCCATGACAGGATAAAAATCATATAATATCATTTCTCAACTCATTCCTGCTTCAGCCCTCAACTGAGAGCTGAAAGAAGTACTTGTATCACTGATACCAAAACATGGCACAATCAGATATGTATTAAGTGCTTCCTATGTGCACAGCACAGTACTAACACTGGAACACATACAAAATTCAGATAAGATGAAGTCCTCTACCCTTAGTCTAGTAGGGAGGTAAGAAATCAAAACAGATTAGCTGAGGTAAACAGTTGTTTGTTTGTTTGTTTGTTTTTTTCTGGTCCTGAGATTCTATTGTTACAGCAAATTTTTAAGGAGAAAATTCTCTCTAAAAATGCTTATCATCAATATCTGTAATTATTGTCTTTAAAGAAATGTTATCTTAAAGGAAAGACCCCTTTGTGGGCCAGTTCAACTTGTAAAATCCTACTAAGAATAGTATTTTAAAATTCAAGAAATAAAATACATAATACTATAAAGGAAACCAATTCTTTTGATCTACAGTTATCCAAATAGTTTTAAAAAACAAGTTTATACAGCCCATGTTAAGAAATTGTCATAATGAGTTTATTGGGGCACAAAAAAATATTATTATTGATAAATAATAAGAGCTAACATTTATATAATAGTTTGGGATTTGTGAAGTATTTTTATATACCATATCATTTTGCCCTCTGAAGCAATTATTATTATTCCCATTTTATAGATGAGGAAATTGAAGCTGACAAAGGTCATGCCACTTGCCAGAGGCCAAGCAGTTAATATGTGTCAAATGCAAGATTTGAAATTCAGATGTTTTTAAATCTGACACTGGCTACCCCCTATGCCATCGTGTCTCTCACTATACAATTATATCATAATTTCATTAGATAGCTATAAAATAATATTCTTTAAGTTAGACTTCCATGCAAGCTAAATTATACTCTTTCTAGCTCCTTCCTTCTTCCTATCACTCCTTCTGTGACTGCAGGCTTTCATGGCCAGAATTAATCTTCCTTCTCTCCTTCATGTACACTTAATAAAGTTCCTTTTTTGAGGCCAAACTTATGGGCATTTCTTTCAGGAAATCTTTTTTGATGCTGGTTAATTTTGCTAAGATGGTTTTCTTCTGTTTTAAAAAATCTTTTGTTATATTAGATGACTCCATGAGTAGAAGAAAGAAACATAATGCAAAAAGAAAAGATAAAAATAAAATAAAGTTTAAAAATAAAAGAGATAAAAAATTAGAGTCCAGTTAAACTAACATATTTGAGACAAACTATATGTGTTTTAAATAAAATAGCAGTAATATAGAAATAGTGTATCTATTGTCTTGCTTCTTACCCATGTTTCCTCATTATGCCAAATATTCACTCTGTCTCATGAAAGTGCTCATCCTGCCCTACTTCCTGGACCAGATATAAAATCATTAGTCCTCCAGCTTGATTTCATTTATGAGCTCTGGTGATTAGCCAATGCTTTCATGGAAAATTTTTTAAAAGGCAGGGAGGCTGAAATGTTCCTGCACCTCTCCTTCCCCTGGACTCTTTCTGTTCTCAGGGGCCAGTATTACAAATTAGCACTACATTATTCTCTGGTTGTCTCAGAGACAATAATATTTGGCTTTTTTTGTTTTCTTTCCAGCTAAACATTCTCCTTAGGAGGCAGGGATTATGTCTTAAATTTGTAACATGGGTATGCTGGCACATTTCCCATAGAACAGTGCAAGAGTCTGTCTCTTACAACAGAATACTTGCTTTGGCCCCTTACTATGGGCCAGCCATCCTCAGCAATCTCTGACCGGTCCATTTGTCCCCATGACTGGGGGATGGGGGGTCACATCAAAAACTAGCCACATAGTTTGGTGGAACTTCCCCCATTAGGAGGCTATAAAAGCTGAGGAAGAGTTCTACTCTTGGTCTCTTTTAGGTAGCTTCGAGCTAGCAGAGTTCCAAAGATAGAAGGATGGAATATTTCTATTAATCTTATAACCCCCTGAGGATTCATAGAAAAAATGTTTCTCTTTCCTCTCTGGCAAATCATCTTTGATGCAATCTCTCCTTTCACTGGGATAGATGGACTAATCAGGGATTGCTGGGATGCCCATATCCTTTGGCAAAGTGCCCAGGTGCATGCCTAGATCTGTAATACTTTATACTCCAAATATATAATTTGCTAGTCATATTAGGCTTCTTGAGATTAGGAATTATATCTTATTAATTGCTATATCCCCTTGGCTTCTGCCTAGCACATGGCACACATTGATACTCAAAGAATGTTTAACTAAACTGAATATTAGGTGCTTAAATGAAGACTTGCTTACTTACTCCAGTCTGGTTAACTTCATATTGCCTGATATAATCTGAATCTTTTAACTTTTCTCTATGGAAATTTTCTAGGAAATTTTATTTTCTTTTTATGCTCAACATTTAGTCAACACTTAGTCATAAAGGTCATTATTTTTAGTCATCAAACTAAAAATAAAATAAAATCAGCCTAAAAATTAAACTTGAAAAATATTAACAATTAATGTTCCATATAGACTTTAAATGAACATCCTAGTGCAAACATCAACAACATGGAAATAGGTTTTGATCAAAGATACATGTAATACCCAGTGAATTTGCACTATGGGAAGGGTGGGGGGAGGGAAAGGAGAAGGAATATGATTCTTGTAACCAAGGAATAATGTTCTAAATTAATTAATTTAAAAAATTAATGTTCAGTTAAACTTATTAACTTCAAAAATACAAACATGAAAAAAGGGACACAAAAACAGATTTTTGTTCTTTTTTTGTAGAAAAATCCTTCTATGAGCATTCTCTTATTTACAAAATCCTTACTTATAAACAAACTATACTCAAAGTTACTGTAGAATCCCTCAAAATTCAGCTTCCCATACTCCCCAAAAAGAGTCATTCTCCAGGGGGAGGGCAAAGCATTAAAATGAGCAGTTGCCCATTTAATCCCAACTCCACAATTCTCTGGCCCTTCTCTTTTCCTTCTTTAGTCTTAGCCCTGACAATCAACTAAAGCTGTTTGGGAGAGGGAGGTACTTGCCAAGTCTACTAGACTGCTTAGTCCCTACTAGCAGAACCTCTTCCCCTCTCCTCCTAGATAGAAATCTTCACAATCAGTAGCCACTCTTCTGGACTGCGACAGGGGTCTCACCCCCAAGAAAGAGATGTGTTCTCCAGCTGCAATTCAGAATGTATTCTACTTTCTAACTATTAGCCCCATGAAGACAAGGAATTGTGTCTCATTTTCTTATACCTTGATCAGTATCTACCACTGTGTAATGTTCATAAAAGACACTTAATCGATATTTATAGAATGAATGACTGAAATAATATAATAAAGCCTCAAATACATTCTGTATAAAATAAGCATTTGGTGGCCTGGAACCTAAATATCATTTATAATAGTTTCAAAGGAAAAATGCATTTTGAGCTATAAATTGAAAATTGAACATTATCTATTAAAAAATGGGGGCTGTATTCACTACCAGTTTCATGAAAATTTTCTTCATTCCTATTTGTTTTGAACTTTTTATATTTTCATTTGAAAACACATCAAGGAGGAACTGAGGGGAAAATGGAAATATCTTATGAACTGATACAATGCAAAATGAACAGAACCAAAATAGAACATAAAAAGTTAAAAATTAAAAGATCAGTAAAAGGAAAAGATTATTTGAGTAATTGAAAAACCAGTAATCATCCAGAAAAAAAAGATAATAAAAACATGCCTGTCTCTGCTGGAGTAATGAGAAAATATGAGAGCAGGAAATTACATCAGATGCAGTCATTCCATTTGGTGTTTTTGTTTAATTGTATGTATGTATATATTATATATATATATATATGTGTGTGTGTGTGTGTGTGACATATATATATAAACATGTTCATTATTTATATATACATATATATTTGGATAGACTCAATCTGAAGGGGATTAGAAGGAAAGAAGGTTAGTTTTGGTGGGATTTTTGCCAAAAGAGAAATGTTATATAAAGACTAAAGGTATCAATATAACATATTTGAATTATTCTCAACTGCTAGAGGTGTACCACAGAGGATAAGTAAATTACAAATCTATACTTACTTGGTCTGTCCTGTACTTTTTCTATTAATGTAACATTGATCAGCTCAATAAACACAGATTCTGACCTTTCTGGTTCATCATCATCCAAAATGGGAATAATTACTATTGTCTCACTCATGTTAGCTCTAAAAGTGGCAAATCCAGAAACAGGTATATAGTCTTTTCCTCGAGTTGCTCTGGCTATATTAGATGGAAAAAAAGGTGGCTTTACTGTGTCATCCATTGTTGCATATGTAACCATGACTGTTCCCATAAGACCTTTTAATCGTATTATTGTGAGAGTAACATTCTGATTTGCTTCTTCAACTTTGATTGGTCTATTCTCCTCAGAAAAGATGAAGATTCCATATGGGTCATCACTAGCCAAGACTGTTAATGTAGCATTTGTATGGACTCCTAGGCATCCACTGGAAACATTTATGATTAAAATGGAAAATGCTTTATCTAGTTCAGGAATTTCATCAGGCAGTATTTCCACAGTTATATTGGCGCTCAACTGCCCTATCCCAAAAGTGACATTGCCAGAAGTGAAGGCAAGGTCTCCAGAAACATCAGAGGGAATGTTCCAATGCAAAGTTACTTGAGACAAAGCTCCATGGCTCCTTACAACCTAAAGAATATAAGAAAAAAGACCTCATATCAAAATATGCATCATAAACAGTTGCAAAATTCAAGAATCAAAGGTTTTTGTAATACCAGTACAATGGCAACAGAATAGTAAATGACTTCTCCAAGAAAATGCTTCTAGTTTCTAATTAAGTTAAAACTTGATATTGCTTTACTTTTTTTTTTAATCCTTACCTTCTGCCTTAGAATTGATACTAATTATTGGCTCCAAGGCAGAAGAGTGAAAAGGGCTAGGCAAATATGGTTAAATGACTTGCCCAGGTTCATACAGGCAGGAAGGATCTGGGGCCACATTTGAACCAAGGTCCTCCCAACTCCAGACCTAGCTACCCAGCTGCCCCTCCTGTTCTTCTATTATTCATTCATAAACTAAATATTGCTAACTCAAATTACATTTATAATTATTCATAGTAACTTTCTTGTTTTATTAGTAAATTTTATTATATTCTGAATTGAGCAAAAATGCAACAAAGGACATTTCCATGTATGAAATAAAGTGAAATAAAGAGATTCTTTGAGGAACTACAGATCTCTATTACATACAGTTAGCTTTTTAAAAATGTATATAATCAAGTCAATGTTTTTCAAAGATGTCCTGCTTGTCTGTTTCCTTCTGAACTTCTTTCTATTCTCTTCTATGAATTTTTAAATGCTTCAATGATATTCTGAAGCAATCATACTTTTAATATTTGTAGTATTATATAGCTGTACTTTATTTTGAACAACATATTCCTAAAAGAGATAGTTTTAAAGAAAATTCTTATAATTCAAACCATACATTCTCTGCCTTCAATTATAAAATTCCAAGTAAATTTCCATAAAAAGTGTATTTTTGTAAGTCATTCGTTAAAAGGAATATTTTTTTAGATAAATCAATGCTATTATGCAATAGAAAGCCCAAATACAAATATTTTACTGAAGCTTTAAGTAGGATAATAAAAATTGCATTCCCTTTGTTGAGCTATAAATATATGTAAAATAATAGCACATTTATATAGCACAGTAAGGTTTACAAAACACTTTCCCAGAAAGAGGATATTATAATGCCCATTTTACAGATGAGATACATGCTATAAAGAGATATTAGGCTAATTTTGTGGAATCACATAGCTATTAAATGTCACAGTCAAATTCATGTCTTCTGATTCTATAAACCCAACTGCCTTCTAGATCTCTTTCCGCTCTCAGTCCTTACATTTAGTTTATGGTTTTCTCTCTATCCTTTTCTTTGCTATGTACTACCATGATTTATTATGAGTGATCTTTCCTAATCAGATATATAAATAAAACAACCAACAACATGGGACAACAATTCAACTCCTCCTGTGTTACATCTTAATAGCATGGCTTTCTTCTTTAGTTTAAAGCTATGTGTATTTGCAGAAAAGCAGGACTCCTTTGTATTGGTAGGTAAGCATAAAAACTCCACAGTCCAATAGAGATGATTTTTCAATCATTCCTTTGGATGTACGGTGCTACATATTCTCTAGTATCACCATTAATGGAAACAAAGTTGAGAATCAAATATTTCTAAAATATTACAGAATAAAATGAAATTTACTTGCCTGTAACGTAACTGGGTTTTGTCCATCTTCAGGTTCAGTTCCACTGACATACAATGACTCTGGACTAAACTCAAATATCCCATGAGCATCATCTGAAGCCTCAATGGTTACGATAATCTGGGAGGCTATTCCTAAACTGGCTACATATACCAGTTTAAAAAAAAAGAAAGAAAGAAAAGCATAATGCTAACTAGCATTTTAGTAACAATGTTATAATTTTATTTCTATAAACTACTTTAAGCATATTCATTATAGTACCCGGATTGATCTTTACAAAATCTCTTTTGGTTAGGTAGTTCAAGTATCCCCATTTTATAGATAAGAAAACAGACTTAAAAAGATTAAGTGATTTGCTTAGGGTCACATAGCTAGTAAGAGGTAAAGGAACAATTTTTAAAATTTCACTTTATACATCTAGTTCTGAGCTTGTTTGTAAAGAAATACATGTTATTTTATTAAATTATTATTATTAAAACGTTATTTTCGAGCATTGATCTTACAAAAACAAAGCTACAAAGTGAGGAAATTGAAGGAATTAAGGGATCAGAAGAAGAAGTAGTTTACTGTGGGAACTGAGTGGACCATATTAACTCCATCTTAAACTCACTTCTGGAGCTAGTTCAGTTTCTTTTCTCTTTAATAAGTAGA
Organism: Monodelphis domestica; assembly: GCF_027887165.1. Taxonomy (NCBI): domain Eukaryota; kingdom Metazoa; phylum Chordata; class Mammalia; order Didelphimorphia; family Didelphidae; genus Monodelphis; species Monodelphis domestica. The sequence continues at coordinate 469,751,105 of NC_077229.1, read as the reverse complement.
GTCCTATTTCTGTCCTCTAAGAAAACTTTATTCAACTCTAGGATTTGGAAGAAAAACTTATTACATTGTTTGAAGCTAGGCCTGTATGACTGGAAAGCTAGACCACCTCTATCTACTGCTTAGAGACCCTTAACTGGGGACCAAGGTTAATCCTGACCAGACAAATGGTCATATCCAAAGACTGATGCAAGAAGTTTCCTCACAATTATACATTTCAAGAAACCTATAGGTTTCATCTCAAACTGGCCCTATATTGATCAATCAAGTATTGTTTCCATGTTTCTTTGATTAAGTAAAAACTCTTTGGAGGAAAGGGATACTCTTTTTCTGAATTCAAGGAATTGCACCTGTTTGCTCTTCTCCTCTTAACTTGAAAAATCCCTAATCTTTTCTCCTAATACAAGTCAGATTACCTAATGTTGTATTGTTTCCTTTTAATGAATTGATCTTACTTGATTAACTGTTTTCAGTGCATAAATATCTGTTTCCACCTCTACTCAGGGTCCAGATCTAAACTAATTTAGGGGACTGGTCCCAATTTATTAGGCATTTGCCATGTAAGCTTAACAAATTGAAATGCTTGAAAGCTCAGATTTCTGTTTCCTCGGTCATTTCATTTTTCACCCACCACATGAAAATATAAAAATAAATAAATAAAATTTCATTTTGTCTTATTTTTTTACTCAATAAAAAGAAAATTGCTCAGCTAAGAGAATGTCAGAAAAGTTAGGCACAATCCATAATGACTATACTGAGAACGTGTGTAGAATGGACTCAAATTCTAAAGTAACGTCATCTCTTAATTTTTTTCCAATGCAAATGAATCACTTGTTGCCATCTTCACAATAATTATATCATACTACATGCATTATATTATGATTATATGCATTTTCTTTCACACTCCAAGTATTTCATGCCAAAATACCTATTGCTTCCCCAAAAAATTGTGCTTGATTTTTTAGTAGTCTTCAAGCAGTTAGGCAGTTAACTGGCAAAAATGAGAAAGTGATATAGTAAAGATGTTTCATGAAGGACTGCAAGAAGTTGGGAATATTAAGGAAAAAACATGACATGTTACTAGAATATACTCCATTGTATCAAAAAGGCCCTGGGCTATATGGAGTCAGCCAAGATGGTGTGTGAAAATACATTTGGGAAAAGGTATTTCTAAGAAATAGGAAGTTTTCTCTTTGAAAGAGGGGGTAGAATGAGGATTTTCTCTCATACAATGGGAAACATTTAGCTAGAAATCAGCTAATCAATAAGCATTTATTAAGTCCCTACTATATGCCAGGCACTATGCCTTATTCAAGAAAGAAATCAGAACCATTCTCTTAGGTACTATTTTTAAATTGCTTCAATTTTTAAAGAGTATTTTTAAGAGCAATGGTCAACTTAGCAATATATTCTCTCACCTATATTGACTATCAACGATAAATGAAAACCAATGTTTCTCGATGTAGAGAAATTATAACAGAATCCTTAAATTATAAAACATGTTCCCATTTTTATTCACCATTTCAGGGTATTACGGTCACACAAAATTATACAAATTTCAAAAATCATTTCATAAATGAAACTTCAGTTTAAAAGCCATATTTCTTATTCTGAGTCATTTGTAAACAAATATAAAATGGAATTGTGAAAATATTGAAAGAAATTATGTCAATTGTAAACATTTGTCATAAACCAATTAAAGTAAGACAGTAGATTTCAGAACAATAGTATCTGGAGGCAGAACTTTATGTAGAAAACTATAGTAATAAAGGGAAGAGGATAGACTGAGATGCTTACCACGCTTGTGGATAGTTGGAAGGAAGAATTCCTCGTCCCCATCACCACTCCCACTCCCATCAATCCTAAAGAGTTCAGCAGCTTCAAGAAGAGAGGCACAGAGTTGTGAAATTCACATATACACATTTACAGAATAGAGAAGAGATGGAAAGCATTTACAACATGTCCAGTCAAGAGAAGAAGATAGTATTATTCATGAAAAGCCCCCAAACTCTTCATTGAAAGAATGGTTTGATTTCAAAGAAAAAACAGAGCAGGTCATTTATAATCCAATAACAGAGAGTAGGGAAGTAGAGGTAGGGAAGTTGCTGCATAAATTTGTCTTCAGGTATGGGTGCCTGTGGCCAATTCTGCACAACTTTCTATTTAAAAAACCCAAATAATTTGCTTATTTATAGTAGGATCGAGAAAACACTAAACATGTTTAGTTCTTTTTAGAGAATTCCAAATAAGAATTACCCAGTCACAAGTAAAGAAAGGCACTCATTCAATTCCTTATATGCACAAATTTCATATTTTGCACATTACAGACTGGTGCATGTAGACCAGCACAAAGTGGAATAAGAGCTAGAGCTAGAAGATCCATGAGAGGACTAGAGTTACACTTGCTACTGCCAACTTGGCTTATCTCTCTAAAATTATCTTGTAAAGTGTGTGCAATGTATCAGGAGCTCCAAAATCTCCCAACTCTTCCACTGCTGCCTCAGTCACAGAATTACTCTCAATAGAAATGCCACCCCACATAAGGCCTCTTCCTCCAATTGGTGAGTTCCTCCCAAGATCCTCCAGCTAAAGAAGTCTCCATTCTGGCCTTTCTCCATTCTCACTTGTTCCTGACTCTCCAGACTCTTCCACTTTTTCTCTATGGGCAACCCCTGTCCTTGCTTTCCATTTCCCTTTTGTGTGTTATCTTCTCCCATCAGAACATAAACTCTAATTTGGAGACTCTTTTTTTCTTCTCACAGTGACTGACACATAGTAAGCACTTAATAAATGCTTTATTTAATCTAATCCAACCAAGGACATGCATGGCATGATAGTGGCAGGGGAAGAGATTAAGTGTGAGCAGGAGTATTTCAATCACTCAATGGCATAAAAACTTCCAGAACACGTTAATAATTTTTTGATGACACAAGATCCTAGATTTGAAGATGGAAGAGCCCTCACAGGCCATCCTAATCCAATTTTCTCATTTTACACTTGAGGAAGCTGAGGCTCAAGATGTTGAGTGACTTGCTCAAGATTACACAGGCAAGCATTAGAAGCAGGATTTGAGCCCTGGTCCTCTGATTTCAAAGTAAGAATTCTTTCCTCTCTACCACAAAGAGGCTATATAATCTATGGGTAACCTTTTCCTTCTTCCTACCCAGTACATTAGAAACCAGGAAAAGTAGCCTTTGCGTTCTGGAAATTATCTTTTTTTCTCTCAAGATTCCAAAAGGGGAAGTGGCTTGGCAGGCAATAATGATGTGGCTCTTTATTCCAAATTTTATCTGAAGCCAAGACAGGAAGAGGTGAACCCCAAGACACATTAGTCACCAAATACACTGAATTCTGATTATGCAATGGCCTGCAAGGTGTCAGAAAACAACTCTACAGACTAACCCATAACCCCAAAATTCCTTAACAACTACCTGGCCATAAGGTAGTCTACCCTATGTATACAATTTAAGCCACAGAGTTTATTTTCTTCAAATTCAATAATAAATGAATTGCCAAAGAAAAAAGTTTTGTTATTAGCCCCACTCACCCTTATTCTAAGCCTTAAACTCTTTTAAATTAAGTATTCATACTAAAAAAATGGTAAATAATGCATATCTGCCTAAAATGCTCATAAAGGGAATAAACAGGGTATTCTTACTATATGTTGCCATGTTTTAAATTCTTTAAAGCAAAGAGGTAGATAAATCAAAGTATCATTATTATAATTTTCTGGCTTTATTCTTTAAGTGTTTAAGTGCTTGGCAATATTAAAAGGAGATGATTTATCAAATACCATAGCAAATATTGGCCTTACAATCATGTGCATGTCTCCCCATCTTAGGACTGGCCTAAGTATAGAAAGACTCATCACCAGAAAAGTGACCAATGGGTGATGCTTTTTGTTTATTCAACCACAATCAACTCACACACACTAGCCACAAAGGCAGAGAGAGGTTGCAATTTGATCCAGTGGAGAATATATCTACAATGGTAAAATCCTGGATTCTTGAATTAAGCATCATAAGGTCACACCTTTAAATATCTTTTCTCTTTTAAATGAAAACTTTACAAGAAAAATAACCAAAGGAAATAAGTGATAAAAAAAAACCCTTGGAATATATATAAAGCTGTTCCTTTACATATTGCCTGTTAGAACCACAACTAGTCATTTTTGTGGCTGTGGTAAGTAACATTAAAAGCTTCCTAAAGATTTGAGGTGTGAGAATTAAACACTATCTGGTAGCTTCTTCTTTTAACTAATTATTCTTGCTAAGTAGGTGCTATACGTCACCACTTGTAGGCTCCTCGAGCAATTTCTTTCAGCATCCTCTAAATATTTGTTACTTGAAATAAAATCCCATTTGCCTTTATCTAGTTATGACTCTTAGGTCTTGCATACTGGCCTTCTGTCATTTATTTATTTACTGAACACAAAACCTTCAGAATGGGAGATTGGCAGTATCCATTCTCCTTGTTCTTAATTGTTGCTTTGCTATCCTTCCCTTCCAGCAGGACATCAGGAACACTGTGAGGAAATTCTCTTTGAGGAATGAGCATTCCCCCATGTTCCTGCCTTGTTCAGTCACAAACAAATGAACGTGTTTTTATCTTCCCAATATGCTACTTTCACTTGAAATGAAATTCAATTATAATATTAATTTTATTTATTGTCAAGGCAATTTTTCCACCATATATCTACTTTTCAGCAAAATCATAATTTCCCTACTTGAATATAAACAGGCATCTGAAGAGAGAGGCAAACAAAAGTTGCTACTTAATAGCATCTCTTAAGTGTCTATACGGATGTGTGCTGAGCTATTCCACAGATCATGCAAGGAGTTATTGTGAGTCACAATAAGATTCATTAAGGACTAACATTAGCCTGCAACAAGAAACTACTAGCGAATTGGGGCCCCTATTTGTGCATATTTCTAACCCTCTGGCCTACCAGGATGAATGACCAGGAAAATAAAGTGCTGGTTTGTAGCTGTGGGTTGAAAGCTAATGCTATGAATGACACCCAGACTCTGCTGTCTCTCAGTGCACTTATACTTTCATATTCTAGAAAGACATTTCTTTCAGGTTAGCTGGGACATAAAAAACCCCAGTGCCATAGCCAATGGACTCCTATTCTAGTATAATATACTCTATAAAGATTTTCAACCCAAAGCACCCTGTTTTCTCAGTACAAATATAAAAAGTCTGGCATCATAAATGATGGCTGATCCATTTATTAATATGTAACTATAACTTGTTTAATCGTTGTTTTTAAATCTAACCTTGGAATTTAGATAGCAAGATAGATGATTTTTAAGTAGCCAGATAAAAGGTTTCTTTAGATAGCAAGGTAAACCATATAATAGAAATCTGAATCCAAAATTCTTAAACCATTTTTCAATTAATCCAATGAATGAATTCATCAAAAACTTAAAATCTCTTACCGTCTGTCTTAGTGTGAATTCTAAGACAAGAAGAGTGGCAAAGGGCTAGGCAATTGGGATTAAGTGAATCAACCAGTCACACAGCTAGCATGTGTCTAAGGTCTAATTTGAACCCAGGTCCTCTTGATTCCAGGCCTGGGAGTCTAGAACTGACCAAAGACTCTTGAAAAAAATATGTAATGTTTAATTTAAATTATTAGTCACTTTAATGGGATCTATATATTGATTGCCTTTATATCCTGAGAACAAACCTTTATAAAAAAAAGAATTTTTGATGTATAATCCTTACCTCCTCCCTCTGAGTTAAACAACTCAACTTTAAAAGATTTCTCCAATTCAGGAATAGAATTATCCGTGATGTTAACAGTAATGTATTTGTATCTTTCCCCTGGCTGAAATTCTAAGATGCCTGAGGTATCCTGAAATAAAAATGTAAAAACAAAAAATACACATTTACCCTTTGGCCTATATTCATTCCTTTTATGATTTGGAGCAATGAGAATTTTTGATATTCCTATAGATGCTGCAACATAGGTACTTTAAGTATGAGAAATAAAATGGAACTCATAAGGATGACTAGAGTTCAGCACAAATTTTAAATGAGTGTCCGCTGACCAAGTTAGAGTGGGAGGATTTCCATTTTCCATGTTCTTTTATTTATCAGAAAGTATTCAAAGTCACAAAGGAATACTCAAAAGGATACTTCCATAAGTCACTAAATAATTAAAGTTATGGGTTGCAAGACATTCTCTTAACCAAGGATATCTAGAAATAAAGCATTTAGAATCACAGCTACTCAGCAGTCTGTCATACTTCTAATGACATTTTTATTATGCAATTTAAAAAATAATCTTTTGTTGGTAATCATTTCATGATGCCATTTACAAGGATATTCATTTACAGAAGAGGTTACTATACTTCTATAGTATGGATAAAATGGACAAAATAGGTATATGTGAGAAATCTCTGCTTTGAAGTCTTAATGATGCTACTTGAACTTGACCCTTTTTAAAGTTAAATTAATATATCTGAAAGAAATGTTCAATTGTTCACTTTAATATTAATAAACTCTCAGCTCACTCCACTTTGCATCTAATACTCTGCCTAGTTTCAACTGCATGAAACAAAATGACAACTGGGATCCCACTTTCCCCACCTCCTACCTCCTTTTGTGGGTTGTCTCCCCCACCATTAGACTGTAAGTTCTTTGAAGGAAGGAACTGTCTTTCTTTTAATTAATTGAATCCCCAATGCTTAGCACAGGGTCTGGCACATAGTGGGCACTTAATATATGTATATTGGATTGTAAATAACAAAGTAATAGATTATTTGAGGAGCAAATATTCAGGTTATTATTCCTTTTCTCCTAGAATCAAGTTTTAAAACATAAAAATAATTCAAGTTTAAGAAAATGAGATTTTAAAATTAATGGTCTTAAAAGTCAGTTAGGTGGCACATTATTAATGTATTACACATGGATACATATGAATAAGTGACTTGAAATCACTTAAATAGTTCATGATCAGATTCGTAATAACTCAAAATGTTTCCTGAGAATCAACATGAAAGGTTAGGCAACATTTTTTCATTTTGCATTTCTTTTTTTGAAAAGGCAATAGTATAACAAAGAAAATGCTGCATATTGACTAAAAAAAAAAACTAACATTACTATGTTGTAGTTTATTTCTAATTATTTTATTAAATACCTCCCAAACAGATTTTAATCTGGCTTGGGACACACTCAGGAGTTTTGCTAGCCACTTACAACTCGTGTGCTCTGATGTAGTGGGAAAAAATAATGGAGTAGTCCTCTAGATGGAAGAGTAAAAAGAAGCAGGAAAACCCAAGTGTCACTATTCCTCTGAGGATTAAAAGAAAAAAGAACTCCTGACTAAGAAATGACCAAGAAATATGAGGAAAAGGTATAGTAAGTTGATTTTTCCATCTGAAGTCTGAATCAATTGAAAATCAGAAGGCAATGGACACTAAGGAAGGAATGTAGTCAGAAAGCCATAGAAGGCATCAGCAAACAGATCAGGAGTCAGTAAAGTTAGTTTGCAGCCCTTTAGGGGAGAGAGGAGAGAGGAGAGAGGGAGATAGGAGAGTCAAACACTCAACAACATGCAGCTAATTATGCCTGGGTCTACAGCTATGTCACTCTGACCCAAAACTTGGATTTCTACAAAAACTCAGAAGCCTACAGGGTAAGATAGTGGAAAAATTCACCTGCTGTATGCCTCTCCTTTTTCCCCTTAATAAGAACCCCTGAAAGCAGATTTTGTTTTGGTTTTGTACCCTCAGTGCTGGCCTAATTCCTAGTTCCTAGGACATGCTTAATAAATGTTCTTTCAATCAATTTATCTATACATGAATGAATAAATACACACGTAAAATTATATAGGAGGAACTATGTTCTTTGGCTGCAAAGTTCCATAGAACTTCTGAGTTGTCAATATCATGGGGGTGGAGGGAGAAGCAAGAAGCTAGACAGCAGAGCATCAGGCCTGGAGCTGAGAGGAGCTGGCTTCAAATGTGACCTCAGACACTTCCCTGCTGTGTGACCTTGGATAAGTCACTTAACCTTGTTTGCCCAACCCTTGCCCTTCTGTCTTAGAGTTGCTACTAAGACAAAAAGTAAAGTTTAAAAATAAATAAATAAATAAATTACCTCTGGGGAAAAGTTTAAATGGCCAACAAAATGTAACAAGCAGGGTTATCAATGACTTTTGAGAAAGAAAGAGAAAATGCAAAAAAAATTAAAGGCCATTAATATTATTTGATACTTATTACAAGATTTTTGTAGGTCTTCCTATCAATACTAATGAGAATAGTATAGGAAATGATAACCAGTTGATTGATGAACTAGAATAATGCATATTATATTCTAGGTATTCTCCTAATCACTAAGAACAAAACACAAAATAGTCCCTGTCCTCCAGAAGTTTACCTTTGATTGGGAGAAACAATAACATGTAAATAAATAGAGATAGCCAAGAAATACTGACTCTGGTTGCGCAACATTGTAAAATCAATATATTGGCTGGTTTAGCTGTTTCCCTCCTCCCACTCCAGTTTCTTTATTAAAAAAGTAAAAATTTTAGGTAGAAGCAGGAGAAGGAAATATTGGAAACATAAGATGTCAAAACTAAAAGGAATAATAATTGCTTTTAAAGAAGAAATAACAAAAATTTAAGTATAAAATGTGTAAAAAAAGTAAAATTAATAGGTCAGAAAGACTGACCATATTAAAGGAGAAATAATTACAAGAAACCAATGAAAAGTACAAAGTTCTAGATTTACCAAAAATTAATATAAAATCATTATATGTATGTTAATGCTGCAGACTTTTGTGGCAGTAACAAATTATTAATATGTATGCTATAGAAACACCTTTTATGACTGAATCACAGTAACTTAAATGAGAATATATATGCAAGTATTTTTATAAATATAAAATGTACTCTGTCTTTATAATGTGGTTGTTATAATTCTGGCTCTGCTCACTTCACTCTGCATCAGTTCATATGAGTGTTCCCAGCTACCAATGATGAAGTACTATTTTAAGTATGATTTTATTATTTAATTTTATTATTGAAAGTATTATTTAATTATTATCAAATTATTTAAAGTAATATTTTATACACTGATATACAAAAGCATTTTTAAACCCTTACCTTCCTTCTTAGAGTCAATACTTTGTATTGGTTCTAAGGCAAAAGAGCAGTAAGGGCTTGGTAATGGGGGTCAAGTGACTTGCCCAGGGTCACAAAGCTAGGAAGTGTCTGAGGCCACATTTGAACATAGGATTCCCATCTCTAGGCCTGGCTCTCAATCTACTGAGCCACCCAGCTGGCTCCTAATAAAAAGCATTTTAAACTATCTCCACCCATTCTCCCCAAATAAAATAAAAGCAAGAAGGCTGAGGGTGCTTTGTATTCTGTTTACATTACCTTCTACTTACCTGATAATCATCAGGACTAAATGCTGTCAATGAAATGGTTCTATATTCCACCATCACTCTTCCCAGAAGACCCTGTGCACGAACTACCAACAATTTAACTTCTCCATCTTCCTCCTTTACAGTCACATGTGGAATACTAGCAGCAGGCAAAGTCATCTTATCATCAGGTCGAGGAGGCATTTCCACAGAGAACTGGAGTAAGCCTAACAAATATAAAAATACCATCATTTATATCCTCACAAATGTCTTCTTAGATAGACTTTGTTATTCATTTTAAATGAACATCTGTGTTTTTATCCCTTATATGGATGAAAGTATTTGAAGCTTAGAGGCAGGAGGGTCCTGAGTTGAAATCTGGTCTCAGACATTTCCCAGCTGTGTGACCCTGAACAAGTCACTTGACCCCCATTACCAAGCTCTTACCATGCTTCTGCCTTAGAACCAATGCACAATCTTGATTCTAAGATGGAAGGTAAGGGGGGAGGGAGGGAGGGAAGGAGGGAGGAAGGGAGGATGGAAGGGAGAGAAGAAGGAGAAAGAGGAGGAGGAAGAAGAAGAGGAAGAGGAGAAGGAGGAGAAGGAGAAGGAGAAGAAGGAGGAGAAGGAGAAGGAGAAGGAGGAGGAGAAGGAGAAGGAGAAGGAGAAGGAGAAGGAGAAGGAGAAGGAGAAGGAGGAGGAGGAGGAGGAGGAGAAGGAGGAGAAGGAGGAGAAGGAGAAGGAGAAGGAGAAGGAGAAGGAGAAGGAGAAGGAGAAGGAGAAGGAGAAGGAGAAGGAGGAGGAGGAGGAGGAGGAGGAGGAGGAGGAGAAGGAGGAGAAGAAGGAGGAAGGAGGGAGGAAAAATATGATGCAGCAAGGTGAGGCAGTGGATGGAGCACTGTATCAGGTATCAGGAAGATCCACTTCAAATCCTTCTGACACTAGTTATGTGACTGAGCAAGCCCCTTAACCTCTTCTAGTCTCAGTTACCCTATCTCATACAAATAGGACTAAACCTGTTTTACTTGGCAGAACCAAGAGCAAAAAATAAAAGTTTCAAAGATTTTAATGCAGCCCTGATATAAAATTCCTAACAAGAAAAACTATTTGCCAGTGGAATGGGCTACATCAGGAAATAAAGTCTCTAAGCAAAAGCTATACAATGAATAGACCTAGTCAGATATGTTGTAGGCAGAGGTATGTTGGAGCCACCTCAAACTGGCTTGGAGAACCAATTGGCAAATTTTCAATGTGGGCATTTATATCTTGGAAATCAACAAGCTACAAAAGAGGGCTTTTGATTTATCATTTTGTTAATTGTCTAGGCTTAAGAAAGTGTTGGAAGAGATGTTTTTATATATATATATAAGTAACATATACAATTACTATGCAATATGAATAATAAGATATCTTCCATATATATATATATATACATATATATATATATATGAGAGAGAGAGAGAGATTAAATTTTAAAATGTGTCATGCCTACATTTGTTTTTTCTGGAGAGGACCAGGCTGGTCCTCAAACAACAGAAATACTTTTCTACTTTCATAGGATCTGCTGGAGCTTACTCTCTCAGTATAGTTTTCAATGACCCAGGATTATTTCACATCATGATGACACATTGGTAAAGGATGTCAAATTTTTTTCAGTTTAAGTAACATATACAATTACTATGCAATATGAATAATAAGATGAGATATCTTCCATATGTATTACTTAGAATATGAGCTCCTGGAGAGCAGGGGGTGTCATTGTTCTTTTTACATCTCTAGCACTTAGTACAGTGTTTTGCACAAAGTGCTTGACTCATTCATTCATTCCTTCTGTAATCTTTTCCACAAATAGCAATATCTAATTAAATCAAATTTGAATCAATTTAAAAACAAGAATTCTAAATTTAAGTCAAACTGAGGTATGCTGAATTTTACAACCACAATCATCATCTGATTATCTAAAATCAAATCCAAAAAATTCAGGTAATCAGAGTATTTGGAATTTGGTTTTGGCTCTTATTTTATGAGAGGTGGCAACACTGTTTCAAAGGCCTTGTTATAGAAGACTTGGGAGACAGAAGACCATCCAGCCAAATCTTGGTTACTTGGTTCCCAAGCACAAAATGGTCTAATATTAGAATTGGAACCTTAGAAATCATCTAACACAACATTATTTGACATATGAATGAACTTAGGCTTAAAGAGTTTGTGGGTACTGTTTGATCAAAGAACTGAATTTAAAGATCTTAACTCTTAATCCAGTGCCAATTTCACTAAACTAGGATATTCCCCACCCCACTGCCTGATTCCCATCTTCCCTCTTGCATTGCTATCCATGACCAGGCTAACATAGAGGAATGACACAGGAAGTTTCTCCAGTTCCTGAAAAGCTATAAATAATTTTTTTGTAAAAAGTGAGAAAGGGAGAGACTCCTTGGGTCCCTAAAAAAAACCTTCACTTTTAGCTCCTGCTGGAACTACACATCTGTTCAGGCTACATACAAAGGAGGCGATAGGAAACTGAACAGGGATAGAAAGGAAAGTGGTATCTGTAGATAATCTAGATTTTTTAAAATTTTGTAAAGCTTTTCACAAAATTAATTTGTAACTACAATTAATTACAATTTCACATAAAGTCCTATTTGTTCATATGTTTAGATGCATATCAAATATTTATATAACTCAGGAATGTAGTTTTAGAGTTAGTTGTTCACACAAAAAAATAGCATTCAAATTAGAAGCTTAAATGTTGAGTGTTTATATCAGAACTTTTCCTTCTGTCAATTACTAGAATTTCATTTTCCTCATTTGATAAATCTGAAGAGCAAATGAGAGACAAATGGTGATTTCTGACTAAGATGTTACCATATGGATGGTCACTGGCTTTGATGGTGATATCTGTTGTTTCCTTTTCAACATCTATGCTTGCTCCACTAGTTGGAGTTGAACCTATTTTCCCATCTCCAGGAATCGCAGAGACCAGAGTGACCCGGAAATACTCATTAAGCTCTGGGATATCATCATCAATGACATAGAGATTCAAGACCTAGAATTATAAAAAGTCAGAGATGTTAGGTTAAGAAACATCGAGATTATTCCCCAAAGAAAAAGTAGTATCTTTAAACAATACTTAATTCTTTTAATTATTTATAATCATGAATATTTCCTAACTCCAAATATTTGTATTCAGTGTTTAAATATGTGTGCAATGCTGGTCACCTAATTAAATTTCTCAAATAATTGCATGGAGGTAAAGTATAATCTGTCCAAAATGTCAGATTGTTCAGAATGGGTGCTACTAGGTAGCACAGTGGAGAGAATGTGGGAGTTGGATTCAAAAACAGTAAATGCAAATCTTCCCTTAGATGCTTCATAGCCATGTCACTTAACTCATGTCTGCCTTAGTTTTCTCAACTTTAAAACATGGATAATAAATGCTCCTACCTCACAGCAATGTTGTGAGCATCAATTGAGAACATATTTGTAAAACACTTTGAAAACCTTATGGCACTATGTAAATGTAACTATGTAAAAACACTATGTAAATTCTCCTTATTATTGGTATTGTCATCATCACTATTATTATTATAGGTTACAAATCTAGAAACTGTAAAATAGTTTTCTTAAAGGCAAAAACCTGTAAAGAATGAGAGCAGGTCCAAAAAAAGACATGAGTATGAAGGTGCTAAGGCAAAAACCACAGTTTTATGTTTCTGAGGGAGTATCAGAGCTTGCCATGAATCAGGCAAAAAAGTTCAAGAACATGTTACTAGAACTGTATTAAAACCTTTTAATAGGAAAAACTTTAAAGTTACAAAATATTTTGAAAATTTTATGTTATTCTGAATATACATTTTATAAATGTTTAAGTCACCTCCCTATAAAAATGAGTTATAAGTTTATGCATGATAGTACAAAAATGAATTATTTAAAGGAATTGAAAAATCCTTGTCAGTTTCTGTAGGTAGTTTTCTTCAAGTTTTAATGTATTATTTTATGTAAATCTCAGCATTTACATGTTCATGAACCTGGTGTGTGATTAAAAAGGACCACAGGTGGCTAAAATGTTATGTTGGACTATGCTGATGTTTTTAGTTGGGAGGATCTTTTAAGGTGCTTTACTTGAGTAAAAAAGAGTAGTGAGAGGGACAGATTAATTTTAAAATGGGATAACTAAAGTATTTGTTATGGCAAAATAATGGTGAACCCTGGGTTATTTGTATGAAATAAAGAATTATTTAATTTGAATTTGGGGATTATTCCTTTCAATGATCCATCTGTTAACTCTCAGGCTTGCTTTTCTTATCTGTAAAATGAGTATCACAATACATGTCATACTTACCTTATGGAATTATTATGATGATGAAATAACATAACATGTTTTGAAAACCTTAAGTTGCAATAATGGAGTAAAATTCAGTTCTTTTTATTATTTATTACATTGGCTAATTTTCCCTAGAACAAACTGCTTGTAATCCATGGAAATTGTTCATTGTTCAAATTGGGTCACTTTGAATCCTGGTCCATATGACCACATTTGTCGGTCACATTTCAACAATGTGAAAACTCTATAAATTATGTCACCTATAGACTTGTTCTCCTTATTTTGAATATACTTTTCTAACTCCTAATTTTTTGAGAGAAGGGAACAGGAAAAAGCTGATGCTTACATGGAATTCTAGGCATTAACTTCATCCACAGTAGTGCTTGGTATAGTTTCTTTTTTTATTTTTATTTAAAAAACCTTGCCTTCCATTTTAGAATCAATATTGTGTATTTAATCCAAATCATAAAAGCAGTAAAAGCTAGACAATGGGGGTTAAATGACTTCTCTAGGGTCACCCAGTGAGGAAGTGGCTGAGGCCACATTTGAATCCAAGGCCTCCCTTGTCTCTAGGTTTGGCTCTCAATCCACTGAGCTACTTGGTTGCTCACCATATTTTCTTAAAAAGAAAAGGCACTGGGGGCAGCTAGGTGGCACAGTGGATTGAGAGCCAGGCTTAGAGATGGAGGGTCCTAAGTTCAAATCTGGCCTCAGACACTTACTGACCCTGGGCAAGTCACTTAACCCCCATTACCTAGCCCTTACCACTCTTTTGCCTTGGAGCCAATACACAGTATTGACTCTAAGATGGAAGGTAAGGGTTTTTAAAATTTAAAAAAAAGAGAAAGAAAGGAAGGAAAGAAGGAAAGAAGGAAAGAAGGAAGGAAGGAAGGAAGGAAGGAAGGAAGGAAGGAAGGAAGGAAGGAAGGAAGGAAGGAAGGAAGGAAGGAAGGAAGGAAGGAAGGAAGGAAGGAAGGAAGGAAGGAAGGAAGGAAGGAAGGAAGGAAGGAAGGAAGGAAAGAAAGAAAGAAAGAAAGAAAGAAAGAAAGAAAGAAAGAAAGAAAGAAAGAAAGAAAGAAAGAAAGAAAGAAAGAAAGAAAGAAAGAAAGAAAGAAAGAAAGAAAGAAAGAAAGAAAGAAAGAAAGAAAGAAAGAAAGAAAGAAAGAAAGAAAGAAAGAAAGAAAGAAAGAAAGAAAGAAAGAAAGAAAGAAAGAAAGGGGAAAAGAAAGAAAGGATTTAAAGAATATCTGTTGCTCATAATAAGCTATTATTATTTATTTTAAATTATTATAACATAAAAATGGCTTTCATAGTTGCTAGTGGTAGTGGTATTGAGTGGCCATCATGTGGCCAAAAAGAGTAACTGCTCTCAAAAGGACTATGTATAGCCAAATATGGCATAAGATGGCAGTAATTGATGGATAGAAAAATAAATAAGAAAACTATTTAAATATTCAGGAGTATAAATTTAAGTAATGTATTTTCCCCAAAGGATACTCTAAGTTTGGGTTCATTTGGGAGAAGAAAGTTTCCTCCACAAACATCTTTTTCTGATGTCTCATCATGGAAAGGAGGTATGCCACAGAGCAAGTCCTACTGTCACATTATTCATAATAATTAGCTTTTTAGCCTGGAAATAACATAATAATCAACTAATCCACAGTGTCCCCTCCACTACTGCTTTAGGGACTTTATGTTAAATAAAAAGTTAGGAATGCCATCAGAATTGTTCCAATTCTTGTCACTTAGGGAGAGGTTTGGCTCTCTTCCTTCATTTACATTTATATTTATCTCTGACAAAGTCTTGGTTTTTTCATGGATAAAGCAAAATTCAGGATACAAAAGCATTTTAAGTAAAGAAGTAGCAAGATATATTACAACACCTGTTAGCAATCAGGCAGGCACCAAGAGAGAAACTTGGAGAAAGAGTAGAAATTTTTCTTAGAAATACTCAGTCTTTGAGGAGGCACATGCCACCACAAGTTAACACTGGTTGATGTTTTCTTTGGTTTACTCAGCTCACTAGGTTAGTTCCCAAATTAGTGCTTTTGGTCAGTACCATATTCTCTCCTCTGCTGTACTTTTGGGAACAGTGGCCAGTCTTACTTTCGCTCTCCCTGGATCTCATGTTGACCTCTACTTCCTGAGCTTACGAGTCCATTTTCCCCATCATAGATTTTTAATGTTCTGGGTGCTATATCTTCAGATAATTATATGATATCTCAGGATTAAATGCTAAAGAAATAGGAGTCCTTGGAATCAGAGTTTCAGTCTGAGACCACTGGCACTGCCTTGATTATAGCCACTCTCTGGGGTGTGGGGAGTCCCCATTCTGGGGCTTTCCAACCACCCCAGGATTTTCTGGATAGGATAGAGAGACTCTTCTGCTTTCAGTGCTTCTCGATGTAGAGATGTACAGGCCACATGTTTCTCTTCTGGGAAGTTGTGGCTTGTTTGCCTTTGTCCACAAAGGCTTTGATGGCAGCCCTCTTTCCTTTTGCTCTATTGCTCACGGGCCTCTAGTTAGTTTTTTGTGTGGTTCTGTGATGGAAGAAATTACTCTTCAGAGATTTTGCTCTAAAGAGAACTTTACTGAATTAGTTTGCTCAGAAAGAAAGTTTTCCCCAACTTAGCTGCCAGGGTTCACTGTTACTAAAGTAACATCACTATACAAATTTCTGCCTTCTCCATGTCCCTCTGGACTTTCCATTTTAGCAGAAAAAAAAGCTTTAAAATATAGAAATATCAAATTGATAAATACAGTAATTGGAAATAAATATTCAAAAAATTAGTTGATTTGATAGAACAGGCTACTCTAAAAACTGAAACAAACTTTTAAACAAAAAGGATAATAATACTGAAAAGTTACAAGTGTAAGTAAATAACAGTATCAGATAATAAGTACATTTTCTACTCTTAACTCATAAATATCAGAAGTCAGATGCTAGGAAAAGAGAAACAGCTATACACCCAAAAGTGCACATGGAACTGCCCACAGGTTCTAGTTCTTCCTCAGCCTGGGGCTGGTACTGATCATAGAGAAGCTAGAATCAGGCATGGCTTTGGGGAGCAAAAAAAGGGGCTGGAGTTAGTACTGTAGTAGAGTAAGCTTGAAGCATCTCAGAAGCAATTCTTTTCTAAGAGTTCTTGGGTGCTTAGGTTTTCTTGAGAACTTTGAAAGGAGAAGTGGAGTGACTAGAGTAGAAGCTTCAAAAAAGGAGTAAGTTGGTATGATGAGTGTTGGCACAACACACACACACACACACACACACACACACACACACACACACACACACACACACACCATGCCTCATACAATATTATTCAAGCATAGAAAAGCAATAGAAAAAGGCTATATTGTTGGATTTGATCTCCAACTGTATCAGGTATATTCTAAACTCTTCTAGGCAGCTAGATAACACTGTGGATAGTGTGGATAGCTGGACCTGGAGCCAGGAAGATCTAAGTTCAAATCCTACTCCTAGACCTACTATTCCCTGTTATTATTCCAATTTTACAGCTGAGGAAATTGAGGTAAACAGGGGTTAAATGGCTTGTCAGGGTCATACAAATATTAAGTGTGTGTCTGAGACTGGATTTGAACTCAAGTCTTCCTGACTCTAGGCCCAGTATTCTAGCCATTGTACCACCTAACTGTTCATTTTCAAGCCCAATATGAATTGCAAAAATCATATTCACACATTACCCTAACTTTTCAAAGTTACCTCATATAAAGTGGGATTTTGATGAGAATTATTCTATGGATTTTAATATAAGAAAAAGGGTCATTTGGCATGAATAACCAAGAACTCACAATAAAATATCTTTGAAAATCATATGACATGTTGCTGTACTGGTACTCTGCACTCAGTATGTTTTAAAGCTTGCAAAATGCAATACATATACTCTCTCACTTGGTTTGAATAAAACAAATGAGAAATAACCTACCCAAATAAATTTCATAGCTTTACCTTTTCTTTCATACAAAAGCCCAAAAGGGACTCTGTGTGTGTGGGTGTCCTTACCCCTGAAAATTCATCAGCACATAAACAATAAACAAAAACCCACATTGTTTTAAATCATGTTCATATTGCCATGTCCTTAAGTATCCAAATTTCTGAAATAATGAGCTCTGTAATTCTATCAAAGAATATATACACCATAAAAATACATTCCAGGAGACTTTTAAAGAAACAAATAATTAACATCAATAATAAGGCATGGTGGGGTTTACCTCTGATCTCTGCCAAGGGAGGAATGTGATAGTTCCACTGGCATTTGCAAAATCATCAACGTTGTAATTAATGCCAGTGGAATCGATCTGTGAGATGGTGTAAGAAACATGCACATAATCCAGGGCTCCCCGGGTTCTCTCAATGACACAGGATATAGTGGACCCCTCCTCTGCTATCTGAAATTAAAGGCAAATTATTTTTCAGATAAACACTGATCCCAAGCACTCAGTAAAGGATATTCTATGTAAGAAAATCAAAAAATTGTCATAAAATCATCTCCTTACCAGAATTCAGCAACTTTTTACTATCTACTTTGCAAAGGGTACATAGACACAAACATATTCAGTGACAGATATAATGTACTTTGGATAGAATCCTATTTTTTACAAGCACATGCTGAGTCATGTAATAATCTGTAAAGATTTAGAGCAACACTTAAGACAATTCTTAATGGAACCTGTGATTTCATAAGTATAAGGAGCTCTTAACAAGGAACTTCTTCTACCAATACACCTCAGCATCTTCTTAGACAGTTTGTTTCATTTTGAGACAAGAGAGTTGTCTCAGAACACTAAAAGGTTAAATTACTTGCCCAGGATCACATAGATAGTATGTGTCAAAGTTAGGGCTTTAATACAGATTTTACTGACTCCAAGGACATTATTCAATAAGCTACAATGTCCCTCTGCCTTAGTAAACACTATTTAACATTTATATAAATAAAAAATAATTCAAAGATTCCTAAATAAATTCAGTTCAGTCATCTCAGCTTCCTCCCAAACTAATAACAATTCATCTAACTGTGACTTCACTATGAATCAATAATTATTTTTAAAAATTAAATTTATTTTCTAATAGTCATTTAATTGTTAAATTTAAAGTATTTCTGCCTTATTAGGAAATTAAGCACCATAAAAATAATGTCTTATTGTCCTTTGTGTCCTTTTTCACTGCCTAGAACAAAGCCTTGTATATAGCAGGCACTCAATAAATATTTAACTATCCTCCATTTAAGCTATAATTTAAGATTTCTTATATTTTAAACCTGTTACTTTGGGTTGAATAGCTGAAATGCATAGACCTGATTCTGAACAATTTTAGAGACCAATTTAAATCTTAGCTATAACCTATTATAAATCATTAAAATGTAATTAATTTTTTAAAATGCAATTAACGTAGTTGCTCCAGGATATTAACGTAGTTGCTCCAGGATGAACTCTATTTTGTTCTCCAAAATTATTAAACTAAAAAGCTGAAAAACTCTTCCTTAAACAGATGGTTAATTGGTTCAACCAGTCTGGGTCTGAAAAAAAAGGAGAGTCAAGTATTTCAGAAACCCAACCCTCAGTGCCAAACTTCACATGAAAATGTTCAACATTAGAAAGATGAGGTAATCAATCACACTGAAGAGGGAAAATAGGTGAAATTTATTCATTATACCCAGAACACAGACATTCTATCCCTTGTTCTAACTTTCCATAACTTTCTCTAATTTTCAGATTCTTCTTGGTATAATGGAAAGAGAGCTGGCCTGGCCTTGATTCTTAAAGACCTATGTTTAAGTCCTGCCGGTGTGACCCTCAGAAAGTCACTTAACTTCCCAATGCCTGAGGCAACTCTCTCTAAAAGTTACAGAACCATCATTTCTACTTGGTCCCATTTGATCCCTGTCTTAGAGTTATTACCAAGACAGAAAGTTAGGATTTTTTAAAAACCAACAATTAACAGGCTCATTAACATATTATATAAGTTTATATAGCAAAATTCCAAAATAAACTAAATATGAAACAGAATTTCTAAAAAGTAAGCTTTAAAAGAGTTCAGGTTCAATCCCTGGAGAAAAAGCGATAAAGAATATATATTTACCAAATAATTTGAAATAAAGGAAGGAATGTCTGCTGCTAGTCAGGTTGTAATTGCTTTTAAAATGTGGTACAGATGAAACATTCAGCATAAAGGAATATAAGCACCCAGCAGTGTAGCACAGTGGAAAATGAACTTCATCTCAAGTCAAAGGGCCTGGATTTCAGTTATTATTATTTTTGTGAGTGACCCACTGTAGGCCACAGCCTCTTCATCTGTGAAAAGAATCTACCAAACAAGATGATTTCTAACATTTTTTCCTATCTATAATCCTACAGAACAAGTTGCAGAATCGTAATTGTTCAAATTTTCAAAGAACTGAATGATATGCAGTACTGGTGTCTTTTGGGATTTCAGCATTTGCAAGGCCTTGTCTAAATCTTCAGGGATATAAGAGGAAAAAGGGACGAGGGTAGAAATTATTGGAACCTTCTTTTCTAGAAAATAATGAACTATTCTTATCTGTGAACAATCTTTCTTTGCTGAAATAAAAGATGAATACTGAAGAATTAGCATATCCCATGAATTTTTAATTTAGTTTCATGCTTGGGCGATGGTCTGTGATATCAGATTGTATCAATAGCTCTTTATAGAAAGGAATCTATTATCATAACATATGGTAGGCACTTAAAAGCAATTACAGTTCAAGCTGAAATAAAGTTCTCGTTCTCATAAGGCTATTCTCAAAATGTATCTCTAAAACTTTGTTATAGAAATTTATTTTTTAATCATGAATTTCCATGCTTTAATTCTTTAGATCAGCATCACTAAAATAGACTCAAACTAATACCTGAGCAATGAATCTTATTCGTTTACAAATACCCAAATAAAAAGCTGTATGTCAATAAAATAAGTATATTAAAACAGAAAGTTTTTATTTCTTAAATATGAAAGAGAAAATGTGGTAGACTAAGAAATGGCAATAGGAGAAAAGGCTGTTTTGCTTCTACAATGACCCCAAGTCAAAAAACAGTCTAAAAGCAAGTTTTCCTGGATTACTCAAGACTTGAATTATAAGGTCAGGGTAGGCATTATTCACATGCTCAACTAGTGTCACTAGGAGTTAATGATGACAAAAATTATATTGGCCAAGTAGACAATTAATTTGAGTGCTAGAAAGGACCTTACAATGCAGGGAGGCTTTTTCTAGTTCAGTCATTTCAGTGGTGTCCAATTTTTCATGACCTCATTTGGAATTTTCTTGGCAAAAATATTGGAGAAAATTTTCCATTTCCTTCTCCAGCTCATTTTTTGGATAAGGAAACTGAGGCAAAGAGGGTTAAATGACTTGCCCAGGGTCATGTAGCTAGTAAGTATCTGAGGCCAGATTTGAATTCCTCAGGTCTTTCTGACTCCAGGCCCACTATGAGAGTTTAAAATTACAAAAGAATACATGCACATACCCATAAATATACATGTACACATCATACCATTAAAAATTCACTAAATATTCAAAATAATGCAATTATTTAACAAAAATATGTTTTATTTTTAATTTAATCTAACTGGCAGCTTAGATCATGCCAAAGTGACTAGAAAAGGAAGTTTAGAAACACAAATCATCACTGTGAGATAATCTATAAGAGACCTTTAGAGATAAGGGGGGGAAGCTCATGTTTTTAGAAAACCACTATTTCTCACATTGACAAAATTGTAGTTTCTTGAAAAATCCACAGAATTGGCATTATTTTTCTCTGAATATGAGACAAAATGTCATATAGCACAGTATAAGGTTTTACATCTTTAGATAAGAAAAGAGCTGCTAATCTTTTCTTAAAATTTCCAGGGATGGGAATTCCACAAATTCCTCCCCCAACTATAATCTAGTTTCAATGTTCAGTTTTTTTTCCTTTCAATAATTTCTTCTATAGTCCAGAGTCAAAACAAGAGCACTTCTAAGGTCTACCAAGACCATCTGGTCCAACTCCTGCATTGTACATAGAAGGCAGCTGAGGCCCAAAGAGATCAAAGGTGTCCAGCATTATGGAGTTAGTTGTCAGAAGGGCCAGGATTTAGTGCCCCAAACTCCTAACTCTTAAACTAGGACTTTTGCCACTGCTCTACCCTGTTTAAACATGAGATCATAGACTTAGAACTAGAAAGGTCCTTAGAGGTCTTCCAGTCCAGTCTCTTCATTTTACAAATGGAAAAACTGAGTCCCAAAGAGGTTCAGTAACTTGCCCAAGGTTAGAGAGATAAGTGTCAGAGTCAGGATATGAACTTGCATCAGTTCTTGTACTCTCAATCCAGCTCTCTTGTCTTTCCCTTGCTATATATGATACATATACCAGTATAACGTTTGCTATATATGATATAAGCTCATATGTAAAAAATGTTAGCTTTCTCCCAATAATTTTATTAATTGGCCTATATGGGAATGACTA
The DNA here is from genome assembly GCF_027887165.1 of Monodelphis domestica. NCBI lineage: Eukaryota > Metazoa > Chordata > Mammalia > Didelphimorphia > Didelphidae > Monodelphis > Monodelphis domestica. The sequence continues at coordinate 469,728,924 of NC_077229.1, read as the reverse complement.
TATGGGGAAGCCTAGCAAGTAGTATATAATAATACCTTTTTCAAATGGCTATATAGAGCTTAGTCAAGTTCAAAGACCATTTAGGTCAAATGAAGATGTTGGACTATTTCTGACTTCAGTTAAATAAAGTCATTTTAAAATTATTTCTTTTGAAAATATCTGAGATGATTTTTAAAGCAAAGAAAGGTAAAGGAACTGATCCTCACCTAGATACATCTATTTTGTTTTGTTATTGAGTTTAACTGTTTATTCTGCTTAGCCTACATGGCTTTCTGAACTTTATTCGAGTTAATCTGTCCATATGTATATGTGCAAGACCAGAGCATAGGTTGGGTGTCACATTCGGAATATCTACTCTCTATTTATGAAGCTCTACTATTTACTATGTAACTCTAAACACATGGCAACTTCACTAAGAATCCATTTGTAAAATCATTTTAAAATGGGAATCATTAAATCTGTCCTTTCTGCCTCACAGGGTTATTGTAAGAATAATTACAAATACACAGGAATCAAAACAACTCTGAGGTATCACCTCACACCTAACAGATTGGCTAAAATGACAGCAAAGGAAAGTAATGAATGCTGGATTCACAACTGTGAATTGATCCAACCATTCTTGAGGACAATTTGGAACTATGCCCAAAGAGCACTATATGACTGTCTGCCCTTTGATCCAGCCATAGCACTGCTGGGTTTGTACTCCAAAGAGATAATAAGGAAAAAGACCTGTACAAGAATAATCACATAGCTGCATTCTTTGTGGTGGCAAAAAAAAAAATTGGAAAATGAGGGGATGCCCTTCAATTGGGGAACGGCTGGACAAATTGTGGTACATGTTGGTGATGGAATACTATTGTGCTCAAAGGAATAGTAAAGTGGAGGAATTCCATGGGGATTGGAACAACCTCCAGGAAGTGATGCAGAGCGAGAGGATCAGAACCAGGAGAACATTGTACACAGAGACTGATATACTGTGGTACATTCCAATGCAATGAACTTCTCCATTAATTAGTAGCAGTGCAGTGATCCTGAACAACTCAGAGGGATTTATGAGAAAGAGCACTATCCACATTCAGAGGAAAAACTGTGGGAGTAGAAACACAGAAGAAAAACAACTGCTTGATTACATGGGTGGAGGGGACATGGCTGGAGATGTAGACTCTAAATTAACATCCTAGTGCAAACAACATGGAAATAGGTTCTGATCACATGAAAACCCAGTGAAATTGCAGGTCAGCTATGGGAAAGGAGGAGGGAGAGGAAGGAGGGAAATAATATGATTCTTGTAACCAAGGAATAATGTTCTAAATTGACTAAATAAATTAATTTTTTAAAAATACACAGGAAGTGTTCTGACACCTTTTAAATGTCAGCCAAAGAAAAAGTTGCATTATTAGAACTTTCTTTTTAATGGAAGATCAGTCATTAATAACATGATGATGATCTAAATCCAGACCAAAAGTCCACACCATACTTTATCCTTAGTGAAATAGAGAAAGAGAGGTCCCCAGAGCACCCATTATTCTGGAGGAGCACCTGCAACCCAGATATAATCCTTGACTCCTCCCCTTTTCTCACCCAGTAAATCCAATCTGTAGCCAATGCCTGTCAATTCTACCTTTGTAAGATCTCCTGCATATGCCTCCTTCTCTCCTCTGACACTGCCACTACCCTGGCACAAGCCTTCATGGACTGATGCTTGGAGTACTCTAACAGCCTTCTGTTTGGACTCCCTGATTGTTCAAGTCTCTTCCCATCCCAGTCTGTCCTCCACTTAGCTGTCAAGGAGACATCCCCCCTCCTCCACAAACTCCAGTACTTTCCTATCACCACCAAGATCAAGTATGAAATTCTTTGTTTGGGGTTCAAAACCCTTCATTTCTTTTTTCCTCTCTTGCCCCCCTGCCCTACAGCACACACAGCTTTCTAGTGTTCTTACACCTTATACCCTCCCCCATCCCCACATACTATTTATCCCAAACAAGATAGTCCACCTCGTGATTGGGGGCATTTTCACTGGCTGTCCTCAATATTTAAAAATTCTCTCATTGCTCATCTCTGCCTCCTGGCTTTTCTGTCTTCCTTCAAATCCCAGCTACAATATCTTCCACAGGAAACATTCCCACTCCTTTCATTCTAGCACCTTCTTTCTGTTATTTATCTCCATTCTGTAGCTAGCTTGTTTGTATATAGTTATCTGCATGTTGTCTTCCCCATTAGAACATGAGGTCTTTGAGAGCAAGGATTGTCTTTTTGCTTTTCTAGGAATCCTCAGTGCTTAGCATAGTGTCTGACATATAGAAGGTACTTCATAAATGTTTACTGACTGACTGAAATTGTAGTTCAACACTTCAGGTCTCATGGAGATTTCTTGTCATCTTAAATGGATTAGAAGGGCCAGTGTGAACTTTATACCAATACTTGTGCCTCCATTTGTAGTAGAGTGGGGACGTGATCTATAAAATTCTAAAGCTGACTTTGTCTTTTAATGTTTACTATTTTCTCTTTTGAATATACAACTAAAGGAAACACGTTGGAATCGAATTGCTGAGGCAGTGTCAGAACCGTCTTCAGACCTTTGGCTTTCTTCCCCCCGGCCTTTGTTGTCACATGTAACACCTGGGAGACTGTTTCAAAAGGTCTCGTGTTACTGAACAGGAAACCAAAAAGATTAGAGTGAGGCTCTGAAGACTTGGCAAGGACAGATAAGAAAAGCATCAAAGGCGTCCTGTAAATTCACCCTAGCCAAGAAGCCTGATAAGAAAGGCATTTACTACGACTACAGAAGCTTGTTAGTTAACCCTTGGGTAAATGATTTTATCTGAAAACTCTCCGATAAATATCAATATTTTTTACATCATTTTTAGCATCTCTTATTAGTAACTGCAACAAACGAAAACCCAATTTTCACATAAACTCTTAACATAGTTAGATATAACTTATACTTATAGGATCTCACGAAGTCAGTGGAAAGTAAGTGGTGTCTTGAAGGTAATTTAATTCTGTGGGATGCTATAATAATTCTCAAGCCTGAGTCTAAAGTATCATTTGTTCAAGGATATGCACATATTAATTCACACTCAGGCAGTGTGGAATAATGGAGAAAGTATGGAGACCAGGGTTCAAGTCCCATCTCTGATAAGTGTCTCAAATGAGACCATCTGACTCTGGGTGAGCCATTAGCCAGTCAAATAGCATTTATGCATCATTGGTATGTACCAGGTACTGGTGTAAGTACTGAGAATACAAAGAAAGACCACAACCAGTCCCTTGTCTCAAGGAGCTCACATTCTGACAGGGGAAACAAGAGGCAAATGACTATGTACAAACAAGATACAGACAGGATACACTGGAGATACCGTGTCACTTGATCAGAGAGTACTTGGAAGAGGGACGTCACGAATTTAGGGTTAGAAAAGTAGAAAAGGGGCAGGTAATGGAGAGCTTTCAAAGCCAAAGAAAAGCTAAGATTAAGTCACACAGGGTGGCAATATGCACTGGTAGAGGAAGTTCCTCTTTGGGAGATCTCCACATCCATAAAATCACAACTCTAGTACATACCAAACAGAAATAAAATCAAATACTGATTCATCAATCTAATTGGCTCTTACTTTTCATTCTAAAAGCACAGATATCTTAATGTGTGTTTGGGGGAGATGAGGAAATTCTATTTCTTAGGAACAGAAAAAAAAATTCTCAAGTATATTCACTACTAGCCATGGTCACTGTGATGGAGTCTTCCATGTCTGCCATCTTACCTCTGGTATACAGGCTCCTGTGAAGCCAAACAATCCATTGGCATTGTCACTTTTTTGTATTGTTAATCTTGCTGTGATATTTTCTTTGGAAATACGCGCTCCACCATGTACAGAAACTAATTTAAGGATAAATAATTCTTCCCCTTCTTCTTCATTGTCGTCTTTTGCAGAAACAATAAATGATTTGTTGGTTTCTCCTTGTCTGTATTCTAGGTACCCAGAAATAGGATGCAAATCATTCTTTGCTGGAGTAGCATGAAGTTCATAGATTTCTTCTGAGGTCAATTTTCGTTCATACAATCTCACATCTTGCATCAATCCTGTAAACCTGTCATTGCCATTCATCCCTGCACCAACTCTCATTATCCCAGGACCTGAAATTAGAAATTAGTATTATTATTTAATTTTAAAAGATAAATAAAACATAATATAAACAAGTTATATCAATAGTTTGTTACATTGCAGTAGAGATTTTTGAAATAGAATCATTATATTGAGAGAGAACATAACATAAGTCATATCTTTACATAGTCATTACTGGTATATTAACTAACCTTCTTCAGTACTTTAAGGTTTGGTAGTGGATCTGATATGTTGACTAAAGATGAATCAGGTAAGCTTTTAAAAATATATGTATATGTATTAGGAACTTTTAAAATATATTATTTTTTCTATAAAATAACTAGCTACCATCTCCCTGGAAAGTATAAAGTCTTCTGGATCAGGATTAAAATCTAAGTTTCAAAGCTGTGTCTTTAGGGCATTGGAAAGATAACTTCTCCTGACCCTTCTGGCTCTAAATTTTATGATTCTATTTAATTAACATAAAATCACTGAAGGCATCTCCCCTCCTATTCCAACCCAATCTTTTAAGGTCCATCTTAAAAGTAATTTTCTCTAAGAAACCTTAACTGTTTCCTCTTAAACATTATTACTCTCTTCCTCAAAAATCACAGGATTCTCTCTTCCTTGGTAGCTATCCTTGCATTTTCCCATTCTATCTAATGTTCTAATTCTGGGTATGCTTCCTACTAAATTTTAAGCTAAAGGCAGGGAACATTCTTTACTAATCTTGATATTTCCATCAGTCCTTAATAAAATGCCTCATATGTTATAAACACAATTTTAAAAAGCTCATTTATGAATAGAAAATATTTTAAATGAAATTATAAAGATGGAATCAAATATTTTTCTCATTATAGAGGATGAACTTTTAAATTAACAAATACAAGGAGCTATGCCTTTTATATTCTTAAAAAGTTTAGTGTATGTTTGATCACATGGGTCGAGGGGGATAAGACTGGGAATGCAGACTCTGAATAAACATCCTAGTGCATATACCAACAATATGGAAATGGATTCTGGTCAAGGACACATGTAATACCCAGTGGAATTGTACGTCGGCTACAGGAGGGGAGGGCAGAGGGAAGAGTAGGAGGAATAGAAAATGATTTTTGTAACCAGGGAATAATGTTCGAAACTGATCAAATTTTAAAAAATAAATTTAAAAACAAAACAAAACAAAAGTTTAGTGTAGGATAATGTCTAAGCTAGAGAGTTATCCACAGAACTTGATAGAATGGAGGAAAAAGACAACTAAATTTCATGGCAAAAATGTTCATTTAGGCTGGCTACCTGTTTAACTAGTAGTGGCTTTTCCTTCTCAAATACCGTACAAGAATGATCATAGGAAAACTATAATTTTGTAACCAAATGAATTAACTGAGTGGGGATTATGGAATTTCTTGCCAAATCTTATATTCTACTGACAGAATGATGTTAACTTGTTTAGCCCACAGCCATAACTGTGGACATGTTGCTAGATATGTTTATAAAGGTCCAAATTGCTATGTCTAATTAGAAAGAGGAAGCTCAGTAGTGGTATATTTAAATGCTAGCACATGCCCAGCACCTAATTGTTGATATCCATGTTTAATATTAATGCTACTAGAAGATTTAGCAAGGCAATTGTTTTTATTCATGATGAAATACTTTCCTCCCATAAAATAGATAAATTTTTTCCTTTATTGAAACTTTAAAAAAAAAAACATTGTCTTGAAAATCTGCTCTAGTATAATTATTAGTTTAGTTGATCCATTATTTCCAATTTACAGGAGAAGAAGTAGAGGCTGAGACAGGTTAGAATAAATACACCCAAGGTCACATGATGGTATTAGGTGTCTGAGTCAGGATTCATGTTTATGTCTCCCTGATGCCATGTTCAGCACTTTATCCTCAATGCCACCTAGTTAATCATATTTTCTTACTAGCTATGTGACCCTGAACAAGTCATATAATCTCTGTTTACCTTAATTCCTTTATTCATTCTTGTATGGCATTTGAGAAGAAAAAGCCATTACCAGTTAAGCAGACAGACAGCTAGCCTAACTGAACATTTTTGCCATAAAATTTAGTTGTCTTTTTCCTTCCTTCTTTCTAGTTCTGTGGATAACTCCCTGGCCTAGACATTATCCTACACTAACCTTTTTAAGGATATAAAAGGCCTAGCTCCCTCCAACACTAATATTAAAATCTATTTGGGGAGATAAAACATACATAAATTAATAAATATATGCATATTCCTATATACATATGTGTGTAGGTACATACCATATGCACATACACATACTTAATAAGATTTCCTTCAATCATTTAGTGGTCTATATTTTAACTGTTGCAGTAAATGGTCTTGTGGAGTTGTGGTTGCCTCCCCCACAAAAATTATTACCAAGAAACCTAGTAATAAGATTCTCCAAATTTAGAAAGGCTCCTCTTGGATAAAAGATAAACCATTCTCAGGCCTTAACTTTTTCAAATTTGACAATAATATTAATAATAGATGACATTTATATTGAAAGAACCTACTTCCTTTTACCTCCTCCTCTCCAATGAGGCATCAGAAGAATGATGCCTAGAGGGTGATAACTTTTCTTTTACAAGTCTTTAATTAAGTTCATCTACCAATGTAGATTAATCCCTTCTCTGAAAGTTATAGACTTAGAATTTAGCTGGGGTCACTAAGATGTTAAGTTCTTCATCTACTTGTCAAAGGCAGGGTTTGGACTCATGTCTCCCTGACTGAGACCAGTGTCTCCTTTGTGTAACACTATCTCTTGAAAAGTGTTTATTGACTGACAGACTAAATAACAATACAAAGTGATAAATGTTACCAACTCAGTGAGGCATAAAGACACTTCTCTGTAGTTTTGTTTGTATCTATCATCTTATTTGTATAGCCAATAGCCAAGAGAGGCAACTTTTTTGACTGATGCAAATCCAAATTCTGTGGGTAATTTATGCCTTAGAGTTTCCTAGGACACTCAGAAATCAAGCAATTTGCCAATGGCCATGGTATATTAAAAGCAGGATTCAAAAGCCCAGCCTTCCTAACACCAAACCTGGCCCTCTAACCATGATACCACTCTGACTCTTCACCCTATAGGTAGTAGGATTTAATAAACAGTTGTTGGGATGGATTGAATTGAAACTAAGATTTTCAAAGGAGGAAAAATTTGCTTTAAGCTGCAATGATCAATATTGGAGTCCATAACTAAAGAGTGACCCAGACATTTGAAGATTCAGAAGCATTTCTTTTTTGTGTGAGCACAGTTTTTAGATATTATTATGTTGGTATTGTTTGGAAGACAGTTTTGTGATTTTGTTCTTGCGAGTTTACTTTCCTAATTATCTTTGCCTTAGGAATATACAAAAATGTTTTCTCATTATTTGAATAATGGCAAATGGAAGGGAAGATCACAACCACTCTAGGTGATAGTATTTTGAAAAGTGCTTTAAAAGGGTAAAAGTTTACTGGAGATGATCTGTACATAGATTTACTGTACTTCAAATTCAAATTCAAGAAGTTCCAGATTCAAACCCTGTGGTAAAATCTCACTGAAGATTCATGTTGGACAGTAAAAGTTAGGACAGCTGACAGTCTGATAAAGATTCTGAGTAAGTCTCTTTTTTCAAGCTGCTGTGGCACCTGCTTCATTAATTCAAGTATCTATCTACATCTTCATCAATGGGAACACTTCCTCCTGCAGCACAGACACAAGCATCTGCCAAGGCACAACAAGGCTATTGATAAATTTACTGCACATATTTAAATGGGTATATACTGAGTACTTCAATATCAAAAATGGCAAATTAAATCAAATAAGATCATAAGAACATTCTGAGAGAGACTGAAATCTCAATACATTTTTCTATTTTTGTTTATTGTTTAAAATAGTACATAGAGATGGACAAATATTTATTTACTCAATATTATCTAACTTCTCTCTTACCAGAGAGGCTATAATAAATGGAGCACTGGAGGAAAGAAAACCTAATCTCAAGTCCCACCCCCAATGCATAGTAGCTGTGTGACCCTGGGCAAATCACTTAATCTTGCCAAATGCCAATTTGCAGATGAAGAACCAATTGGAATTTTAAAGGGATTTTCCTTGCCAGAAATTCTCAAAATAATGAAATTAGTTTTAATAAAGGTAAAAAATCTACTCTTTTGGTGGGAGGAAGTGTTTAATTATGAGCAAAAACCTATTGTCTTGTTAGATCTTCTGTGGCATTAATATTAAACATATATACCAATAATTAGGTGCTAAGCATAAAAGACAAAAAAAAGGAGGCTAGATGGTATAGTGTTTAGAGTGCTGGAATTAAAGTCAGGAAGATTCATTTTCCTGAATTCAATCTAGTCTCAAGCACTTACTAACTATGTGACCTTGAGCAAATCACTTAATCCTGTTTGCCGCAGTTTCTCATCTGTAAATGAACTAGAGAAGGAAATGGCAACAGTATGTCTACCAAGAAAATCCCAAATGGGGTCAGGAGGAGTCAGACAAGACTGAAAACAAATAAACAACAACAACAACAACAACATAAAAAGCAAAAATAAACCAGTTCCTGCTTTCAAAGAGCTTATACTGTATTGGGGAAAACAACATGCACACGCAAAAATATACATATAAAATGGCTGGCATTTATATAAAGCCTATTATGTGCTGAGCATTGTGCTAAGTACTCTATAAATAATATCTCATTTGATCATCACAACAACTCTTAGAGGTAGATATTATTATTATCCCCATTTTATAATTGAGGAAGCTGAAGTCAAAGGAGGATAAATGACTTGCCCAGGGTCACAAACCTATTAAGTATCTAAGGCCAGATTTGAACACAGGTATTATATGCATAGTTTATATATATGTATTTACTTACACACTCCCTCTCTCTCTCCTCCTTCTTTTCCCCTTTCATTCCTTTCCTCTACTTTCTCTGCTTTTCTCCTTTCTCCCCTTAACCCTATGCATACAGACCCTCTATATGTGTATATGCTATCAGATTGATTGCATTCTCAGGAAGGGAGGAAAAGAGGGAAGGAGGGAAGGAACTTGATTCAAACTTAAAAAAAGATTAAAATTGACTTTTCATGTAATTAAGGAAGAATAAAAATATATATGTATACTTATAAGTATATAGCATATACCTATTACCTATAGTTTACAAGTATACTAATAAAAATGTATATATGCATAATATATAAAATAAATGTGAAGTAATGTGATACCAAGTACACTAGCAACTAGAGGGATAAGGAAGGACTGCATGTAAAGTGTGGTGCTTAAGCTAAGCTTTAAAGGAAACAAGGGACTCTAAAGGCAAGGTTTGGAAAGGAAACCATTCCAGATTTAGGGAACAGGCAGTGAAAAGCTACTGAGACAGAAAACAGGGTTTCCAGCATGAGGAATATGAAGAAGGTAATTTTGGATGAACCATAGCCCATGCAAAGGGGAATAATATGAATCTGTAAAGCAGCTCAGGGTCAGGTGTTTAAGGACTTTAAAATTCAAGCTGAATTTGTATTTGATCCTATAGGGAACAGGGAACCACTGTCGTTTACTGAATGACATTGATGGACCTACATCTTGGAAAAATCCCTTCAGCAGGCAGCTATGAGACAGATGAACTGGAAAGGAGAGAAGCTTGAAGCAGAGAAACCAATTAAGCAACACTTGCATCAATTCAAGCAAAGAGGAGATAAGAGCCTGAACTCAGGCAGTGGTTCCATGAACGAAGAGAAAGAATGGATTCAAGAAACCCTGTAGAGACAGTAATGACAAAATCTGGTAACTAAATAAGTAGGTTAACATAAAATGAAGGGTTGGGAAAGAAAACCAGAGTTTGTGAGCCTGGGTAACTGAAAGGAAGGTGGTGCCTTCAACACAAATTGGGAATTTCAGAAGAAGGGTGGTTTTGGAAAGAAAGATGATGAGATCTGCTTTGAACAGAGAGTGTTTGGGAGAGTTTACTTTGAAATACCCAATCAGCACATAATGATGATTGGCTGGAGCTCAGGAAATGGACTAAGGGTGGTGGAATAGAGTTGGGAGACATCTGAAGAGAAATAATAAACAAACTATGGAAGCAAATGAGGTCACCTGGTGATAATATACAGACATATTCCTCAAAACAGATACAATTACTTAAGTTTAAACACACAAAAAAGTGCCTCTTCAAAGTAGTCCATTGAGTTTAGCTACATAAACTTTTCTTCATGTTCAATAGTTTTTCCTAAACTGGCAACTTTTTAAAAATACAATTAATTTTTAACAAAACATAAGTTTTCCGTAATATCTTCTAGCTTATAATAACTCCAAATCCAAAGAACTGGCTGTGAAGGTTTCACTTACCATCAGCTATTGCTTCACCTTTCAAGCTTTTTAATCCTCGAGGCATTGGATTTCCATCAAGGTAGAATTCAATTATGCTATCATCCAGGATAATCAGAAGATGAAGCCAAATGTTTTCTTCCAAGTACTTCATGGCTGTTGTTTTGGCAACATAAGTAATATTGGAACCCAGGGTAGTGTAATGAAGCATAAGTGTTACATAGGAAGCATTTGTTTGAATTCTCACACCATAGTACATGGTTCCATTGCCATCATCCTTTTCTACTATAAATCCATTTGTATTGGCATTAGGGATCACCCAGGCTGAAAATGTAAAGTTGGCAATTGTGTTATTCCTGGTGGGGTGGTACTTTGAACTAATGGTCCCAAATGCATCCTCCATTCCACTGAAGTACAAAGCATCTGTTCCACTGTGATGACGTCTCCTATGAGGCTGTGATTGCACTGAGTTGGGAAAAAATGCAATCAATAAAATATCCATCATCGGAGGTAATCCAGCAGTAAACTCACTGGACAGTATCTCCCAGCCTACTCGCACATCTCCAAAGGTGCCTTGTTGCCTCAGAACAGTGAAGTTGGTAATATAGGACATATCATCTTCTGAAAGGGCATCTTCTGCTACTTCCCGTTCCTGGCACTCTGGGTCCAAGACAAAAACTCCAAAAGGGTCATCATTGAATGGAATCATTACTGTGACATGGAGGTTGGTTTCTGCTAGTTGCCCACCAGGACCTGGGGATCCACCTGTGTTTAGAGAAAACAAAATGAGTGAGAACTCAGAATCTGAAATGAGTGAGAACTCAGAATCTGAAAGCAATGTATTGTATTCATGGAGTACTTTGTAGTTTATTTAAAAGAATTATTTTGAGATTAAAAACAAATGAATATTTAACAGAGTTAAGGTCACCTTATTTTTTTAAATGCCAAAAGTCTACAGGGATGATTCAGAGATTCAGTCCTTTGGAGAGGTATAATGTCATTTACTCTCAGAGCCCACTGACTTATAATTATGTACAAAATGAAATTACTGGTTTAATAAATTTATGCCAGATACTGTGATGGGAAAGGAAAAGAAGATGAAGGAAGGAAGGAAGGAAAGAAGGAAGGAACGAATGAACGAACGAATGAACGAACGAACGAAGGAAAGAAAAATGGAGAGAAGTGAAGTAATAACACAAATTTGGGGAACATGTAAATTTATGTAAGGAAGGAAGGAAGGAAGGAACGAAGGAAGGAAGGAACGAAGGAAGGAACGAAGGAAGGAAGGAAGGGAATGTTGCTAGAGACAGACAGATTGACACAACTTAAGAATAGCAAGAATGAGAGAGAATAACTATAAAAACAATCAGAAAAACTATAAAGTACAATTTTTGAAGCCATTAATTGTGAGGATAATGCTTGAAGGGCTAAAAACTTTTACACATCTCAATTGTTTCTGAAGACAAAACAATTTATGTTCAAAATGTTCATTCTGAATCATCAAATGATTAAATTATTTTTAAAATGATATATTTGATAAGATAATGAAATGTTTAATATACCCTTAAAAAGGTTTCATTAAATTTGGGATTGTATTGTATGGGAGAAAGACCAGAGACAAGAAAACCAATAAATAGACTATTTCAGTAATCCAGGTGGGAGATAAAAGGAGCTAAATTGACAAGACTTCGTCAATGGGAAGGAGGAAGTTGGAGGAATCATTACTCTAAGATTTGTGATGCCATTATCAGAAATAAGCAAATCAATATAAGAAGCAAGTTTCTATTAGTCAAGCAACAAATATCTATTAACTATCTACTAAATACCAAGCTCTGTGTATTCTATACAAATGAGACAGTTTTAGGCACTAAATGTAATAAATGTAAAGTGTTAACAGACTATTTAGATGAATATGTCTAGATGGTTTCTGGAAATGCAGCTATGGGTTTAACTAGAAATATCAATTTAGGAATCACCCACAGAGAAGGTAAGCCATGATTGTGTATGAGTCTAGGAGAAAGAAAAATGGAGAGAAGTGACGTAATAACACAAATTTGGGGTACATGTAAATTTATGGGGAAAAATATGGAGGAAGAGAGAAGCAGGAAACAGTAAAGTATGTTATGGAAGTCAGTGAAAGAAAAAGTTTCAAGGATTGGATGACCAACAGTGCTAGCTAAATAATAAATAAAAAGATAAAGGTAGAAAAAATCACTAGATTTGGTGACATTATACATACACACACACACACACACACACACACACACACACACATATATCAAGGGATTGAATCTATCTTCCCATGTTAACAGATAGAAGTAGAGATGATGGAAACAGATTACTCATTTAGGAAATTAAGAAGGAAGTGGAAAAAGAAATATTGTGAGGCTGTGAAGCAGAGACAAAGAAAGGACCCTTTTTTAGGATGAAGAGACTTTATTAGGATTCTACAAAGAACAAATGCCTAGTGATGATAAGTGATGGAAGGCAGTAAAGAACAGGACTGTGGGTTTGAAAGAGAGGAATATTTGTTCCTCTAGGAATCAAAGGGAAGGGGAAAGTTGGTGTAAAAATAGAGAGAAATGGGGGGCAGAACAGTGGCCCAATAGATTAAATATCAGGTCTAGAAATGGAAAGTTCTGGGTTCAAATCTAACCTCAGACCTTTCCTAACTGTGTGACCCTGGACAAGTCACTTAACTACCATTGCCTAGGCCTTCTGCTTTGGAACCAACACATATTATTTTAAAAATAGAAAAAACTAGGGGGGAAGTCTGTCTTTTGCCTCTTTTTGAGTCCTCAGGGCTTAGGGTCTAGTTGACACTTAATAAATGTTGCTTAATTAAATGGCTAGAGGAAAGTTGAAGGAATGAATATCCAATGTCCATAATCTTCTTAATAAAGTAATAAATAAATGAGATCATCTATAGAATGAGGAGAACAGAAGGAAGAGAGGAGGAAATAAAGGAACAGTCAATGAATGATCAATAAAATAACTATGGTCCTATCATGCAGGTCCAACTAAAACACAAATAGCACATGGTAGAAATGATCATTCTGATTTTTTCTAGCAATTTAGCATTTCTAGTATAATTTTCTCTAGCTTTTCTAGGCAGAATACAGACAGGATTTTTTTCCTGTCTAAAAACTGACAAATGTAATAAGAGGTACAAAAATCTCTTTCTCTTTGTTAGTGTATGTTATCTCTTTTCCCCACTAAATGGTGTCCACACTGGCAAGAGCTATGAAAAGGAGATCCGGAGCAGTCCTAGAGTAAAATGAGAAACAAAAAAAAAAGTCACATGAAAAGATAGTGAATTTCTGAAAGACTGTGGAAAGGGCAAACTCAGAGGGAGCAGGAAAAGTAAATGGATTAACCATGAGTTGACATCTCCACCTCCTTCCCCTACTTCTCTACTCAAACTCAGGTGATCAATATCATAGCTCAGGTCTTTTCAACTTTCAGCTGGACTCTTTGCAGCAACCTCTTGATTAGTTTCCAGCTGCTAGTCTTTCCCACCTACTACCTTCCATATGGATAGAAAAAGAATCTTTCTAAACCACAATTCTGATGATGTCATTTCCTTACTCAAAAACATAAGTGGTTACCTGGGGCTTAGCATTTCTTCCAGGTTTCCATCTCCTTTTCTTTGATAATTACACATTATTACCCTTCACTTACTCTAAATGATAGCCTCTTTTATCAATTTGCTATTCCCTAAAGAAAGTATTTCATTTCCTGATTCCTGCCTTTATACATGTTGTTTTTCATGTCTGAAATGCAATCTGCCTTACATCCATCTCTTAGTATCCTCATCTTCCTTTCAGGCTTCATTCATGTGCCACTTTTTATTGAAAGCTTCTCTTGATACTTGTAGTTGTTAATGCAAACTATTCACTCAAATTATCATCTATACACTTAGGAGTTTACATGTTATTAGCCTTCCAGTAAAATGTAAGGTCCCAGAGGGCAGCAACTATTTGTCATTTTCTTTTTGCATCCCAGGTAGCATAGTACCTTGTAAATAGTAGGTGCTTAATAACTGTTGGATTGATTTCGATCAGTTTAGAAGCTTGTGAACAATATTGCCTAACAACATATCAAAAGTAAGTGTCATGGGGCAGTGAAGTTGTCCAGTGGATAGAGAGCCAGGCCTGGAGTGAGGAGATTCTGATTTCAAATCTATCTTCAGCCACTTCCTAAATGTATAAATTTGAGTTAATCATTTAATCCCAATTGCCTAGACCTTAGTGTTCTTATTCCTTGGAACTGATCGATGCCTTGTATTGATTCTAAGAAAGAAGGTAAGGGATTAAAAAAACTAGTATCAGAATATTGATTAGAGAAATACATATTAAAACAACTATGGTGCCATCTCACACCTATTTTATTGGATAATATGACATAAAAGAAAAATGACGAATGTCGGAGGGGATGTAGAAAAATTTGGACACTAATGCACTGTTGGTAGAATTGTGAACTGTTTCAAGCATTCTAGAGAGCAGTTTGGAACTCTATCCAAAAGAGTATAAAACTAAGCAAACCTTTGACCCAGGTCTGTACCCCAAAGAGACCAAAGGAAAAGGAAAAGCTCAAACATATGCAAAAATATTTATAGCAGCTCTTTTTGTGGTGGTAAAGAATCAGAAACTGAGGGAATACCCTTCAACCAGAGAATGGCCTAACAAGTTGTGGTGTATGATTGTAATGGAACATTATTGTGTTATAAAAAATAATAAGCAGGTTGCTTTCAGAAAAACCTGGGAAGACTTACATGAATCAATGCAAAGTGAAATAAGCAGAACCAGGAGAAAAACTGTAAAAAACTAAGCTATTCTCAGTAATATAATGATCTAAGACAATACTAGAGAACTTATAATGAAAAATGCTATCTCAAGAGAAAGAATTGATGATAAATGAAGATTGAAACATATTTTTAAACTTTATTATTCATATTTTTGGTCAGTGTTTTCTTTGGTAATATGACTAAGATGTAAATGTTTTGCATCATTACACATGTATATTAAATTGCTTGCTTTCTCAAGGATGGGGGAGAAAAGGAAAAGAGGAAGAGAATTTGGAACTCAAATTTTTAAAAAAACAAATATTAAAATGTTTTGTTTACAGGTAACTGAGAAAAATTAAATAAAAAACTAATGTCAGGGAAAATGAACCTGTAAGAGACCTTGGTATGCATCCCAGAATATAACTAGAAGAAGGACAATAAACAGATATGAAATGTAGCCAATCTGCCAAAGCAGTTATCTGTTCTGATCATGAGAGATAGCAGAACTACCATAACTAGGTTTTACCACCTCAGTGTCCAAATTTCTATGTGAGGAAATGGGTAATGGAGCTTGAAGAGATTAAGTAAAGAAGAACTGATCTGCCTATAAATACAAAGGAGACCTAAGAGGGCTAGCTAACACACATGATAAATGAGACAAGATTCAAAACATTTTGATAAATCATAACTTTGATCGGAATAAAATAAAAGGAAATTTAATAGGGACAAAAATAAGATTTTACACTTAGATTCAAAATATGTGGTTAAAAATAAGGTATTACACTTGGACTTCATAAACAAGGGATGCATAGTTAGATAACAGTTCATCTTAAAAAGACACGGGAGCTTTAGTGGACATCCAGTTGTAACTAAATCAACATTGTTTTAAGAGAGAAAACACAATCTGCATTAATGGAGAGAATTCAGTCACATCTCTAAGTAATGTTGAAAATGATTTTTAAATTCATTGCTTTGTTTTTAAGGAATTTTGTAATTCTGCCAGAACCATAGAACAACGCTATTTAGCTAGAGTCCAATCTTTACAACCTTGTTATGTTTAACCTAACCTGATCCCTCCTCTCTCAATCTAATTTTACCACTTCCATCTCTTCAACATTTCTCACATAAATGTGTTCCTTTCCATTTCTACTTCCCTTGTAACCTGACTAATATAAGCATTTGTATCTCTCTCAAAATATAGAACATCTTGTCACTACCACCACCACCACTATTATCCTCATCATCAACAAGAACTTATCAATTTACAATATGCCATGCAGTATACTAAGCACTGAGAAAAGACAAAAAGATAGTTATTGACTTCAAGGAACTCACATTCTAATGAGTAAGATAACATGTTAAAAGCTATGCACATACAAGATATAGATAGTGAAAATGGGAAGTAAGCCCAAAAGGAGGGAAGGGTAACTAATAGAGGATTAACACATAATGGAATATTCTCAAAATCAATAACAAATTTAATTTTTCTGGGTATCTGTTTAAAGCGTCCTGGTGTTAATAGTTAGAAAATCCAGAGAGAAACCATACCTGAAATGTTCACAAGCTTTAGAATATAAAATTCATTGAACTCAGGAATTTTATCTGGAATAGCATGGAGAGTTATTGGTTTGGATACTTCTCCATCCATGAATATAACTGTCCCTGAAGTTTCATAGAACTCTTGTCGAGGCTGTAGTGCAGAATCATTCTCAAACAACTGCCACATCAATGAAACATTGCCAAAGTGTCCTCTGTGCCTCAAAATCCTATGTAATTAATCATAACAAATAAGACTCATTTGTAATTGGTTCATAGGTAATGGATCATAAATCGAGGAAGAAAGCCAGACACAGATTTCCTCTGTAATCTCCAAATAGACATTTTTCTATTTTCCTATTTTCTTACTCACCATCCATCTTCCAGAGTTTTCCAGCCAACCATGAAAAAGGTTCACTTAATTTGTTATGGGTATGTCATGCAAAAACAGCAAGATGGCTAAGGTAAGATACCTTGGCTTTATGTCATAAAGTAAAATATTTTTACTAGTCATCATCTTTAAAAGTATGAATGGCAGGAAAGTCTGAAGCTGAGCAAAACATACTTTAGATTTTTAAAAAATCAAATGGAGAATAGAAATAGAATCAATTGCTTACTTACCAAAATACATTGGTTTTTCCTTCTTCCACTGCTTTGTCCACAGGCTCCAGAGAAAAAATGCCATTGGGATCATCATTAGCTTCAATAATAACAGTGGCTATCCCATAATTATATACCACTGTGTCACCTAGTTTAAAATACCAAAAGGACATGGTAATTATACCAGAAGTTCATTTTTTACTACATTCAAATTCTGTCATATTTGGTTTTTTTTTAATATCAACCCATCATTTGCATAAATTTAAATACTTGCAAGAAACTGTTTTCTACTGGTATCATTATGATAAATGAGTAATGCTGCATTATTTACCTTGAGACATTGTTTAAAAAAAAATTCATTATCTTTCTTACCCAAGGTCTCCCTTCCTAACTTTCCTATTATTGTCAAGGGCATTCCTATCCTCCCACTCACCCAATCTAGATATTCCTTGACTCTTCACTCTCACCCATAGCCCCCATATCTGATCATTTACCAAGTCCTGCAATATCTGGCCCCTTCTCTCAGAAACTGACACCACTCTGGTGTGGACCTTCAATAAACTCATGCCCACACTATTGCCACAGCCTTTTGGTTTTATTTACCTTATATTTCTCCCCTTCAAGTCCACCCTGCACTGAGCTACCAAAGTGATCTTTCCAAATCCAAGTCTGACAATGTCACTCATACTCACAATTCAATAAACCACAGTGGCTGACTATGACATCTAAGATTAAATACAAAATCCTATTTCGCTTTTAAAGTCCTTTATAAAGGGCCCTTTCCTGCCTTTTCAGTTTTCCTAAACCCTCCTTCCTTCCACAGACTGGTCAATCCAGGGGTACTGGTCTCTTTGCTGTTCCTCTCACAAAATACTCCTGACTCTACTCATTTTTATTGGCTGTCTCCCATGCCTGGAATACTCTGCCTCGTCATCTGTCTCATGACTTCCCAGGCTTCCTTCTAATCTCAACAAAAATCCCACTGTCTGAGACAAGCCTCTCCCAGTCCTCCTTAATGCTAGTGCCTTCTCTGAGAATAATTCCAATTTATGTCATACAAATCTTGTTTGTATATAGTTGCTTGCATGTTGTCTCTCCCAGTAGATTGTTGCCTCCTTAAGGTCAGAGACTATTTATTGCTTTTCTTTTCATCTCCCACACTTAACATAGTACCTGGTACATAGTATATTCATACTTAAATAGTTAATGCTTATTAAAGCCTTCTTAATGTAATCTGATGTAGCATAGTACAGCACCTAGCACAGTTCTGGCACAAAGAAAGAGGTTATTGAAGGCTTGTAAAGTAACTTGTTAACATTAATACAATTTGACTTGCCTGAAGAGTAATATAATATCAAACATCCAAGAAACCCAAACAGCCTCCATGCTCATGAGAGGACTATAAAACCAAAATGAAAAACCCTCTCTGTCCTAAGGGATCTAACATATGACTGGGAGGATAAAACTATAAGAGCTTTAGGTCAAGGCCTCTTCACCTCTCATTTTCCCTACTATAATAGCTTTATTCTGACTCCCAGATTCCAGTGGCTCTACTTCCCAATTCAATCTACTGCCAAAACTATCTTTGCTCAGGTACAGATCTAACCATGATTCTCTGTTAGAAAACTTTCAGCCATTTCCTGTTGTTTCTGGGGTAAAAATAAATAAATAAACTTCTCAATTAGGTATTTAAGGCTCTCTACAATCTGGCTCCAACTTCTCTACTCAGGCCGTCATCTTACTCTCGAATTTCATACATACTCCATTGCAGCCAAACTAGTCTCTAGGCTGTTCCTTGAGTCCAACTTCATTTCCCACCTTCTTGAATGTGCATAAGTTGTACCCCTGCCCATGATGACTTCCTCCAAATGTTTCCTTAGACTTCTTTTTTATTTTAATTTTATTTAGTCAATTTAGAACATTACTCCTTGGTTACAAGAATCATATTCTTTCCCTCCCTTCCCACCACCCACCATTCCCATAGCCAACACACAATTCCACTGGGTATTACATGTGTCCTTGATCAGAACCTATTTCCATGGTGTTGATTAGTTCTTATCTTCCCTCAAGATCTAGCTCAATTACCCCATGAAGCCTTCCTAGAACCTTTTGCTTGGTCTCTCCTCCAAACTTACTTATAATGTATACATATTATATTGCTCCAAAAGAATATTAACTCCTTGATTACATGGACTTCATTTTAACCTATTACTTCCTGTACTTTGCACAATGTCTTTCACATGGTAGGTCCTTAATTAGTATTTGTTGAATTGATATCAATTTCACTTCTCTTAGACATAATTTCCACATTTTCATTTTCTATCATCTGTTGAATAGCTAGGTTGCACAATGAATAGATAGAACACTGGCTCTTAAGTCAGAAAAATCTGAGTTCAAGTCCAGCCTCAGATACTTGCTAGTTATATGACTAAGCAAATCACTGAACCTTGTATGCTTTCATTTCCCCATACATTAAATAATGATGATAATAATAATACCTACCTCTTTGAGGTTTTTATGAAGATCAAATGATGAAATATTTTCAAAGCATTTTGTAAACTTTAAAGCACTATACTACTTATCATTATCTTTAAAATAAAACTGAATCAGATCTTCTGTACATCTTCTAGCTCTAAAATTCTGACTATAAGGTAGTACATAATTTAGCTGGTTTAAATTACTAGAGAGGCATATAGCTGTCTTATATTTGTTTCTATGGTACATAGATAGTCAAAGATTTGATTTGATTGATGCCAGATCCTTTGTCAGGGACATCCAATTTCCAATTGTAATACCCTTCCTATGGGAAAATAGAGTGAACTTTGTGACAATCTACTTTATAATGCACTTTCTTAGATCACAGTGTGGCAAAAAAGCAAATACATCCTGTATAAATCTGATTTCTGAACAATGCATGTATTTCCCTGAGGGTGTACTTTGTAACAAAAAAGGAAGGCTTCCAGAGGTACCAGTTCTCCACTTAAAATAGGAGATGCTAGCTCCAAAGTCTGATTGGAGACAAGGGAAGGCACATCAGGGGCAGAGGAGAAAAGAACCTCCCTTTGCCTCTTCTAAAATTCCCAGATCTGGAATATATGACTGACCACACTAAAAAATGGCACAGGAATGGCAAACTTTATTGAAGCTGGACTTTAGGGGGGAGCATATATTAATGATAATAATAGAGTAATTAAATAGCTACTTGAGAGTTTACAAAACATTTCCCACATAACAGCCCTTTGAGGTTTTACAAATATTAATATCTTCATTTTTAGAGTGGAGGTAACTGAAACTTAGAACAGTTCAATGATTCTCTTGTTGTCACCCCATTGGGGTGTGACTCCATATGTGATATCTAGCAAACTTCCCCTCACAGAGCCTGGGGGCATGTAAACAATATTTTTACAGGTCTAAGTGATCCTCCTCCTCATTAGGATATAAACTCCTTGAGAGTAAAAGGCTGTGCTTTGTTTTTCCTTTTTTTTTTCCCGTGGCATCCTCAGCACTTAGCCCAGTGCTCAGCCCATGATAAGAGTTTAAAAAAATGGCTGTTAGCTGACTCTCCCCTGCCCTGCCCATTCCTATCTGGGAGATGGGTGTTTTGAGTTCTCAATGATCAACATGGCCATATACACTCACCAGTGCAAAAATTGGGAATAATTATTCCTATTTTACCTCATTGCAACTCAAAGTGCAAACATAATTTAAGACTGGCTGTCCAGCTTAGTGTTAGAAGGGATGATGTTTCAGTTCAAAGAATGTCCCCTTGGCTCTACTGCACTAAAGAGTAATTCCTTCCTTTTGCAAGCATTTCTTATGGAAATCCACTGTGCTAGGAGAGCTCAGGGCAAAACAAAGATGAAGTCTAGAATCCTTCCCTTCAAGGAGTTTCATCTGAAGTAAGAAAGGATAAAATATGCCCAAATAACCACAGTACAACTTAAAATATGTATTAAAAATAACATAGAGATATAGAATTCAGAGCTAGAAGGGAAGAAACAGCTCAGTAACTTGCCCAGGGTTGCCCAGTTAGCCAACAGCAGAGATAGCACTAAATATAAGGCAAACTGACTAAATCCAATGCTCTTTCCACTATGTCATTCTGCCTCTCACAGAACAGCATGAAACTAAAGGAGAAATGCATCTTCTTCAAATGGGAGGGAAAGGAAGAGTTTGGGAAGAGAGGATAGAAATCAGGGAAGCCTTCATAGAGGAGCTGGCACCTGAGCTGGGTCACAAATTTAGAGAATGATTTTGACAAATAGAAATAGGACAAGAATCTATTTCATGAGTAAGAAATAGAATGTACAAAGTCATAGAGGTGGGAGTGGGCAGAACAAGGGAGGTAATGGTGAGGAATTGGGTTTGTCTGGAATGTAAAGGCCCTTATGTTAGGGAAAGATTGAAGACAAAAGGAAAATGGGATGGCAGAGGATGATATGAATAGGTAGTGTCATGGAAGCAACAAATATAAGCTTGCACAAGCTTCAAAAGATAGTGGAGGAAAGAAGAGCCAGATGGGCTGGGATTCACAGGGTTAAGGAGAGACAGGCACAAATGGATGCCTGAACAACAAGAATGTAAAGTACACAAGAGGGAATATGTGAATACGGCTAGCAAAGTATGCTGGCTCATTTTTATAGGAACAAGGCCTGGACTTGTGATTTCATTGGTACAGGGAACTCCTACCACCTTTTAGCATCTTCTGTGCAACTGAAAAGACAGAGAATTATCTTCTAGAGCAAGGATAAATCACCCACCACTCATGCAGGGTCACAAAAACAATGAAGCAGAGGCAAAACTTGAATCCAGGGCTTTGAGGTCAGGTCTCTATCCACAACTCTATTTACTATGCTATCTCTCTCCAAAATACAATTACATACAAGAGGACTGTTGTACAACCAGTTTTCTAACCTGTTGAATTAAAGAGGATGACATAAAAGGATTCATCCGTTTCAGGAACATCATCTTCATTAACAAATATGGATATACTCTGTTCTCTTCTCCTGACATCGAAAAAAAGTGTTTCTCCCTTTTCAACAGGAACAAAGTCTCCTTCTTTGGCAGTTGCTTCTCCATCTCTGGTAGCATATTGGACAGTGCAGGCAAAATCAAGAGAGCCATTTCTGAGAACTGTAAAGTTAGCAACCCCACCTTCTTTAATCCACACTACACGAGGTTCTAAAAAAAATAAACACACACACATGTATATATTATATATATATATGTGATACATATTATATACTCACACACGTTTACATACATATATGTGGAGGAAGGGAGAGAGAGAGAGAGAGACAGAGAGAGAGAGAGAGAGAGAGAGGGAATGTATCAAATTTCTTGATTCTTCATATTGGCTAGTTTAGACCCAGATTCATCTGCAGGTCTTCATTGCCTCCATATCTTCATTGTTATTTCCCTCACATGAAATTTTTCCTCCCTTGCCTGTCCAAATTCTATTTATCCTTCTCTTCAGTTCAAGACTTATCTCCACCATAAAGCCTTCTCTGACCTCTTTTCTCTGCACTTAGCCAGTTTGTTGAGTCTGTAGCAAACAATTTAGCCTTGTATTATTTTGTATGAAAATTTATGTGTGTTATTTTTGTCTCCCCAATCAGACTGTGAAATCTATTAAGGAACATCTCACATCTTCCCACTTCTGTATATCCCCAAAGTTCATTGCTAATATTGAGTTTGCACACAAGAAATACCAATTGGTTGCTATTAATATACACCAACCAACACTGATTCAAAAAATTCTTGTCATAGGAGAATTAATAACAATTAATGCAACAAATACTTATAAGGCGATGAGGACAAAGGTTCTAAGTAAATAAAATTAAAACCAAAACATTCATCAGCAACTAATAATATATTTAAAATATTAAAATGTTTAACAGCATGTAGTGCTATTTAATAAAACTTTTTTATTCAAGCCTTTGGGAGGGAAAGAATTAGCTTTATGGTAATCATTTAGAAGGCAGTAAGGCCAACCAGACACACTGAACCAGCTGGACTGCAGACTCTAAAAGAAGACAAAAGGGAGACTCTTTTCTCCTCTACCAAAAGAAGAGCAAATAACAAGCGCTCTTTTGGGGCTCAAAGGGGAGAATAAGCCCAATAGTACTAGAATTTATTTTATTTCTTTCATCTTTCAGAAGACCTTTTAAAATATTTGTCAAGATTTACAGTTAATTAGATAAATTTTATCCTACCAAACCATATTTAAACAAGTAGTACATTAGGTTTAAGGAAATTTCATTAAAAAAAAAAAACCTCTTTGTTGGAAATTTACATAAATTATTCAAAAAGACAGGCATGCCACCTGCAAAATAAATTGGATCATCATTTCTTCTGATCTGCAGGGTTGCAGTAGTTATATTTCCCACTTTGGCTCCACCAGTGGCATTAAAAAGGGTGATTGTGAATATTTCCATTTCCTCAGGTATCTGTTAGAAAATAGATAATGAGAAAGACCTTCAAAAATTATATGATTAGGGCAAATAAAAACATTTCAAATTAGTAATATAAAAAAACAAAAATGATTGATGGTATATAAGGTGTCTGTTCACTGTGCATATTTCTATTATGATTTTATGGACAGAATAATGGTCTTCAAAACAATCTATAGGAATCACCAAGTTCTTATAAGATCATATAGAATTTGGGGTAGTAAAGGGACTTTAGCAATCACTGAATACAAATCCCTTATTTTACAGATGAAGAAATGTTACAGAAAAGTGATTTTTCCAAAGCCACATAATAAGCAGCAGTTAGGATTCAAACCTAGGTTCCCTGACTCAAAATTGAATTCTCTGTCCATTACACATTCTTCTTTCATTATTCATCTGAAAATATATTTAAACTGCCCAAAATACATCAGTACCAAATTGAAATTTAAGGAGGGAAGAAGGAAAATGAAACAATAGCAACAAAAAAATTGACTAGCAAACTAAAACTTCTTGACTTTTGCTGAAAATATATTTGATAAAAAATATAGACTTTCTGACTTGTGTCAATTAAAAATGATAATCATAGACACTTTTTCATATCATTCCTATTAAGAAATAAAAAAACTCTAAGATGAACTGAAAAATATGGTGTCCAAATTAAAAAAGAAAGAAAGAAAAATTTCTCTGGAGATTAGCATGATAAAAGAATCCATAACAGAAACTGAAAGCTTTTAAAGGACTACAAATTCTATATGTGTTTCCTAATCAGTTTATAAAATATCAATATTATGTGGCAATTTTATCACAGCTCTGGATTAGGTAGTATGGCCACTGTTACCAATTATGTGCATTATCCATCCTATGAATTCATTTTTTTTACCTGTTCCTGATCTTCCTCTCACTCTTAAGAATTAGAATCCAATTAGAATCCATTGAAGTTTAAGGGGTTAGGATGTACAATTCCTAATATTAAGTATTCTTCATTTCCTTCATGATGGCTTAAATGCCTTGGCTTCTGGGCTTTATTATGTATCCTCCTTTGTTCTGATTTTTAAACATAAGAAATGCCATACTGGCTCATGTTATTGCTTTATTCGGTTTAATTCTATCTCTGAAGATGGCATCTGGGGAACTGGTCAGTGATGTTCATAGTCACTCTGTGATATCAACCCCAAAAAGAACGCTTATTCACCCTCTCTTCACTCATTTTTATGATCCTAGGAGCCTATTCCTTTAGATAACAGAAGGGATATCATATGATCCTGCTGTTAATGAGCAGCAGATAAAATTTCCTAAATATCTATAAAAGAAGCTTGGGAAACAGTGATTACAAGAAACAAAGTGGCAATAGCATGACCTAGAGTATATTTGGGATTTTTAGTCATTTGGTAATAAGCATTTATTAAACACCTACTGTGTTTCAGGCACTGTACTAATGCTGGGATAGAAAGAAAGACAGAGGACAGTCCCTGCTCTCCCTAACCATATTTGCATTCTGTCCTCAGATGAAGTTACAACCTAATCCCATCTTATACTTCAAGATAGTAAATAACACCAGTGAAAGTACATCAAATGTTAGATACACTTGAATTCATAACTATTCTTTTTTACATGCCTTATTTTTTTAATTACCAGATATACATTCTATCTATTTAAGAAATATTTGCATGCTTACTATATGCAAGGCCTGAAATACAGTCTTTACCTCATCTGGAAGTGAACAAATGGTGATATTTTTGGAAAAATCTTGATCTCCAAAGAAA
Organism: Monodelphis domestica; assembly: GCF_027887165.1. Lineage (NCBI taxonomy): Eukaryota > Metazoa > Chordata > Mammalia > Didelphimorphia > Didelphidae > Monodelphis > Monodelphis domestica. The sequence goes on along the minus strand of NC_077229.1, from coordinate 469,703,352 downwards.
ACAGTCTCTTGGACAGGGAAAACATCTTCTGTCGAGTTTGGACTAATCACCCAAGACACACTAACATTGCCAAAGTTGCCTCGTTTTCTTATTATTTCATATACAGCTATGAAAAATAAATAAGTATAATATAAATGTAATTTTCATTCATGCATATTTAATAGATAAAAACAAATATACAAACTATGAACAGTAGCAGCAGAACTAAACAAAATTTAAAATTAAACATAATTCCTGATTGTTAATATATTAGATATTTAGCAATCAATAAGCATTAGACATCTGCAATAAAGTTATATGAATATGGAAGATAAAAATACCAACAAAAAGAAACAAATTGAGAATATTTGGAAATACAGAATCAAAAAAATAAAATTGTCTCTATTCTCAAGGAGATTATGCTTGAAATAGTCTTGAAGATAGATAGCAAAAATATTCCATTCCAGTCTTCTTCTAAAAGGCATGTTATTTTGTTATTAAGAGTAAAAAGTCATTTGCCATAAAGGAATGAAGTAGTTATTTACAAAGATGCCTATTATGAAAACTCAAAAATTATGGACAAAAGTGAGACATAAATTACCCTATTCTCAAGATTTGTGATTTCTTCTACCAAGCCTAATACAATCCTTGGAAGAAAATACATCTAACCAGGGTGATACATCTCCCCCCCCCCCAGACTCTTCCTTCAATGGAGCTGTTCCTTGGCATATGATTTTCTCTCTGTCAAGTCATGACATTAAAAAGCTACTGAAAAGCCCCTCCCATTGATTCACCCTTTATGTCACTGCCAGACTAAATATATATCTATCCATGGCTTTCTACTGACCAAAAAATACTATTTACATCAATTTGCCTGGAATTCAAGACCTTCTACAAATTGGTACCACTTTACCAGCCTTTCCAGCAGCATCTCATATTTTGCATCTCCATAATTTCAAGAAGCAGCAAATGACTCACTATTCCCTGATCATAGCCTGTCCTTCCCCACCTCCATGCCTATCTTTGTGCTATCTTCTATACATGCTGTAAAAAATAAGGATGAGTTTAAAGAACAACTCAAATTTCACTTCCTCTATGATACCTTCCCTAATTTCCCTTGTAAGTCACAACCACCTTTCCTCAATTTGTTTTCTACCTATCTTTTAACACTTCACATTACTCCTATCTATATTTATATCTTATGGTCCTACAAGAATTCCATCAAGTCCAGAACTATGTTGTATACAGCTAGGTCAGTGGACAAGAGTTCTAGACTTGGAGTCAGGAAGCCTCATCTTCCTGAGTCCAAGTCTGACCTCAGACACTTCCTAGCTGTATGACCCTAAGCAAGTCACTTAACCTTTGCCTCAGTTTCCTTATTTGTAACAAAATGAACTGAAAAAGTAAGTGGCAAACAACTCCAGTATCTTTGCCAAAAAAATCACCAATTTGGACAGAACTGAAAACAACTGAACAACAATAATAAATGCTATATATAAAGCTTATATTACTCTAGCATTTCACATACTTTTCAAGAAGCATAGAGTTTTAGAATTGAATAGATCTAGGTGACAACATAGTCCAACCCATGCACCAAAAATTATTACTTCCACAAAATATATGACAAATAGTCCTATAACATTTGCTCAAAGACCTCCAATCAAAAGAGTGTCTCAAGACAACTCATTCCATGTCAGGACCATTCTGTTAGGAAATTTTTCTTTATACCATCCTTAAATTTGCCTGTTTTCAAGACCAAATTGAATTTCTAATTCTCTTCCCACAATGCACCCCTTCAAATAGCTGAAAATAATAACATCATGTCCTTTTAAAATATTCACTAAGTTAAGAATTCCAAGTTGCTTCAACTCATCCTTCTACATATGAGGAATCCAACACTATCCACCATCCAACTTATCTATATCTTGCCTAATCTGTGGCACCAGAATAGTAAGTATATAATGCTGCAGATGTTCTCAGTTCAGGGCAGAGCACAGAGGAACTTTCATTTTCTTATTCATGGAAGCTAGTACTTTCTTAATGAAGCCTGTAAGCCTACTATATGCAGACTTGTGCAGCAAGTACTTAGTATTTGGTAAATTGAATTGATGGAGGAAAGCCTTAACTGAATCTAGTGGGCAGTTGACTAATCAAAAAGCAACTGAAATCACCAGTAGGCAGGAAGTAAGATAACATTGCTTTACTTTTATGATAGTTTCCACAATATGTAAGGATGAGCCTTGATATATAATTGCAAAAAATGTACCTGGAACTTAATTGTAATCTCAGTTATTGTGCTATAAAACCAGAAAAAAAATATGAAAATAATGAGGTCACAGAAACCTGGAAAGACTTGTATAAATTGATTCAGAGTGAAGTCAACCGAATCAGGTGAATATTTTAAACAATAACAACACTGTCAAGAAAAACAGATTTGAAAGACTTAAAATTTCTGATTGATGCAGTGGCCCATCATGATTGAACAGGATTGATGGTCATCCACACTATCCATATCTTAACACAGAAGTGATAGATACAAGAAAAAGAATGAGATATATTTTTGGATATTGACAATATGGGGACCTGTTTTGCTTGACTATGCATATTTTATAAGAATTCTTCCCAATGGAAGCAATTGGAAAGAAGAGAAAATAGGTTTTTTGTTTATTGGAAGAAAGAAAATTTAACTTTAAAAAGTCACATTCCCAACTAAAGCTACTCTTACAAGTTGAAATATAATAAAAGAAATTACCTGAAAATACATCTTCCCCTTTACTTTCATTTATTGTGACAACTAGTCCATCAGAAACAAATTCTATAATCCCATGAGGATCGTCATTTTTTAAAATAGTGATGTTAACCACTGTGATACTTCCCAGTTTGCTCTCCCGTTCACCATGGCTGCTGAGAATCACAGAGTAGTGCTCATCCAACTAAAATAAAAAATGTTAAGTTATTAAAAGACAAAGACAAAGCCTGAAATTTTGTGTGGTCATACATTCATAAAGACTAACCAATATCTGGAAAACTCAATTTATAATATTTCAATAATGTAGCAAATTAGATAGAGAGCTGGATGTGGAGTTAGGAAAAATAAAAAGATTTGAATTCAAGTTTTACCTCTAACACCTTCTGTCTGAGACACTGCCCTCCCAATAACTCTCCAGAACCACCAGATGCAGAGAAAGTGTCATTCAATATTGGTAGGAGTTTTCTACCTGAGTTTTTCTATACCAGAGATTCTTACCCTTGGATGCAGTTTCAGGGTATCAGTGTACACAGACCACGTGTGTGTGCATACACACATAGGTATATATACATATATGTTTGATTCATTTAATAATATTATTCTGGGAAGGAGCCAATAGGTTTTACCATATTCTCAAAGGGGTTTTTAAAACACACCAAAAAGTTTTAAACGCCTGTCCTATACCAATAAAAGCACATGTTCAGTTTTTAAAAATTCCCAGAAATGCTTATATAATATAGCATCAAAGAAAAGGCAAATAAACTGCCTTTGTAATATTTCTTCAAGCCTTGGAGGAAAGAAGCAGAAAACATTACTATTCAACAGGTTAGACCTATAATTATACTTTTAAATTACAAGAGCATTTTATCTCAAGACTTTTGTCATTAAAACTTATGTCAGAATAAAAGCAAAATAAAATTAACCTAAAAACCACATGGATTCTGGCTTTATAGTATAGGGGCAAAGACCCAGTGTACTGGAGTAGAATGAATGGGGAAAAAAGGAATTCAGGACCCAGTTTCTAATCCCCACTCTGCCATTTTCTTTCCTTAACAGGTCAGAACTAATGCATAGATTTTCCTCCTCCATAGGACTGCAATAATAAAGTCTGCAAGCACATGAGATTGTTGTGAAAATTAACTGTAATACTGTGCCTCAAAGCTTTATAAGTGTAAAATATGGCCAAATGGTTGTACTGAATGGGTACCAATTTGGTACCTTAAATTAATTTCCTTTAAAGGAAAAAAATTCTCAAAAATGCACTCAGTTTAATAATAGATTAATAACATCACCTATTTTCGGTTACTAGAGATTACTTAACAAAACAGACTTGATGGAAAATGTAAAATTTAATCTGAAATAAAATTGAAAATTCCCATAAGTTACTATATATTGAGCTCTTTGTGCAAAATAGAAATCTACCACTATTTGTGAAAATATCACGATTGATTTGTGTGTTCATGTGTACCTGAAGAAAAGCATAGTGTTAGAGCTGAGAGGAAATCTCATATACACATGCTGAATTCTCTCATTCTATTGAGTACCTCTTGATAACCTCTAAGCAATTTGCTTTCCTCTTTTTCATTCCAACTTTAACCAACATTCGCACACACATACACACATACACACACACACACAAATATTTTTACACTGTGTAACTTCAGAAGAGGAATTAAATGTAATAAAATGCCATACTTCTGGAATTCCATCTAATCTTGACAGTAGGGTAATTACAATCTCCCTTTCACCAGGCTTAAATTCTAGGATCCCCGTATTTCCATAGAATTCATTGCTGTCTCTTGGCTCCACTCTATAGTGAAGAAACTGCTTGACAAGGGCTCCCCTCGAGCGGATAATGTGAAGCTCAACAGATTCTCCTTCCTTAAAAAGAAAAGAAATATATAAGCCTAACATAGGAATTTTATACAATATTATTCCTCTAAAGTTGTATTCTCAAATGGGTAAAATGTGCTTCTTTTCTACTCACATTTATAACATGGGGTCCTCTGGAAGCAGGGGAAAACTCAAACACTCCTCCAGGGTCATCATTTTCCAAAATGATTAAATCACGGCTAGTATACCCAGATTTCAGGACCTGATTTTTCACACTGACCCTAAGAAAGTCAGAAGTCCATAATTTACAGGCTGCAAAGAATTCTACTATTGAAAGTAAAATGAATCTGCAATATTTACAGCAAACCAGAGCCACAGAACACTGTTTTATAAGTGAACCTAAAATTTAGTTTATTATAAAAATTGACCTAACCACTCACTTAAAACTTTAAATGAAATTTAAACGTAGCAAACAATGAAAATGAGATAATTTTGGATACCAGTTACATGATCATTGCAATATGTTTCACGGTGCCACACACATGCACATGCAAACCTAACCCACAATAAGCCTGCCATATAAGTTCTAATCTTTTGATATGCTATAGTGTATTTTGTCCAAGCTCAAAAAAAGCTCCAGTGATCAGCTATTGTTACAATTTTAGAGAATTAAAAGCAGTTAGGTTTAGGTAGAAGAAAGTGTTCTTAAATTGCAATTGCTTGCTTTTAAAAGAAAAATTTCAAGCATTTTAGTACAATTGAACTTGTACAAATATAATGATTTCATTGCCACATATATATATATATAATATAGATACTATGAATAAAAAGTATCATAAGTTATCCCATAAGATGTGTGGAATTAACCAAACTAATAAATAGGCCAAAATGTACAAACATTTTTTCAATTTAAATATGTAATATAATATGTTTATTTTACAACATATAATTACTATTAATCTTATTTTAATGTTACCTAAAAGTTCCTTAACAGTTTTTCTTTTGCCAAGATTTGGGTACAATAATGTTATCTTTCTATAGGGAAAGAAAATCAAATGAATTTCAAAGTAAGATATTTCATACAAACTTCTGAGGATTTTTTATACAAGCACTTATTAAGTACCTTCTATGTGCCAGGCAGAATGCTAAATGCCTCACAAATATTAGCTTGTTTGATCCTCACAAAAATCCAGAAAGGTAAGTGCTATTGTTATCACCGTTTCACAGATGAGAAAATTGTAGCAATTATGTGACTTGCCAAGGATCACAAAGTTAGTGATTCGAATCCAGTTCTTCCTGACTCCAAAGCCAGGGTTCTAGCCACTGTACAACCTAGTTGACCATCCAAAACATTTGAATATAAATAAATAAAACATTTGAATATAAAGTTTCTTTCTTAACGTTTTACTTCTTTTCCTATCACAGTGTCATTATTATAATCAAAGGGACACATAATAAAAAACTGTATGTGGCTCTCAAAATTAAAAAAGGAAATGTGAATGAGAGAATTGGAAAAATTGGGAAAAGCCTGCAGCAGAGCCAAAGGAACAAGATCTGCAGAGTTGTCAATCAAGGAAAGAATTCTGAAATGGAATGGTGACCAGGAAAGATGGTTGAAGAAAAGAACAGCCAAGCTGAGAGAGGGGGTCTCTTGCTCTTGAGACAAGGAAGAGTAAGGACTGAAAAGATCCTGCTCTCACTGATTTCTCCCTACAACACTGAAGTGACTAAAATCCTCAAACTTGTTAGTCATTTTCCCAATTCAAGACTCTATTCCACTATCCTTCAATTTAGGAGTATTTTAGGATTAGGGAAACCCAAACCCTGTCTCCCATCAACTTCCCTACCTTTTCTCTTCTCCTAAATAAACCCCCTTTATTTAAACTAATCAAAGAGAGAGAGTTATCTGTCTGATATATCAAGATACTCACTCAGAGCTCATTTCAGTGTCACCAACTGAAGAACCAACTGATGGGGGGAAGGGAGGAGGAAAGAAGGAAAGGGAGGGGGAAAGGAGAGGGAGGAGGCTGATCTGATTTTTCAATAATCATAACCATTAAACCAATTCCCTAATACAATATGGCACCCTGAAAAGACTGTACCCTACCCTATATAGAGGAAGCCAGAGAAAAAGAGAAAATGTTCATGCAAGTAGTGTGTGGTTTGATGGTGTTAGCCATAATAGCCTGCTACTGGGTATATAATATACCCAGTATATTATATTATACAGCATTATGACCAATATAGTATGGAGTACATATCAAACACCACTACATTCCTGATTAACATGCCATCTCAAAACAATATTATCTTATGGCAAGTGATTACTCAGGCTTACATCTTTACCATGGTTGCCAAACAGACATTTACTTTCATGACTAGCTTTAAGTTTATGGTACCAAGGAGAGCAACACAACTTATGGTAGTGGACACTAACTTAGAAGATCTTGTAAAGAATATGTGTGAAGAATTTTTGAAGAAAAAGGGTTTAGATCAGATCAAAGTGGGAAATGGACAGGCAGACAATGTAACTAAAGATAAGGAAAATAAAGCCAAGAAGAATAAGTCAAGTGCTCAGGGCAATGACAAGGATAAGGACACTAGTACAAACAAGGATGCTGAGAAAATTTTTCCTTTGAGAGACATCACAAAGATCTCTGACACAGCAGGAGTGTTACACTCCAAAGTCCACAAAAAAATTCACTACACAGGAATTGGATTCCATGAGGAAAGTATTCCCAAATTATATCTCAGAGCCCCATACACACACAAGCACAAGGAACTAAAAAGGGTGTTTCAGATCTTTGAGCCCAGTTTTGATGATACAGAGTTCCTTCTGTCGGAGTTGTTTAACCCCCATGAACACCTTCAGTTTATTGAAAGAACGAGATCTGACAGTACCCTGACTAGCTGGCCAACAGAGGAACAAAGAGAAGATTTTGTATTAGAGAATTTGTTTAAGGGTTATGATGATTGAAAAATCAGATCAGCCAACCTCCTCCCTCTTCTTCCCCCCCTCCAATTCTCTCATCCACAGAAACTAGCACATTCTTTCCAAATATGTTAATTATTTTATTCTTTATTGATCATTATTGCTACTAGGAGTCCAGAGCTTGGATTGTGAACTCTTTGAGGGCAAGAAATGTCTTTTGTCTCTTTTTTCTTATCTGTAGTGCTTAGCACAGTGCCTGGCACATATTAAATATTTAATAAATTTCTGACTTATTACTTACATAAGTAATGTGATTATGTAATTTATTATTGTTATTATTTAGTTGTTGATTGACTATGGTAAATGTTACAATTTAATGATGTATGGTAATACAGATGGGACATGAAAGAGCAGAGCCAAAATGCCCAGATAAGACATCCTGGAAAACAATAGGAAATGTTTAAATATATTTCAATGCTATAACATGACATATCCATGACAACTGCTCAACATACTTCAAGGTGGCATGATGGAGGAATGAATTTATTAATAACTCTACATCAAGTGGAATAGTTATACCCGGGTTTTAAAAGTACCCACAATACCTTTCATAATAACATAATCAAGGCAAAAGAAAATACAAAGTCATTTGAAAAGTTTAATACATTCATGTCATTTTTGGAGCAAATTTAATTTCCTAATTATGTTTCATTTCAGCATTAAAATTAGTTTGAATTCACTGAGCACGCTGCCCAGAAAATTAAAATGGAAGTGGTAAATAGGAAAATCTAGGTCAGAAATTAAAATATAAATAACAATCCAAAGAATCAAGAAACTGGAGAGTTCATATGCTAATTATTAAGAGTTGACTACACTGCATTGACTAGCACTTATCCAACCCTGTGTCTTCTGAACAGTGTTGTCTAATCATTTACTAGTATGCCTAAATATTGAGAAATCTAATGACTTCCTCTTTGTTTTGCAAAGAATATAAGCAAGATGTTGCAGTGGAGCTACAGAGTTCCACTAATAACAGTATATTTGCTCAAAGTCACACAGAAAATACTAGGCAAAGAAGGGATAAGAAATAATTCTCAATCCTTTGCCAACTTAAAAAATAAGTTTGTGCAAATATGAGCTTAATCAACAGCAAACATCTGTGTATAAATTTTCTTATTATGTGTGAAGTTCAAAATTATAAATTAATTTCAGGAGCACTAGTCTCTTGAACATCAAATATTATACACAACATTTCAGATACAGAAAAAAAGTCTCACATCAGGATCCTACGTCATTCATAATTGAAACTGCACACAAAGCATGCACAGGTTGAAGGGAAAGGTAAAAATATTCCAAAAAACATGAATCATAGCAAAAGATTGTCTATCCAAAACAGTTATTTGCAAAACAAAGTTGATTCACCAAAAGACATTACTTTGTTCACTTACCCAAAATATACGACAAACCTTTCAGTTTGTACCCTGTCAACAGAGAGAAGTAGAGAAGAAGAGGCCAATAAAAGAATGCCATTTGCCAGAGTCTCAGGAACACTGTACCAAACTTAGAATAGAAGGGTAAAGATAAAGAAAGTCTTTTCTCCCCCTCTTTCTGGGAACCTTGCTCACTGGGTGCTTTAGTAGTGACAATTGCTAGCAAGAGGTTGGGCAGTTCCCACTTGTGTGAGATGACCCCATGACCAACCAGCGTGTCAAGACCCATTCAAGAACATTCCTCAACAGCCCTGCTCCAAGAAACTAGATGCTTGCCAAGCACTGTACATGCTCACAGACTGCAGCAACTGAGCAAATTTTATTCAAGCCATTTATAATTACTTAATGCTTTTAATTAGGTTTTTAATTCTCCCTCTCTAAAGCCTATTGTCCTTTGGGAGGGAGCAATGTAAAAACCACGTAAACTGAGAAATTTAGATTTTTTTTTTTTTAGTCATTTGCTTAAGGTCAAATCCAAAAATCATAATTTTGTACTTAATTATTTTTTAAATTACATTATGATAGTTTTTATTGTGACAATTAATGGACAACTACATTTGCAGACATAAAATGAAACATAAACATCAGTCTCATCTTCAATTCATTGATTTAAATATGTTTAGGAAATTCATTAAACTAAGAGACTTTGGCCGTTATGTATTGTGGTATGCTTAGAGACTACTGATGTTGGTAATTAAGCATTTTTAAACATACACTGAAAAATGGAAAATTTTCCACCCTCAGTAGAACTGTTATGAGTATAATTCTGATTTTGAGAAAATAAAACAATAAAATAGAAGCTATATATTTTTATAAATTAGCAAATAAAAGTATGAATTTCTTAACTAAAGGTACTCAATCAAGACAAGTTTTAGCTATATAAATATGAAATTTAGAAATCAGTGGCCTGACTTGGTCTTTTTCTAAAGGTTCCCTAAAAATCATGGTAAATTGATTCACTGAATTTTTTTCAATAATGTTACTGAAAGTAATTATAATCTACTTCGATTAACTAATGACTTGTAGTTTTATTCTTAGTTACCCAGGCAGCAGGAACAAAAAAATAACAGTGAGTATTTTATCCTTTTAAATCATACTGTCTTTTTGGAATGGATTTTTACATGAAATAATAATGCACATTCAAACATTAAATGAAGGATTATGAAAGAATGTAAAACCCAACCGAAAAAAGCATTCCTTCTTGGATCAAAAAACACAACTTAGCAGGAATATGCTTCAGTTATGAACTGATGTGTACTAATAAAAGGTGAACATTTTAAAATATGAGCTAATTTCCTTTAAAATTGAAGAGAAACCAATTAACTTTTGTAGTTTTGTAATGGTAAATTTTCTGTGGTGTCATTTGTGCTTATAAGAGGGAAAGAATAAAAAGGAATTAAAAAGTTTTAACAAACCTGGAATTGACACATTATTGTACATAATTTTTTAAATTTATTTTAAAAATAAATTAGGAAGTTAACATAGCTGAAGTTCAAAAATTAGTGCTTTAGAAGACCTACTAAGGTAAAGAAAAACAATGTAAATTTATATTATGGTTATGAAAATCTTGCCTCTGTAAACATATTTAGTTCAGAGCTCAAAGCAACAGTGAAATACAGTCTGATTTCTACACTGCCAAGGTTTGTATTCACTGTTCATCTCGCTTTTAATTTTTGCAGGATTATACACTGATTTAATTAGTGCCAGGAACTAACTTGAAGGGAGAGAAAAGAATTAAATGAAGCAGGATTTTCTAGGATAGATTTCACAGAGTTTCATAAGAAATACTGCTCCCTAGGGTTTAATCCAAAATGTATTTGATCCTACATGGCATTTTACTTTTTACTGAGTTTTTCCTCTGGTAATGAAAAGGGGTAAACCAACAGGATTGGCTCCAATGGTTTTCTTTTTCTTTCACTTAATAGAGAAGTTCTCACCAAATTCCCAAAGGCACATTTTCTCCAATTAAAAAGTTTTATTAAAAAACTATAGTATCCATAAACAATAAATGCTCAGACCACTTATTACATAAAACTAAGAATAACTGTTGCTACTCCCTAAATAACAGTAAAACATAGCATGTCATAGTCATTTTTGTTTTATTTTCTTGTCAAAACATTCACATTATCCTAATGAATTAAGTTTTCTTCAATATATTCACCTTGTTCTACACCAGTAGTATGTGTCTAATATGAAATAAACTGGCCTATAGAAATTACTCTACTTAGGAAAGGAAAAAAAAGGTAAAAATTAGCATCAATTTTAGTGTCAAATACTAAAAAAAATACTCTTACTTTTATTTTTGAGGGGAAATAGATCTCATTTTAAATATAAATATAAAGTCTCTCAGGGACAGTAATGCTGTTTTAATATAAGTTATAATGTGGGGAATTTTATGCTAAACCTCATATTCATCTCTATCTTACAGTCTTGCATCTGTACCTGGTTATTTTGTTATATTAACACTCATTTTTCAAAAAATTAATCTGATGCCTCAAATAAATTCTTATTAGCAAAGCTTCTTCCAAGATTTAGTAAGAAATTCATCAATCTATAACTTGTTAGATGATTCTGCAATATTTGAGAAATTTTACTTTCATAGTTAAATCAGAAATAAAAGAAAGGATCAAGCCCTTGAGTTTTTAGTATTCAAACTGGAATCCAACATGCTCGTTCATAATGCTTCCATCATCACACTAAATTATTACCTAAATTAGTTTCTTACTGTCCAATCCAAAGGACAGAATAAAGACAGAAAGCAGAAATATTGAACTAGATGCATACAAATATTACATAAAATATAAAGAATCTTTACCTGTCCAGAGAGAGTGTTACTGTTTCATTCATTTCCGGTATATCATCTGCTTTGACAGTAATGTTAATCATAGTATCACTTTGCCCAGATAAAAATACAACAGAACCATTAAAAGGGCCTATGTCATCTGGTGTCACTAATTCTGAATCAGACCCAGAGGGTTTTAAACTCCAAAATACAATGGCCTGTCCATCAGTTCCATCCCGGTGTAAGGGAATATAAACCTGACAGATAAAAAAAAGAACAAATCCCTCTGAAATGACCAAGATTACTTATACAGACACTGCCTAGTACATGCCCATTTCCCTAAGTAGTTTTGCAAACAGCTGCAGTGATAATAAGTAAAATTAAAAAAAATCTTGACTCTGCAAGTAAAAACTTGTGGATCTTCATTTTCTCTTCCAAAAATAAAGATAAATTTTAGAAACTGTTGGCTTAAAAAAGTTACTTGATTTCACATCAATGTCTCCAAATAATTTGTCTTACTTTAGAAAATTTACAATTATACCAAGGAAAAGTTGCCTTCCAAGAATAAGGTCATAATCCATGGCAAGTCCTTAAACAGAAAAATTAAGCAATTTAAAAATTGTGGCAATCCTATTGCAAAACTGACTAGTATAAAATTAGTAAATGCATGTACTATCCTCAGGAAAGCTAAAATCCTCCCTCCTAAAAGCCATAATTACAAAAATGCTTCAAACTACAAAAATTATCACTCGTGATAAATAGCCTACTTACCATTTCAGCAAGGGAATCTTCTGGCTCATGAAGAATAATTGGAAGATTGCTGAGAAAGCCAATTTCTCCATTTGCAATATCTGGAGTTACTCTTAAAGAAATGTTTCGGACATCACCAAATCTAGGACTCAAAGGCGGGATTGGAGGAATTATATTCACTAGCTCCACGGTTTCCAGCTATAATATATAAATCAAATAACAAAAAAAAATGATGACTGGGGTGAAGGGGACAACCAGTTGCTAGAAAGTAAATGTATAGTGCTGTAGAAAGAAGCCTGGATTTGGATTTGAGTTCTGGATCTTCCACCTATGTAGTTTGGTGAAAGTGCATTTATACCTCTGCATCTTGGTTGCCTCAACACTAAATGCTTTCTAGGGTTTCTTCAGGCTCTCAATCTAGGAGCCAACCCCATTATTTAAAATTCTGGTAGTAGTAGTGATACTATTAAAGATTTCTAAGCAAAGAAATAGCATTATGAAATGAGATATCTGAAGAAGATAATAAGCATGAAGTAAATCAGAGGGATCTTAGCAGCAGGAAAACAAAGGAAGAAGCTATTGTAATAATCATGTTTCAAGTTGGTAGAAGTCCAGGTAGGGTGATGTGCTAGAAAAGGCTTCTGATACTGTGGAGAAAAACAGATTTAATAATGAATTAAATTAAGGATGTATGAATAAGATATAATCCCTGCCTTCATAAAGCTTCCAGCCTAAGTGGCCAGGATTCTAAAGTTTTCTTACAGCCAAGATCTAACCTAACAGACAGAGTAGTTTTACTCGAGCTTTCACTAAGTTGATTTTAATTATTGAATCAACACTCAAAACTAAGTCCTAACTATAAAAGATACGGAAAACCCAGGAACTTCTACAAAATGAGAGCATCAAATATTCCTAAAATTGATCAGCAAAGCCAAGAGGATTCCCTCACCTAGAATATCGTCCCTGCTTCCCCTCTGTCTGCAAATTCTGCCCATCCTACAACATTCATCTCAGATTCTACATCCTTCATGAAACCTTCGTCACTACTGCTTACACGGGTCTTCATCCCATGTGAACCCCTACAGCTCAGTGATTACTTCGGAGGTGCCTTGCATTATTTGTTGTTGTTAATGCCTTCTAGCCTTATCTCCCCAATTCAATTGTACACTCTTTAAGAAGGACCATGCCTTTTACATTTTATATAGCCTTTCTCCCCTGTCCCAATCTCATACTGATAGCATAGCACTAAAAACACAGAAAAATTTATAAATATGTGTTGCTTGAATAATAACCTCTGCCCTAAATTCAATTTTATTTGACAAGCATTTATTAAACACCTACACTATTGAGAGCCAGGCCTTGGTTCAAATCTGGCCTCAGACAATTCCCAGCTGTGTGACACTGGCCAAGTCACTTAATCCCCTTTGCCTAACCCTTACCACTCTTCTGCCTGGGAATCAAGTCACAGTATTGATTCTAATATGGAAGGTAATGGTTAAAAAAAAATCTAGGGTATGAATAAATATATAGAAGTCAAACAAAACACAATTAGGAAATGGTTAATCCAATATGATTATGGTAAAGAATATATAAAAGGGATTAGTATGAAATAAGATGGAGCCAGTTTATGAAGGAACATGAATGTCCATGGAGATATGTGATAAGAAAGGATCTCTCCATTTCAGAGAAGGCTCAAGACTACTCTGCTTCCTCTTTGACACACTGTCATCTAGGCTTTATCTTTTGGCATCAAATGGTCATTTTATGTTAGAGTATCTTATTCCTCATTTATTACTTGAATTTTAGAGGTTTTTATAGAACCATCTGATACCATGTATCTTATCACTGAATTTTTCTCAGATTTTTAGCTCCTATGAATTTCTGGATGTCTGTGTTGTTATTCTTCCTTCTTTGTGGCTACTCTATATAATATCCAACTGGGGTGTAGACAATTGATAGTGTTCTCATCATCCTTTTTTAAGTTTAAAATCCTTTTGATAAGGTTTATAGAAGACTTAGCAAATGTGTTCTTACTAGATTTGATTATATTCTATCTTGCCATGAATCTGTTTTCAATTATTTGTAAGCTATGATACAGAAATTCAAATCCCATTCTCAGATACAACTTTGCTAGACAGCTTTTCATTTCCCAAATTAATTTTCCTCTTTTGCATCCCCTGCCTTCAGTAGAAAACAGTAAGAAAAACATAACTTTTGTCCCTACAGTCTTCAATTCCCTACCCAAAGCTAGAGGAAAAGGAATTAATGAACAAAAGGAAATAAAATATCAGAGAAATAAGAAGAACCAATGTCATAAAATAAAAGAGGGGAGAAGTATTACAAAGTTTAGGGATATCAACAGTATTCAGTACTTGTGAAATGTCAAAGAAAGAAGCTGAGGACTCACAAGAGGTCATTAAGAGGACTGGGCAATCAAGAGGTCAGTGGCAACTCTAGAAGATAGTAATTTTAGTCAGTTGGCAGGGATGAAAATTGGTATGCAAAGGGCTTAAGAGAAATTGGAAGGGGGCAGCTGGGTAGCTCAGTGGATTGAGAGCCAGGCCTAGAGACGGGAGGTCCTAGGTTCAAATCTGGCTTCAGACACTTCCCAGCTGTGTGACCCTGGGCAAGTCACTTAACCCCCATTGCCTAGTCCTTACCACTCTTCTGCTATGGAACCCATTCAGAATATTGATTCTAAAATGGACAATAAGGGTTAAAAATAAATTTTTGGATGGCAGGCAATATAATATAACCAGCTGGGTTTTCCAAAAGTAAGAAAAAGATAAGACAAAAACTTTAGGAGGAGGACTGATATTTTCCCCAAAATTCTTTATGGCTGAAAATTATGGCATAGTGGCAAAAGCAAAGTTAGAACTCATGTCTCTTGACTTACTAGCCATAGTCTTTTCCACCAAAATACTTTGGTGCTCTTCAGAGTCTTTCATAGGTCTTTCAGCCTTTAAAGTATTGTGCTCTTGTTTATGTATAAGACAATAAAACTGGCTAGCCACTACTAGGATGACTTGCATGTTGAGTTATTTTCCTGGTAACAATGATAGATTAGCATTAGTCCATCATCCTATTCCTTGCTTATACTCTTCTCCTTTTGTATCCAATAACATACATCTCTGGGGGCTGTCTAAAGGTGAATTCTTATTAAAAATGTTCTAGTTTTCAAACTTTGCTATGAAAATATAGAAATGCCAAATAAAATAAAAAGAGTAAGACAAAAAAGTTTAGTGAATAAGCACTTTAAATAAAAGACAGAAAGGTGTCAAGAAATCTTAATGTTGCCAAACACTTAGGACCATTCAAAGTACAAACATGACATGATGCATTAGCCTGCACAATTCAGACATCCTCCAAAAAAAGGAAAAGTGCCTTCAAAAGTTAAAGAATATGAAGCTATCACTATCTTTTCTCCTGGAGAAAGGGAATGAGATCATAAGAATTTCATTTTCTATCTTTTCTTTTAGTAGAAAGAGCTCAATATTAGACTATATGAGAAATAGAATTAATTATATTAAAGAGAAATAGAATTAGATACAGAAATACAAAGTAGTGAACACTTAATTTTCCAAATTTTAAAGAGCATATAAGCTTAGATGTATGCTGTTTACTTTTAGATATAGATAGTATTCTTAAGATTCTAAGGACCTTTTTAGTTTGATAGATTATTCTTGAACAACCTAAACAAAGACAGTTTAGGCAGTTAAAGGGCACAGAAAAAAAATGCTAATTTCTCATGGCTGGTTTCCCTGTCTATTAGCCTCTTTTTTCCCTGTGTTCCTTAAACATCTGCTAAATCACACTGATCCATTCATCAAGAACTTGCTTTTAGATCATTTGCAACTGGGACAACACATTAGTAATCCCATGCAAGCCAAAAGCCGTATCTCAGGCTAATGTTTTTAACTGAGAAGGTTGCTGAAGAATGAGTAGCTCATGTCTCTGATTCTCTATTCTTGCATTTCATTCAAGTTTCCATGCTGAATCTGCCTTCTCCTATTCTTAGTCTGCTCATCCATTATGTAGTGTACAAGCTATACAGCCTTCTAATTCTAACCATGTCCTCTGAGCTTAAAGTCTGTTTTTAATTTCAAGGAATTGTGTCAGTGACAAACAGTACTGCTTTCCAAATGAGTACTTTAATTAATTATCTGCAATGTAAAGCCTCTCTTTTTTTGTTTAACTAAACATGCAAATCTCTAAGATTCACAATGAAAAAAATGGCTTGAGTGTTGCATCAGTGTCTTTAAAAACAATGTCATTGACCAACGTGACCAAATACTCTGCCTCTATAGTTCCATCTTAGTTTGTTTTTCCAAGGACAGTGCCTATATAAGTTTAATAAACCCTTTGATTTGGACAGACACTAAACCTTCTTGCAAATGTATTCTGACATTTTATTTATTTAATTAAGTAACTAAATGAGGCCAAGAGTATACTGATGTAAACTCACAGTTAGTTTCTTTACTCTATTCAAAAGCCAAAGGTCAATCCTGATTCTGGTTCATCTTAGAAGATCCTGGAGGAATCAATGCATATCCTTCCATGACCACAACTACACAAACAATCCAACATAAATTCTCTGAAAATGAGCCATCCTTTCATATTTGAAGTCACTTAATAACTTGTGTATCAGGACTTCTGGGTCACATGAACAACAACATGAGGAATTAGATATTTTCTTTGATAGCTATAGCCTCTTAAATAGTCCCAAAACAGAAATTATACACCAAATATAAAGCAATTTCAGCTGTCTCCATGAGTTTAAGATTTAAAGACTACAAAAGGGCGAGGGAAAAGAACCACATGAATTGACCCTTACCAATCCTGAGTTCACTCTGTACCCCTACCTGTCATCCCACAGCACAGGAAATAAACTCAAGGATCTGCAACAAAACCCAACCCCATAGTACAGTCCCCCTCCCTCTTTCCATGGGGACAGGCTGCAGATATGTACTCTGAGATAGCCTAGGCTAATGCAGTCCTTCAGGAGTAAAGTAAGCCTTGGCAGGACAGCAACAGCCAGCACTACTCTGGCAAAAAAAAAAAAAAAATCCTTTGGCACCAGCAGATAACTTCATAGAACTGCACTGCAAAGAACTGAACTGCTTATGCCCAGGTTGATAATACTAGCATGGCAATTGTCTGAAATGCCAGAGAACTGAGGAAAAGAGAGAGTATGGCAGGACACCATGGTAACATGGTGCTGGGGGAGGAGAAGAAGGGAGTGAAGGGAAGCCACTTAGGGCAGAGACCGAGGGTGGTGAAGCATGAATTGCTCAGGGTAGCATGGGAGGAAGCTGAGATGTTCTGAAATCAAGTCTCAAAAGAAATAACCATCAGAAGGGGCAAACTTGGAAAGTATGCAGTAGTAGGAAATCAAAGAGGAAAAAAATACTAGAATTACCAAAGATCTCACCAAGAAAACTATAAGAACTTGAACATCTCAGCTTCTTTATATGCTGAGAAAGAAAGTATCCCCCAAGAATATTTTTCTGAGGAAAATATACTCCTAATGGTTAAACCAAGGAAAGATAAAACACAGAAAGAAAACAAAACAATATCATTCATGAACACTGACTCAAAAATTTTAAACAAAATCCTGACCAGTAGTAAATAACAATTTATCCAAGAAAGCATTTATTTTGAGCAAGTGGGACTTATAATGGGGATACATGGATGGTTCAGTATTAGGATGACAACAAACATAATCCTATTAAAAATCAAAATTTCCAAAACCATGACTGCCTCAACAGAGGATGAAAAGGCATTTGACAAAGTATAAGATTCTCTTACACTAAAAACCCTACAAAGTATGTATAAGCATAAACAGACCTCTTAAAATACATATATCATACAAAGCATCTATCTAAAAACAAAAGCAAGTATTACATACAATGAGGATACATTAGGGCTTTTTATAATAAATACAAGAGGCAAGCAAGGATGCCCACTAATCTCACCAATAAATGATATAATTCTAGAAATGTTAGTAACAATAAGACAAGAGAAAGAAATTAAAGGCATAAAGAAGAGGGGAAATTATCTCTATTGCTGATGAGATGATGATATATATGGAAAATCCCAAAGAATCAATAAAGGTACTGAGTCAATAATTTCAGTAAAGTTGCAACCTACAATATAAATCTGCTAAAATCTACAGAATTCCTATAAAATAATAACAAACCAAAAGAAGCAATAATAGAAATGGAAGTTCAGTTTCAAATAACCAACAAAATGGCACATGGTATGCACTTTAAAAGATTTATAGATTAATGTGATGAATACAAAGAAGCATGGAACGATCTATAAGAACTGATGTAGAATGAAGTAGAGCCAAGAAAACAATACTCATGAGACCTCCAACAACATAAATAGTAAGAACAACTAAACCCCAAAAGTCAATAGTAAATATAACAAAATTACAAAGACCAAGTACAATCCAAATGAAGAGATAAAAGAGGAAACCCCCAATCCACATCTTCATGGAGATGAGAGGTCCAAAGGCCCAAATGCATTGCACATGCTTTCAGTCTTGATCAGGTGTGCTTCTTTTTTTCCTCTCTTAAAAAAAATATTCTTTTTTATATTGAATGGCTTTCTGGGAGGGGAAAAAGAGGGATAAAAATTATTTTTAAAAATAATTAATGTATCAAATAGACATATATGTCATATCAGAATTCTTCTTACTCCACAGGAAAAACAATCTAGTCTTTCTTCCTCTCCCTTCTTTCCTTCTGAGCTGTCTGATTTGAACTTAAAAGAATTATCTGTCTCTGTCTCTATCTCTCTTTCTCCTGACCTGAACTTGTTGTCACCTAGGAATAAATACTCATTTGGGGATAAATCATATAAAGCATTATAATAACATCTTTTGATTATTTTTATAGATATTTAAAGCCTTGTTGAAACTACATGTACCTTGATGGTAAGGGCCAACCCTTCTACTTCCTTGGATCTCCTATTCTGTCTGCCCAAGTGCTTGTACACAGAAGTCAATCAGTAAATAACTTGTCCTTTGCTAAAAAAAAATTATTCTAGTTTCTTTTCCTTGGGTTTTAGTTGGGTATCTATGAAAGATATATTAACATTTATAGGCCACTTAGTAAAAATACTGCACGTTGCTTCACCCAAAAGATCTGAATTGAGTTAATGCAGCTGCCAAAAGGTGTCTAGCTTACAAATTATGGACAACAGGTCAGTAATATTGAAGCTAGAGGGCTAACTAAAACTAGGGCAAACCAGTACACCTCTATTAAACCAGATTTCTGATGCCTAAGAGACAACATATCCCAGTCCACAAATATATACAAAAAAGACATAATGCTGTTTCTGAAAGTTTCTTCTCAGGAGGTACTTAAGTGACCAAGGGTCCATAAATTCTTTTAATAACACCATGAACAAAACACTGTGTTATTTAATGTTCCATGGAGCATATCTTCATTAACAAAGTCTGTATTAAAGGCATTATGACTTAGGAGGAATAGGATGAACATACATCTGATTCTGAAAAACTAGTACTAGCATAATGTAATATCATAATGTAAATTCATAAAATACTACAAAATATTCAGTTATAACTTGCTGTAGTCAGGCTAAAACACCTTACTGAGGTACCTTTTACACATTACTGAAGGGTCAAGAAAAGTATTTGGATTATGGCCTTTTAACCTAGAGTCTAGACTTTTTTTGTTTATTCTGTTTTGAGACTGTGTCCAACCTGGGCAGATTTGCCCCTCCATGGACAGAAAAACTTAAAAAGAGCCATCCTAATAACTCAGTTAGACTCAGGATACAGGAAATGTTTACTATTTCCTTAATTCTTCCTTCTGAGAAACAGAATGCAAAGAGAAAAAGAGAGGCCATTGGATAAATTCTGAAGTTTTTTTAGAGGAGTAAAGAACTATGAGGAGTAGAGAAATGATGAAAAGCAAAAAATTGCCACCAATGCAGGTACAGTTCATAAATCAAATT